>NC_134707.1:21834344-22134344 GCF_043290135.1 Rhipicephalus microplus
ACGCTGCACCAGACCTTTTTTATCGCTGCCGCGATAGCTGCACCTCTGAGCGGCAGATCTTTATATGCGTTGTCCTTTGCTCTTGGCACATTACAGACCTGTGGTTATGTATATCTTGTTTTTTTTTAATTTTCTATTTCAATTTTGTCATATCATGAAAAATCATTAAACAGAAGGTCTAGTCTACTTCAAAGCAGCAATGAGTTGCTACCTTGAAGAAAGGTCTACTTGACTTGTCAAAATGCTGGCTCAAGTAATGTCATGACAGTCGTTTTTGTAATCGCAACAATAGCTCAAGCCACGATAGTCTTTTTTAGAATACTTGAGCTCAAATATTGTGGTTTGTCTGCTTTCTATGTCTGTCGCACGATTCAGCCACCCGGCCAACGTTTAAACACTTGCTGAACGCACAGCCATGTTGTACTGAAGGGTGCATTTATACTTGCGAATATTTTCCATCAAAAAGTAAATAATAAGCATATCCCAGGCACAAAATTATTACGTATGTGTTAGGCGATGTGTTATTTTACTATGAAATACACAAATACGTAATTTTAAAGATTCTATTGTTTCCTGCGCTGGTTAAAAAATTCGATGTTATGCATGAAAAAGCGCGTGTTTATAACGCTCGGCTGAAAATGGGACGCTATGAACAAAAAAGTGCTCTGCCAATGATATAGTGCTGCCACCTGGCAATAACCCTGGGTTCTGCACAAGTTCATGTTTGCCAATTGTACTGCCAGATGGCGTCTATATCTCACACAGCACCTCCTATGTTTTATCAATGCCGGCAAGACGCAGCCAAATCAACGTTGAGGAGGTACTGTCTGAGGTAAGGCGAAACGTAAAAGACCGCTTGGCCGGTAGAAGAGTCGATGACGTTTGCAGTGAAGCACGCAGGTACACGGCAAATTCTTTTATCTCTTCGAGCGCCCATCTTCTCTTGAACTTCTGCCTTTTCATTGCAATAGCGACGATATGGACAGTCTCGGCTGGCTTTTGCTATCGCAGTGGGCGCCGCTGTCATTCACGTATATGTATATGCAGCATATATATACGGGGAAGGTTGTACCGCTAGCCTCCTCTTTCTGCGGATCGAACATCACCTTTGAGGCTGGGCTTGTGTGTGCGTGCGTTTATCTCATTATCTGGCCAGCAAACAAGGGGGGAAGGGTAGTTTATAGTTGCCGCGCTATCGCGGCTACGATCAGCACACGCCTTGTGCCCGCACAGCGGGCGGGAGCTTCTACGGGCTGTGCTCTCAACATAAAAACAAACGGTGCCAGAAGTCTACCTATAATGGCCGTGTTCTCTTAAACCAGCGTTTTGTGCAGTTACGTGAGATCAAATCTGAATGAATTGACTGCCAGCCTCACATCATATATTAATGTCGTCACTACGCACGGGCCTTGTTGTGGCCATCTAATTTGGCCGCACCGCAGGAACCTTGGTTACTTAGCAAGCGCATGTTTACTACAATTATTATTGCTCCTAAAATTGCTAATCTTGCTTCGTAAAACATTCGAATGTGTTGCTATCGTATTCATTGCTTCGCCCTTTTGACGAAACTGTGACTTTTTTGGACTTTACGTAAACAGCGATTATGGTCGTGTATAATAAAAGAGCTGTTCTCACCGTGTTGTAGATAGAGGAAGATCATCATGATGAACTGACACTCCCTAAATCATCGTCCAAGCACTCTGTGCGGATGGTTCATTCGAGGAGCTGCAATGTGCGGCCCATAAACGGTGTCTGCTGCTCGTGTAGTTCATTGTTACTTTTTAGTTGACCAGTGTGGTGAGTAATGAGACTTTGTTTATTTGTGTGGCACATATGCGCTATAGGAGTCCTACATGCATGGAGAGAAATAGAAAGAAGAAAACAAAAACAGATAAAAAACAGAGAAGCCATACACTGCAGAAAGTTTTACACCCTTAAGGGTGTAATTTTGTCCCTAGAGCAACACTCTTCTATGGTGTTTAGAAACGCCTTAAACATATATGGGTTGTAAGAAAAATTACACCCTAGTTTTTATAGGTGCTTATGAACACCCCTAAACTTTGAGGGTTAGATCTAGCTACCCTCGTATAACACATAAAACACCCTTGAAACGATGGCAGTTACATGTAAAGCATACTTGATCAACTGGAGCGCAATTAACAGGACAACAAAAGGAGAGGCACAAAAGAAAAAACAATTCATCCTGTGTGTCTCCTCTTTTGTTGTCTTTTTCCTGGCACTTCATTCTATCAAATATGCATCCATAACTGGTTTAGTGGAGAGACACAGTACATATCGTTTCCTTCTGTGTGTCTCTCCTTTTGTGGCCCCGTTAATTATGCTTCATTTGATCAATTATGTTTTACATGTAACTGCCATCCTTTCAAGGGTGTTTTTATGTGTTATACCCCACTCGCACGCGCGTAGCTTGATCTAACATCCATAATTTAGGGGTGTCCTTAAACACCTCTAAAAGTAGGGTGTAACGTCTTTTACACCCTACGTTTTAGGGTGTTTCTAAACATCCTAGAAGAATGTTGCTAATAGGAGAAAAATACACCCATAAGGGTGTAATTTTTTCTAGTGTATTTAGCTGCCTTCCCGCATTGCTAGTAACAATTTCAGATGATACATTTGCGACTTCATTAAACAATCATTTTTACTACCTTGTTGTATTTCAATTCTATCATTTCTGTATGTACAGCATTGCACAGTTACCTGCTGGATCATGCATTTTAATAACTATTATTGAGTATTTCGAAACGTTTGTTTTTGTAATATTATTTTTTTCTTAATATCTTGGAATATTGTGTCTATCATAAATAATATTGCACAATTAGAAACGTTATGTTGCCTTTGTGTATTATAGTCATGTTTAAATGTTTCAGCAATGCCCCGGGCAATGTCTGTTGACACTTAGTGTATCATAAATATATAAAAAATAGTGTAGCACTGTAATAATCGGAAAAAGAACATGTAAGAGGAAGAACGGGAAAATTTCGACAGTCTATGTGTCCTCCAGATTTGCTGCGACTTATGCCAAGCTGTGCGATTCCGTTTTGCACACAGCTGAATGAACTATTAGTATGATGATATATGACGAGTTACTATATGAATTTCAGTGAGCGTTCCGTGTAAATGCGAAAGAGAGGCTTTCGTACGAAAGATGTCAAAAGCAGAATATATATATATATATATGGGAAAGAAGTGTATATCTAAGGGCTCGTTTTCCCGTGTTTTAACACAATATTAATGAGATCTAACAGACAGTAATGCCAAGTAATGTACAGGGGAAGTTATTAGAACCAATGGAATGTAAATAAGAAGAAAAGTGGATGAAAAAATAACCAGCCGTGAGCAGGAAACGACTGCTCACGGCTGGTTATTTTTTCATCCACTTTTCTTTCTTCTTATTTACATTCCATTGGTTCTGATAACTTCCCCTGTACATTACATGGTATTACTGTCTGGTAGATCTCATTATATATATATATATATATATATATATATATATATATATATATATATATATATATATATATATATATATATATATATATATATATATATATATATATATATATATATAAAGTCCCCGGCGAAGGTATATCGTTAAACGCGGCAACGAGAATAATGTGAACGTTTTCCCATTAGTACCGCTGGTACTATAAATCTATAAATATTGATGTCATACTCGGGTGTGTCGTAATCACGGTCGTGGCTAGTAACATCGTTTCCGAACACCCGTACTTCTGGGCGCCCAGGTATGATGCCTTCGCAACACAAAACCAATGTACTGCAGTGAAGCCAAACTGCGTTACAGTGCTGGGCTATTCATTTTGTCATAACACCGGTGTCGTAATCGTGATCCTCCCAGGATACATCGCTTACAATGTTCCATTCGCAAGTGGCGGAGTATGAAGGTCTTCCCAGCTTGTATAGAGTGCATTGCGGCGAAACGGAACGCAGGGTTTCGTGGTGTCCATTGCCTGCGACGTCGCGGGGCGTGCAGTCTAGCCCCCTGGCAACCGGGATTAATGTGGCGTCGGGGGAAAAACACGCTCAGAATAGCGCCTGTTTTTTGTCCGACTCGGTGCAGGCTTCCACGAGAGCTGGGCGCTTTCAGCCTTTCAGCGCCACACGCTTGGACAGTGCTCACGGCTGAAAGTACACTTTGGCTAATGGCCGAGGCGACTTAGGTTGCAGGCTTCTACGGGCCGTCGTCTCAAGGCTGGCTTTGCCGAAAGACTCTAGCTTTATAATCAGCTTATCGAGTATCGAGAGCCGGCCGGATCGGCCACTACTGGTACGTCATGGTTCTCTCGGTTTTTTCACCCCTTTTTTGTCATATTGGTGAGCTGGAAAGACATGTTTTTCTGACAGGACCTGTTTTACATCTCGTCCTGTTTTGGCCACGTTCATTTACTGCGTAGGCGTTGCCTGGAAAAAAACAACAGGCCAAGTCGCTCACTAAAGGCGAGCTTTGCTGTTGAGCAGTTTCGTAAAGTATTTGCTACTTTAGTGTAGCCCTCTACTTTCAAGCCTAATAGCCAATGATAATACCTCGTATGTGCTGTCAACCTAGCTTTATGCACCTACTTGTGCGACAGTCTTTGCCGTTTGTCTTTCATAACACTCGATTGCATTTGACAAAAAAAAATGTGATGAGGTCTACCGAAATGGTTCTCGTTATAAGAGGAGTTCTGTGTAGTGACTAGAAATCGCTAATGTGGCGACAGACTTTCCCGTTGTTCACAAATAACCTTTTTTTGTCGTGCCGACAAAAACGAGTTCTCCCGCATGCGTGACATGAATACAAGCAGCTGAAATAATAAAACACATGCTCGTAGTGTTGTGAAAAAGTGATTGCAAGAGACATTGCATTGTTCGAACAAAAGTAACTTTAAAATAACGCGGAATGCTTTATTTAGCAATACTGAAACATTACGACGCAACAGATCAGTTGTCTTGCTACAGACAACTGTCTCAGGTCAATCAGCCATGTCTTAAATCCAAGACAGAATATTCTGTCGTCATATTCTGTTGTACATTGCGGTGGAGCTGCACACCTATCTGTCAACGGTTTCGTCTCCGTAGGCAAAAAGAAAATAAAGCTGGGGTCGGACGCTCCGTTTCGAGGGTGCAGGTCTTCAATCTAAAGAACGTTCTTCTGCAGAGCCAACTCTACAAGTTCAACGCCATTTGCTACAACCAACAGGCTTCTGAACGACTCCTGGACCAACGAGACACAGACGTGGACAAGGTCGAGAGGCAGATGGACGTGGACAGCTTGAATGATGCAACGCTATTCGTCTTTTCGATGAATGCTTGAATTCAGGTGGTTGTGTACAAGGAAACATGCATTACTGGTCTGCGAAATCAGGCGCACTAAATAGGTAGCCGCTACCGGTGAACTTCAGACACCAACCCCACTCTTCTACTATTCTATTTCGGAAGACCACTAAAATGACATCGCAATGGGTAGTCGTTTTTGGTGTCATTCACAGTTCTGCTTTCCAACCACCTTCACATCCCGAATTCAAGCCATTATTTCTTCAATTGCGAAGGAACATCTGTTTTTGCAAGGACACGTGCGGAAGGACGCTCGCAATCGTGCCTTGAAATATCTCATGTCCGCCGCGACTGAGCAGTGTTTAAGGTGCTTGGCTGCTGACCCGAAGGTCGCAGGCTCCATTCCGGCCGTGGCGTTGACATTTCGATAGAGGCGAAATGGCACAGGATCGTCGGCTGTGGAATGCCAGCGTGTGTTAAAAAAACGCCAGACATTCGAAATTTTCGAGCGCTCTCATGATCATATTGTCGTTTTGGGTCGTAAAAGGGAGATATTATTATTATTATTATTATTATTATTATTATTAGTAGTAGTAGTAGTAGTAGTAGTAGTAGTAGTAGCAGTAGTAGTAGTAGTAGTAGTAGTAGTAGTAGTAGTAGTAGTAGTATATAGGAACATGGCTTCTGCTACAGAACTTTCCCTGATGCAGGTAACACAATAAAGGTACCTTCATAATACTCTAGTAATACAGAAAGCAGAATTTTTCTGTGCAGGAGAAGTAAGAGAATTATTCGAAGCGCTCGTTGTCGGCATATTACACAACTATTTAAAGCGACTGATAATTAAGTCATGAAAAGCACAGGAGGCATTTTTATGTTCTCCGGACAAAAAAAAAAATCACGCTTTCCGTTGGTTGGATCTGAACCCACAACCTTCGAATCACGCAGGGCGTACACGCAAAATGTCGACGCAACATCTCGCATCGCCTACAATGCGGTGTCGCTGCCTTTGAGAGAAACTTGCAGGCAGTGTCGCCATCTGTAGCGAACTCTTGAGACTGTCAACTTTCGCTTAGTGCGGCTTATCCTTGCTTACCTTTTCTTTATTTACTTTTCGCCTTTTCCACGGGTAAACTTTCTCTTTTTTGTGATCGATCGCGGTCGATAAAGTTTCGGCTTTCCGGGCCACGGGTCTTTATTTCTACGCGCGGTTCCATCCTCAGTACTCCGCGCGTGAAACAGGTTGATGGAACACTCGACTTTGCGTTGTAAGAGTGACAGCAATGTGCATAGGAAGGGGGGGGGGGTGGCAAGCGGGCAATTTCGTCACAAAACTTGTGGCACACAAATTGCAATACAAGCAATATGGTCGTATATTAAACGTCTTTTAGGCGTTTTACCTTAGTCAACTTTCATTTCGATACCAAGAGTCAGACGAGCTCTCTTTCTGCGTGGTGGCTGATGTCGACAGCTTTGGCTGCCATAGCAGAGATATCTTGCGCCTTGCTCAGTACTTGACCCCAAGACCTAACCATACGTACGCGTTAAAACGCTTCAGCGCTTTGCGTGTAGACTGGGCGTCGCTTCGAGTTCCGCGTCAACTCGCGATTCGGCTTCGTCGACTGACGCTTACGCTTAGCATCACGTGCAAGTACTTTCCAGTGCGCATATCTTGTTGCGGCTTAACCCTTTCCGTTGCCCCGCTTCCGCCTCTTTGCTCTGCCATCACATTCCCTACGCGAAGGGTTGATAACTGAGCAAACTATAGCAGATTCTATTGCCTAATTTCTCTTTCCACCTTCTTGCTGCATCTATTTCCCGCGTTTTGTTGCAATACAAAAATTTTATGGACACTCTCAGCTGGATTTTTCCGCTGTTGTCAGCGTCACCGTCATTCACCATATATATATATATATATATATATATATATATATATATATATATATATATATATATATATATATATATATATATATATATATATATATATATATATATATATATATATATATATATATAATGATTGATTTGTGGGGTTTAACGTCCCAAAACCACCATATGATTATGAGAAACGCCGTAGTGGAGGGCTCCGGAAATTTTGACCACCTGGGGTTCTTTAACGTGCACCCAAATGTGAGTACACAGGCCTACAACATTTCCGCCTCCATCGGAAATGCAGCCGCCACAGCTGGGATTTGATCCTGCGACCTGCGGGTCAGCAGCCTAGTACCTTAGCCACCAAACCACCGTGGCGGGGCTATATATATATATACATATATATATATATATATATATATATATATATATATATATATATATATATATATATATATATATGCAAGAAAAATAATAATCCAGAAAAAGACTCCCGCACGTGGAATCGAAAGTCCGACATTTTGCTTCTGAGAGCGAGGCGTTAGCCACTGAGCCACGAAAAAGCACCTCCTTAACGTTGACATGGCAAGGTATGTACTTCTACCATTTACCGCTGGCGATGGGCGTTTCGGGGAAACTATTTCTAGGCGCGAGTGGCACTATTTTTAGTGGTGAAGCTCCTTAAGCCATGGCTCTGTACATCCATGACTTTCTTGGTACGTGACCACCTAGTTCTATGACTCACTGAGCAAATGCGGACGGACGGATGGACAAACAGATGGCAGGACAGACAGACGAACGGATGGATTGGTGGTTTACCGATAAAACCCTATGAAACTTCGCTCCACTCTTCATCATTCACTCCATATATGTTGTACTTTTTTATCTGTCAAGCACTTCCGGTTACCCACTAACTTCCGGTTTACCTAATATTCTTAAATCACCTTTTGAAAAATTTGAATCAGCAGTAGCATTTATAGTTGAATGTTATCTTGGATACATTTTATAGAGTGGTATGATTTGACTTTAGATAGTGGCTTAGTAACCACAAGAATAATTAACGGAAGTCGGCTGAGTTTTTAAAAGGTTGTGTGCAGCTGATATTGTTGTGACACCTCAAGAAGCAGTTATAGACCATGCTATGCTTCCAACGTGGCCTCTGAAATCTGGTTCGGCAGTGCGCGAAATACACAGTAAACGACGGTCGGAAGTGTGATGCATGTCGATATGTAGAACAAATTACGAAAATTAACTATTCATATTTCATCTGCCTTTATTTCGGTACCGCATAACTAGGAAACATAACGTTAACATATGTAGTACGTCACCAAAACAACTGCAATTAGTGTTTATATAGTGATGTGACGTGGCGACTACCTTTTTCTGTGCCTGAATAGTAATCATTTTAAGCACGTCACGAAGTTTACTCTTCTTTTATGAGGTTCTACTTATCCACGCGCTTCTGTGCTATCATGTCTAGTAGAGAGTCACGGCTGCTTAAGTCACCTTTTACTGGCCCTCCTGAACGTCTTCTTGTTGTGGAATGAATTTTAATTCCAATGCTAAAAATGCAGAAACACACAAAACCAACGATGTTTGTGCGCCACTACGAGAGACCCAAGTCAAGAGTTCTGGTCTCCTCCACCTATTTCTTTTCCGTCATGTTTCCAGAAGCCCGGCTGTCAGCGACCAAACTTCTTATATGTTTCCTTTCTTTTTCACGGTGGCACCATTTCTTCAGTGCTGAAAGACTATAAGCAATAATTAAACAGCATTTGCCGACAAGCTAATTTTCCCTCGCTCTTTATATAAGACCGTGTACTATCAGCGTACGATCTCTAAACCAGACAGCAGCCTACGTTGTCCTCGAAACTTCCTTTAAAAAATGTACGCCTTCACTTTCGACGCTTATCGCTAAGTGTGATAGACACCGAGAATGAATGGGACGCGTTACGGCGTCGGAGCCCCCAAACACCAATCTCCCACAAAATCCTACTCGGTGACGTCAGTCGCGAAGAGTTTCTCGTCACTTTTTCTAGCTCTATACAAGTCATCGCCCTATATGGAAAGAACGAAGGAAAAAACAAAGGAAACAATAAAACGCAAGAAGAATAAAAAAAAATCTGGAAGACCGAAAGAAGGAAACCAGGTTAGAACCCGAGGTTCGTGACACGTTTCTGTCGAGCTGTTCGCGAGATGCCGCTCTTAAATAAAGAAGCAAGCGACGCACTTTTCGCTCCTCGCTTGTGCGTCATCGGCTTCGGGTTGTGCCCCGGGCGTCAGGGTTCAGAGTTGTCCGTGGAGGGTTTCGGGTTATGCGAGGGGAGGCAGAAGGCGTTGGTAAAAAGAGCTACTTGGCGGCGATCGCATAAATATTTGAGCCGACGCCTTCGGGCAAGTTA
This sequence comes from Rhipicephalus microplus, assembly GCF_043290135.1. NCBI lineage: Eukaryota > Metazoa > Arthropoda > Arachnida > Ixodida > Ixodidae > Rhipicephalus > Rhipicephalus microplus. Next base: position 21,843,914 of record NC_134707.1, read on the forward strand.
TCGGGAACGAGGTTTCTAAAAAACATAGGCAATGCGGAACCCGTCAGCGAGCTTGTCTGTTTACCGCTTCACCGCCAGCACGCGTACAGTTCAGTGAAGGTTGTGAAGTTTCGTGTCAAACAGTCGGTTAATCCTTTCCAGTCGAATTCTTTTGCGCACACTTAAAGAATACCTTTTCTTTGTACATCGGAGCAACACAAATAATGTGGAGCTAGGAAGGAAAATTCTCTGATCGAATTTTCGAGAACAAGTAAAATAGCTTAACTACCAGAAAGTAAACGTCCTGCAAGCAGCTTCTTTTTTAACACACCTCCTAATTTACAAGTTAGTTAGAGCTGCTATGTCTAGCTCATTCTATAATTAATTGGTTAGTGTATTACGGGGCCACATTATACTCTCCAATGAGCTGTTGCCATTATAGGTCCATTTTTCGCATCTTTGATATGCATTATCTATTGCAATATCAGTGAGACTCATACGTGTCTTATACTGTATATGTACGTGCCCCTTTATTCTATTTCACAGTCCTCCCGCGTCTTTTATTGTATTACCCCACCTGCATGATATACTGGGAAAGTGGACCATTGCACTTAGGTGTACATGAAGGGGCCTGCAGGATATTGCTCTGTAAATACATAAATGAGGTGATTTACTTGCATACTGTAGGGTAATCCGGCAAAATACGGGCGTAGTTTGAGACTACTGGTGAAGTCCTTTACCATCAAGTGGGCTGAAATGAAATTAAGATGAATTGTGTCATCTTTTCTGTGAAGATGTCCGCTCAGCTACGTAAGTGTGATGGTATGTAGGAAATATAGGAGAATGTCGTCTCTGTACATTTTCGTCTGGGTTGGCTGACTCGATAGTGCGATGATGAACTACACTGCACAGAATTGCCCATATGAATCGCTAGAGAGGTGTCGTCAAAGTGTTTGCGAGAATTGTGGAGAAGCGGGAGAGATAAGATGAGAGGAGAGTTACGTTAATACTTGAGCAAAGTGTAGAGAGTTTGCAATGCCCGTTTTCCACGAAAAAAAAACGGGGAGGAGGAGTTCAAGGATGTTTATCAAAAATATTTAAAAAATGCAAGTTGAAAACTTGGTGCTAAGAAGTGAAATGAGAACGAACCAGGCTGACGGATAGAGTTACACACTTTCAGAATGACGTTCTGGTAGTCCAAAAAAAAGTGTGGAAACAAGCCGACTTTTCAAAAAAGAATTATACAAGTCAGAAGATTGCACTGAAGGACTGCGTGCAAGAAGATTTGACGTCGTTTATTTTATAAATTGCTGAGATGATGAACACCTCCAGAAAAAATGCGACTTAGCAAACTGTTGGAGGGGTTCTGGGCAAATATATTGTTACTTTAAACTGAAGTGTCGAACAAAAGTGGAAGCAGTGTAGTTGGAGAAAAAAATATGTAAAATGTGTGAAACGAGACATATGAATGCATACAGGTTGTGTAGTGTGCACACCTGTGTGTTCATGTTTGAGCAAAGGCAAATGCGTTGAACATTATTTTTAACATGCTGTTGTTTTTTTTTTCTTTTTTCTTCAACCCGCAGCGTACTTTAGTGGTTCCGTAAGTACTTGCTCAGAACATGCTGCCAAGTACCGCTCTCACTAACAAGATACCTCTGTGGCACATTCAACTTATGCCTTTTTGCCGTAAAAACAGATTCAGGCGTGTCGCTTAGCAACAACAATAGCATTCGCTAAGCTGTTCAGTTTGAACCAAAAAAGTAGCATTCGCTTACCTTTCACATCATTCAAATGGTTCCTTTTACCAAGGAAAAACGTTCTCAAAGAAGCATTTTTTGTCCGTGTCTATACATTTGAGATTATAAATTATGCATAATGTCTTTAAGGGCCTTCTTAGTAGAACATTTTATAGGGATGTTCGCTCCGCTGTTGAATTTTTCTAGTTTATTAAGATAGTATTGATCTGAAGTCACGTTACCGTTATTATTTTACATCGATCATTCCCCATATTATTGGAGCTTCAGCAATTCATACATGTCCATTTTTGTTAGGCTATTCATTTCTTGGTTAATCTCCTAACTGGGCCGCAGTCTCACACTGCGACCAATCTTATAGGCCAAGGGCCTGCGATTGGTCACTTGAAATGTGTAACATATTTGCAGGTATACAATGTCTTTAATAGAAGTTTTTGCTTAAAGAAGTTATGGTAATATCATGGTTACCTAAAATTTAAATGGTTTAACCAGTCTACGTAATGCTGTGTTACTTGAGCGGGAAGTTTTCAAGGGCCCCATTTTAAAAAAACAGATACTTTTTTCATTTTTACTAGGGTTCCGCGAATACCAAATATTTGACTTACAACCGAATTTGATTAATCGAAACTAAGTGCGAATATTGCAAGACAATTTTTAATATCCTCGAGCATGAATAGACTAGTACAACTGCTTACTCGTGCAAAAGCAAAAAAAAAAAAAAACTTTGCCTCCCAGACATGAAAAGGCTTGTGTTGTACAGTAAGTAATATGCAGGAAATTTCCGCATTGCAGGGAAGTATTGCTCAATCGTACGACATAGGCACTGGACAACATTGTCGTGAAAGATGGCTAGCTGCTTGGTGTGTTCAGGAAGCAACGACACCGTTGTAGATGTCACCATTTCTGAAAACAAGGAATGTTTGTTAACCTTATAAGCTTGTCGCTTAATCTAATCTATCTTCCCTCTCTGCTCTCTTTCATCTCCCCCATCCCTCTCCCATGCGCAGGGTAGCAAACCGGCTGCCTATAGGCTGGTTAACCTCCTTGCCTTTCTTTTCCCTCTATTTTCCTTCCTTCCTTCCTAATCTTGTCATGCTTTAGGCTACTGCAAGGCATGCCAACTAATCAAACCAATGCTCACTGCAGCTGCTTCATACTAGGTGAACCCGGAATAAAGCTGGGCTTTTTTTTATTTTTAGACATTCCTTTTTAAATTCGGGGCCCGATTGTCCTGGTGTTCTTTTTCAGTACAATGTAGGTGCTCTATTGAAATAACGTTCTCTGCCGCCTACGCAATGTCGTGCTCTGGCCTTCATACTCGAATACTGGCATAACATTTGCAAAAACCAACTCGGAGCAGGGCAAAGGGCAGCGTGCGCGGCGGTAAAACCAAATTGTCTATTTGTGTAACAAATTTTGCGAAACATACGTAAGTCTTTGGGCTGATTTCATTCATTGCTTGTTGTGAACTTGTAAGAGTATTTATATTAGTAAATGTGCCTTCCGACTCGAATCGAAAGCGAACTTCCTGAACGAAATATTGAAAGCTCCGAATAGTTGCACAATATACTTCAAACATTTGCTACTATGGATACGTACAAATTTTCTTGAAACCTTGATTTGGGTTGCAGTAAAACAGAAGTTGCAGTAAAAATCACACAAACTATATGCATGATTAGTGGCGCGAGCGTTGGTATTGACGTTGAAGAAAGAAGAAAGCCATCCAATTATCGTTGGGAATTCGAGGACGAAAAGGAATTTGGCTGAAATGAATAATGAAAGTTATTCGTGCGAGATCCGATACATAAGGTATGCGTTTATTCCATGTAAGAAAGCTAGTTAGACGAAAGGGAGCAACAAATGAAAAAACAAAAGATGAAAAAACACAGAATATGTAATCTGTGAGTGCTCATGTGCTAATGACGGAGAAGCTGAAACAACCGAATTTGTTGACTTCCAACCAGTTTACTAATTATATTGAAAGTGTCATTTTAATTTTGTAATCTGTTGCATTTACTGCCCCGGCGAGTGAAGGACCAGTTGAGAAGTGTAAGTCCTCCTTTTATTTTATACCTCTGGAGAATACTCTCTGTGCTATGCTCAAATAAACAAAAAAGTACTCAATTTAGCATGAGTAAAAGGCGTATCAAAGACGTTCAGTGCCTAGACGAGAAGCGAGGCAATCAGGAGTACACATTTTCCAGCGTATACTAGTCCCTGTTATAACAATAAATAATGGCACCACGAAACCTAGACCACCATGGCTGGAAGTTATTTGGGAAGAACGTGCAAGACACTGTTATGTGCTTAAACTTTGGGACAGTTTAACGAGCTTAGATGTTAAGCTATTTGCAGAGTCCCCCAATATGGCGTGCTTCATTATCGTCTGTCGTGCTTTCAGCACGTGAGAAGCCAGAATTTAATTCTGTTTTCTTTGCTTAAGATGGTTGCTTATGACACACGATAGCAATGAATTTCGTTGCAAACAAATTTTCGTTAGAGCTCCGCGTCACATGTGACACACGATAGCAAAGAAGTTTGATGCAAATGAATGTTTGTTACAGCACCGCGTTAATAGACATGTGCTCATCTCCCTAAAAGCAATATATATAGCTGGGGTTAACTGAATTTAAGCTTGACCTTACAGTGAGGCAGGGAATGAAACAAGCTGTCATCGTTGATGATGTCGAAGCCTCTGGAGTGATGAACGAAGGCGACAAGAAAGGCAGTCAAAGTGGAATGATTGATTGCAACTGCTCCGTTCTCTTCATTGGAACCATCTTTCTATAGCTTTTGTATATATTATCTCAACGGGCAAGAAAATTCACCACAGGCTCTCAAGCCGTGCAAAGAGAAGTCGTTAAAGACTCCCGACAGACGTTTCTACTTTCATTCTCATTTTGTCTGATGTTGTTACTGCGCTTTATTCCTTCATATCTTTCCTATCGATGTTATCTGAAGAAGACAGCCATAGAAGTGTCTCTATAGTCTGCATTTCTTGTGTTTACTATATGATGCAAACAACGATAAGGGTGTTGGTCTTTTAGAATACTATGGTCTCTTCAAAATGACTGCATGTGTTTAATGCAACTCCTTTTATGGCGCACTCAAATAGCTATCAAAATTTAAGGTGTACTCTATCTCTTGTTAGTCGTGTTTGCCGTTCTTAAAGGTATTATAGTGATGGCGAACGCTGAACGCAAGCTAAGCAAAACAGACTAAAAACTCGGTTCTATAAACTATTGCCTAGTCTCAAACGAAGTAAATGAACACGACTGTTCGGGAAAAACGAGTTCTACAGTGATGTCTCTAGCTACCACACACCAGACTTTGAAGGCCTTTTATCAAGCGCATAATTTGTTTTTTTTTGTCGTTGTTTTCTTGCATAAATAACAGCGCCATTGGAAAACTTTCATTCTGAGAATATAGAAGAGCTCTATTGTATGTTATTAAATCGCAGAAGTGTGTTTTTATTGGTAAACAGAGCCTTTAAGGAATATGTATAATATAAATTACCATTATCATTATCAGCCTAATACGCCCACTGCAAGGCAAAAGCCTCTCCTGTCATCCGCCAATGAACCCTGTCTTGTGCTTTCTGCTGCCGCGTTTTACTTGCAAACTTTTTAATTTCATCGGCCCGCCTGACTTTCTATCTTATCTTCGTGCGTTTGCCTTTTTAGGGAATATAGTCAGTTACCCTAAATTACCAGCGGTTATTCTACCTACGTGTTACGTGCCCAGCCCATGTTCATTTCTTCTTGATTTCAACTATGATATCCTTAACCGCAGTTTGTTCCCTGAGCCACTCAGCTTCCTTCTTGTCTCTCATAATAACGCCTTTCGGTTTACTTTCCATTTCTCGTTGCGTCGTCCTCAACTTAAGTTTAACCTTTTTTGTAATACTCCAGGTTTCTGCTCCGTAGGTAAGTACCGGCAAGATGCAACTGGTATATACTTTCCTCTTGGGGGCAGTGGTAGATTACCATTCGTGATTTGAGAATACTTGGCGAGTGTGATCCACCTCATCCTTATTCTTCTAGTTGTTTCACTTTCATGGTTTGGCTCAACGGTGAGCAAAATCAGATATTGTTTAGCTTATCTCATGATTACTTTGTGTCGGTACACACCCTGGAAGTACAGACCTTAGTTACGGCAATACTAAACAAATGTATATTTAAAATTTAATTACTGGAAATATGAAGTGGGTCAAATTAGGATTTTTTGAGCCCTTTCTTTGAAGAGTCCGTCGCCACTTCAAGATTTAACCCTTCGTAATTCTTTTAGAGAATCGCCGTTCTCGCAATTAGGAATTCTGGTGATCTATGCCGACATTCATGACGTCATATCAACTGGAGGCCATGAGACTGGGGCATTTAAGGCAGTGATGTCTATGTCCTTGGTACCACAGTTTGGGGTAGTGAGACTCGGGTATCGCGAAGCGAGACTGTGGCCACACAACCATAACCAGTACATTAAAACTGACGTGAAGTAACTTCAAGGACTCCGGGAATAAAGTATTTAATGTGAAAGTTAGCTATGTTCCAACTTGTTGGCAGACGCTAATGAAAACACCATTTGTTGAAATGAGTATTGGACCCCTTTTACTTGCTATGTTGCATCTTGAGCGTGAATTTTTGTTTACTCAACATGTTCCAAAATATTCTGTGAGATTTTACTGCACTTTTGCAGTTAAGACTACAGTGGTCATGAATTGGGTCATTGTGTGCAAGCTCTTATAAACTTTCAACAGTCTCCGGCACAATATTTTGCTGAGCTGCGAAGGACTTCAGTTTTTCCTAGCACATCAGGACTCCTTCAGCTGAAATTTTCTTACTTCCTCTACAAGAGTTACTGCTTTGTACTTCTTTTTGAAGTAGAACGTTCCCTACAATCTGTTCTGTAAGTGGCGAATATTTCAACGTGGTAGTAAGAGGTGTCATACACCTAAAAACGAAAAACTCTGTCGGTAGCCAGTCTTTCAGGCAATTTCTGATTAGTATGGCCTGAAAGACATTGAATGGTTCTGTAAAATATGTTCGTAAAACCGAAATGCGATTTTCACTGATTTAAGTGTAACGTGAAATCATTAGCTTCAATGGCGCATCGGTGGGGGGTTAAAAAAAAAGTTCGCACAACTGAATAGCTCTATTAAGCGAAGTTTGTTCAATTGGTGGTTTGCTCTATATACCTGACGACAACAAAGCTTTGCACGCTCACAATGTTTCCAGACAAGAAACCGAAATCGAAAAGTGACGACACCTTACAGACGTGTGCGCCGCAGCAGACATAAATTAGGTCGGATATCACGTAAATTTGGAACCGATTTGTATTGCGTAGTTTCTTTCCTCTTTCGTACGAACTCTCGCGATATATCGTCATATATCTCCAAATCTCGAAAATCTCTTGGCTCATGAGGCATAGGGGCTCTTGACTCTATAGCTAGAGTGGTTTTAGACGTTCCAAACTATGAATGGGTCTCACGCTTTTGTAGAGAACTTCAGCATGTTAGTGTCACTCTCCGAGACCGATTGGCAGCTTTGCACTCTCTAGTTGACGTGCAGGTGCAAGAAGTGAAACGCATTCATCAGTATCACGGACCCTCCGGGCCTGTATGTTGCCCCGCTAGTGGGTTGGATGAGGAAACTGCACTAATGAAATGTCCTCATGCCAGCACGAATCAATTAGTCAGGAAGTGGAGAACACCATTAGCGGTAGAAACATTAGCGCTGTTTTGAAGTAGTCTATAGCTGCGATTGAATCATTCGCACGAATGGAGGTCACACGGTTTACGCCTTAAACGCCGCGAATAGTAACGCAACTCCACGCCGTTTTCCTCGTCCCTTTCATCTGCTTGCGACCTATCGACAAGTCGAGGTCGTGAGGTAGATCCTCTCTCTCAACGCGAAATCCTTAGTGGTGTCATCAAACGCGAAGAGCGACTGGTGGCGTCAGCTGTGTCAGCACGAATGACGCAAATAAAGGCCATGAGGTGACGTCACAAGTTGCCAAAATGTATGATGGCACACAGCCTGACGTCACATGATACCAGCAGATACGTAGCTTGGTGTAAGGTGGACCGCTCGCGGAGGATCTGCAGTACTACATGAGGTGTAAAAAGCTACCAAAGCCACTAATCTCGGAGGTAGTGCTAAACCACGTAGAATAGACAGCTTTCGAAAGGGTAGGGGGAGGAAGAAGAAATGAAATGGACAAAGAAGAAAAAAAAAGGGCTTTTGCCTTCGACTGATCGTCGCCAAGTGCATCGGGAGCCATGAGCCTTTGCTCTCTCTATCACTCTTTTTTGTGAGATGTTATTTGTCTAATTGTGTAATAATGAGAGGCGACCTCAAGCCCAGACCCCCTTCCTCTTTTTATTCAATTTTATAACACGAGACCTAAACTTTTTTTTCATCCCCGCTACTTCTACAGTCGCGCTCTCCCAAATGGGAAGAAGGAAGTTAGAAACGTGATAAGGAGAAATGGGGGAAAAAAACTGGGACGCGGCACATCCCCTCACTTATGCGGCCGCTCATCGATCTAGCGTGACCCGGCTGCATGGGGGCCCCTGCGTGTCAACATTCCGTGACGTCATAGCCGCCGCCGGGCTCTGTGCGCTGGTTAATGCGTGAAGGCGAGCCCTCTGTATGCAGGCCGTCTCGTCTGCGGATACTACGCGCGTCGTCCAAATAATGCCCGTTGGCGGAGCGGAGGCCGCTGCGGAGCAGCGGCCCCCTTTGTGCCACCGCCGTCGCTCCTCGACAGGTGGCGCAGCGGGCCCGTTCCACTTCCTGGCTTGTCATTAGGCGGCCAGGCCGTCGAGCCCTCTTCTATTGTACCGTCCGCTGTGCGCACGCGTGATTGAACGGCGCGTGCCGGAGCGTTAATTGAAGTTCTGAGATCAAAGTGCTTTCGCTCTCATTTCCTTTTCATTTCCTCTGTCTCCCATGCTTCGTTCTTTCTATGTCGACCGTCGGGCTCTCTGCAAATCCTTCAATGTTCTGGCGTGCGCCCCCAATAGGCAGATGCAGTGCTGGTGCGGACTTTGGCGTTATCAATGTTTTGCGTATAGTACGAGCTGTTTGTTTTGTTTACCTATACGCCCTGTATTAGTGAATAATGGTTTTATGCTTGAATATATATATATATATATATATATATATATATATATATATATATATATATATATATATATATATATATATATATATATATATATATATATATATATATTTATTTATTTATTTATTTATTTATTTATTTCGACATACTGCCAATCCCATCAGGGATTTTAGCAGGAAGGGCGTGAACATAAAAATTCGAATAGGTACACAATAAAGACATACATCGCGATAAAGTACAGAATGAAACTAACAGAATCGGATCATTTAACAATTTTAGATCAAAGAAGGCATAAAACATTAGTGTAAAGAAAAGTTGTCAGATATTTATTTATTTCCAGAATATATTTATTTCCCAACAGTTTCGGGAGGGGTCCTCCCTTCATCAGGGGATGAGATATACCTGATACCTGATGATAACTCATCCCCTGATGAAGGGAGGACCCCTCCCGAAACTGTTGGGAAATAAATATATTTATCCTTGTTGACAACGCTCCCGTTGTGCCATATCCTATATATATATATATATATATATATATATATATATATATATATATATATATATATATATATATATATATATATATATATATATATATATATATATATATATATATATATATATATATATATATATACACGCTTTGACTGCCTTTTCTTATAGTAGGGATCCTGTTTTTCTATTCTTAGTATGGCTGAGGATAATTTGCCCTTTACTTGTTTACTTGTGTCTTTTCTTTTAGTTATGATAGTTAAAGAATCTTAAAATTATCCAAAATTGAGTACATAGAATACACACTTTGCGCGATCCAGTACTTAAAATAAACGATGTCTCTATTTACGTTTGCTGGGTAACTCGTTCAGTGTGGCAGCATTTCGAAGAAAGCGTGAAGACAGATTTTTCGTAATAGCATTTGCATAAGGAGGAACAGCTAGGGCAGAACGAGTCAGGTCGAACCAGACCTTCCCCGCAGCCTTTACTTTACCCAAGCACTTCTGCCGCAGAAGGATGTAAAGAATGGTGGTATGGGTGAGACAAGAGGGTAAATCACAGGACTACCGAGTACAGTACTGCATGGCGAACGGGTGGCCAAGAGATATGAGCTTGAGAGCATTGATGTGAGATTTAGGAGGAGGGAAAGAAAGAGTGAAAGGGTAATATGGCAAGGGGTAAAAAATTGTAAAGTAATGACGAAAGGATAATCAGAAAGCGATATATGAACACGAAAGCTCAAAGGAGTAGCAGACAAAAAAAAAACTCAATTGAGGTTTTCAAAGTGAAGGTGTTTGCACTTTAATTTCACGGACATGGAACTGTGTTATTTTTCTCACTGATTGGCTAATGCACTTTTTGATCAACATCATGAATATTATTATCATCCTTCCCGCTAAATACGTAAAGAAGCTGCAGAGTACTCCGAATGCCGGGAACAACGAATACGCCGGGCCCGTGTGCGGAAATGGGTGTTTCGAGAGCCACCCGCTGAGCGGCACCACCGTGCGCTCCTCGCTTTGTCCTAATCCCGGTGCTCGTCGGTGAAGATAGATGAATAATGAAGTCCAACAGCAGGGGGCGCTTTGAGCCGTGTTTGCGGTGTGGTCACGGCAAATGAAGAGAGATAGTGGTGGACGGTCGCGTGTAACGACGAGACGCGCTAGGCGGCGACACAAAGCAAAAAGAGAAATAAGCGAAGCCTTTTCATGGGAGCTGCAGGAAGCAAGGCATGCTGTTGCTTATTCAGGGCGGTGAATGAATGAAGAACCTGGAGTCTGGCGTGGGATTCTAGGAGTGACTGCGCGTATTTCCTTTTGGACTATGTTCTTTTCGTTCTATATTGAGTTACCGCGATTAGTGCCTGTTCTGAAGACAAATGTTGATAAAATTGTAACCGACGTCGCTGAAGCAAAACAGCGGGAAAGACGGAGCACAGGAAGAAGAAAAAGAAGATGCGAACAACAACGGTGTTTTATTCATGCTATTTTGTATACCGACTCGCCCAAGCATCTACTTTAGCTACCAACGCCACCTGGTGTTATGCCAGTGTGATTCTCCTTGCGGCATATTTAAGCCAAACGCCTTATGTGCCTCATCAAACGCAAAAATTGAGCGTCGGTGAGTACGCGTGATGCAAAACATTATGATCTCAATATTGCGTCTTTATATGACGTCTTCGGGACGTCACAGGCAGCCAAACTTTGGTATATCATCGTGGCATGACTATGATGTCACCTCAATACGTCATCACATGACATCGTCACTTAGTCAGGTAGGTCGATCTCGGAGGCTGGGAGAGGTCACGTGATCTACAGAAAGCTTTCGGAGACGGGTGAGCATCATCGACATCGAAGAAAAAGAAGAAGCGTACTTGAAAAAGTTCTCTTGGCCAATCCCCCAAAGTGGGTACGAGCCATGGATTAGAGGATACAAACAAACAAACAAACAAACAAACAAACAAACAAAGCAGCGTGAACACGACGGAGACGCACGACGAGTGCCAACAACTGAAGTTTATTAGTAGAAAAATCAACACAGATGTTAGATAGCATCCGTTCTGTACGTATCCTTTTTCCTGTGTCACGTGGATTTCGCGCCAATTTTCCAAGTATGCATCGTTTCGAACTGTGTGCCTAATTGAAGAAGAACAACAACAAGAAGGCGTGGTTAGCAGACATATTAAAATCAAGGCACTTTTATTGTGTGAAGAATGGATGCTCGTAATCTAGACGAGAATGGAGTCGTGTAGTTCCCTAAGGAGCAGTTCTATCTCCACCTTCATTTAATACTAATGAGTTTCATACCGATCGGCCAGGATATCTATGTCTATGTGTATGCTGATGATATAGCCATCTATCCTGATGACAGTGACATTTATGCTCTACCGCAAACCTTACAAATCTGCTTGAACGTGCTGGAAATATGGTTGCAGTTAATTTCAGTGGCTTTAATTGTAAATGAGAGTGCTCTTTTGGCGTTCATTATAGCCGGTTAGGTTTCACTCAATGTTGCATATAATCAAAAACTCATTCCGGAAGTAGATCTCCTAAATATTTGTGTGTGTTGTACAATGAAATAAATATTTAACTGGAGTCTACTAATAGAATACAATGCGGCTAAGGTTCAATAGTTTTTAGGCTTCCTGCGCAGAATGAGCAATTGTTCTCTTCGCGTACGTAGAGACTCCGTGTTGAAGTTGCAGAAAACGTGTATGCGTGTAATATCAGAATTTGGATGTGTGTTGTTCTCAAGAGGTCCTGCGTACAGATAAAGCCGTTATTTCTCTTGCAGCTGGAAGCTCTGCGCTTGTGTCTGGGGTTCCCTTGGTTTGCAGCAATAATGTTATTTATCAGGAAGCGCGTCTGCCTACATAGAACTGTCGATACCTTTTGTAAACGGTACGATTATTTCTGCAATTTTACAGCTTGCCAGTGAGAAGAGCTCAATATATTTTCATCAGTGACCCAGATTCGTTCTTTCTCGCTCATTGGCCACATTTGAAGACACCACAGATAAGCAATGTACAAACGAACCTGCCAAGTGTAAATATCAGCATCAGACAGGTAATTGCGTCTAATAACTCCAACCTGATTCTCACGATAGAATATGTTGAGATTTTTTTCTCTGAAATATAAGTTTAAATCCCGCAAATTCTTAGCAAACCGTTTGGCAGATTTCCTGGTGCAATGAGGGTGCTGCGATCGATCTAGATGAGGAGGCCCATTCGGCTGCACGAGGTTTCACTCACCGTGTGCCGGGCAACGCGTCATCTCCTGGGCGATCCGGTCCTCTTTGAACGTACAACGAGATATGCAAGCACAAACCATCTCTCACGAAGGGTGCTGCCCCTACCACACTCCTTGCTGCGCAGGGCCCAAGCTGTCAATCTCAAACTGCTCCAAACAAGAACCTGCGCGAGCCCTGCAGCACTGCACACATTATACCCTGAACGATTCGCAAGCCCGGATTGCCCTTTGTGTGGCGGTTATGCGTACTTCCAGCATGTCCAATGGAGGTGTGCCTTGGTGGTCTACTTTTCCAAGAAAAGGAAATAAACAAGCTGATTAAGACCCAGGACCTCACATCCCAAATCCTGGCCGTCCTGTGGGACCGTGGGAGGATGGACAGGTTCAATTTGGGTGTCCCCGAGTGGCATAGCCCGGTGAGGCTGAGTTAAATCGCGTCTATTGTGGACCCAATAAAGTTATTTCACTCACTCTCTCACTCAATCACTCCTGGTTCATCCACAGACACGCAACATAATAGCTACAGGTGCTTCTGTGAATGAGGAAAGGGCAAGCGTAGGAAAAATCGGGGGACCCTTCGCCTTTAAGAGTTGAACGCTATAGCGAAATCCGGCCCCTTGTGCACCCTTCCATCGCTAAGTGCATACTTATTCGTATGTTCTGTTACATACACACGCACGCACACAAACGCGCACACAGTAGATTGGACCAGCGCGCGCTATTGTCGCCAAATGGGCTCGTTTTCGTCGTGACACTTGTCGAACAAGAAGCGTTAAAGGAGCCCTGAAACACTTTTTCAAGTAACCATAGAATGAATTCATTAGGATAGCTTATTGTCTCACGAATTCAACGCCGCAAAAGTTTTAAGAATCCGTCCAGTGCGATTGGAGTTAGAAAGGTTTGTCGCATGCTGCAATTGCATTATATCTTCTTTCATACCGACAAAAGCGCTGAAAGCTAAGCAGGCAGGAGTGGCAAAGCAAAAAAACTAGCACACCTCGTGACCTTGAGCACTTTTTTTCTTCGAATGCGCGGCTTTCTCAGTGTGATCGCGTGCGCGCGCATGGACAAGTAGCGGCGTCCCGTGGCTATCTTGGTAACTTGATTTTTTTGGTCACTGACGCACAGACTATTTTTCGCTCACAACCAACGGGGACGACGCTGGCGGCGGGTTTTCAGCGACACGAGCTCTTTAACGCTATCGCGTTAATAGTCTCCCAATCACTTGGCTGATCGTTCGCCCTGAGGCTACCCCATTTCACTCAGGTTTTTGAGGCTGAGTTCATGGCTGTCATCATGGCACTGCGAAAACTTCCAATAAATGAGGGCAGGGCAGTATTAATTACTGATACGCTTTCGGTATACCCAGCTCTTACAGCTTCTCATCCCTCTCGTGCAATCACGACGATACAATCTTCGTTTCTGTCTTAGCTGAACTATCTGAATATAGTATGGTTCCCATGTCAATCTGAGTTATAAATATATGAAATGGCCGATGCCTTAGCCCGCTGATTGCTAGATCTCCCAATAGTTTAGGTCCTCCCAGTGGTAGAATACTCCACCGCAATCAGGTATAGAAGATTGCCCATTCATACAGATATGATGGAAGCAATATCTACGTGGATTAAATATAATCACCTAAAATATCCCTAGAAATCTCAGTAGAGCCAATCTCGACGATCAGTAGTGACGATCACCAGATTTTAATGTCATGTCCCCCCATTGAGCTTCCATCTAAACAGGGTTAGTCTGACTATATCACCCCTCTGCCATTTCCACGGAGAACTTGAAAATATTGTACAAGTTTTGACATGTCCGAGATACTCTCGTATTAGAACTCGACTTCTCATTACTCCTCTTTCAAAGATAGGCTGAGTTTTATCAGAGAAAAATGTTTTAAGCTTCGGTGCCTCAGGCTTGGGATACTGCCACAGGGATGTCTTTGATACCGTCTGTAATTTCATCATAACTACTTTACTTGTACCATTTTGTTTGGTAATTAGAATGCTTCGTCATTTCAACAAGGTAAAACCTAAGTTTTGACAACTGTTCCCAGTAAGGCTTGTGCAGGTTCAAGGAAAACTCTAGACTGATCAAATTGTTTGTAACTAACGTAAGTAAAGAGTGGGACATAGCGTAAAGAGTGGGACACGAGCGCTCGTTTCCTTCGTGTCCTTCTTGTCTCTTCGTCATCGTTCTGTTCTCGCGCTATAACTATCGTCATGTCATACCAACTAGCCCAAGCTGCCGCACTTCTAAACGTACAGCTCTTGCAAGCGGAATGTTTTGCTAAAATAGTCAAAAAATTGCTCCATGAGGTAACCCAATATCGACAGCTGCCAATTTCTGCTCAATGGGAAAGGTTCAAAGAAAAAGTTAAGATCGAAGCGATTAACGTCTCATGTGAGCTAGCACAAAACATAAAAAGAAAGATGAAAAACGTTATCTTTACGATTTACTCAATAGGCTTCATGCTTTTGAAAGCCAAGAGCCGGGGCTGTACGGGAATGCAATAAATATAGTTCGAGCCCAAATACAGAAATCTGATACAGAAGCATGAAGAGGAGCAATGATTCGTTCTCGTGTAATTCGTTTCACTGAAGATGAGCCCACAAAAAGAGCTCTTGCGGATGAAAATCGACACGCGCTCTCCAAGCAGATATGGCAAATTGAGACAAATGGCTCTGTATGCACAGACACACCACAAATAACAACCGCGTTTGAGGATCACTACAAAAGCCTGTTCACCACGGCTCAGCTTACTGATGACTGTGAAAAAGAAGCCGAACAATGCATTACTTCAATGCCATCTTTAGAGGAAGATGATTGGCTCACTATTGATGCACCCATAAGTAAGGAAGAAAAATAAGATTTCAAGCAGAGCTTTGCAAAGAAACAAAACTCCAGACCCAGATGGCCTTCGCGCAAAATTTTACATAGCATATCAAGATCTTCTAATTCCATTCCTTGAAGCACTTTCTGAAGAAGCCTATGAACTTGGCGAACTTCCTCCTTCCTTTTCTTAGCGCCACACTACTTTGATCCCGAAAAGAACCGACAGTGAAGTTTTAAAAAGAGTAACTGGATATAACCCTTTTTCTTTATGTAACGTTGATTATAAAATATTTGCTAAAATCCTTATGAGCAGGTTGAAAACGGTAATTACTAAGTCTGTAGGCGCCCATCAAACATGCAGAATAAGAGGCTGCTCTATACTGACAAATATCCGAGTAGCGCGATCAGTCCATGAATGCATTGACGATAGCATGAATCAGGTAGCTGATTCATGCTACCTGATTATTATTCATTATGGAAGAGCCGCATGATTTACAGACATGCTGAGCCACCCCGCTAGACGAAGTCTGTTTTCCGAGAAGAGGCAGCCAATGTGCATAGTGTTGTAGAGACTTTCAACCCTGTTCCGGAGTGGCTTGGACTTCTGTACATGTTTGTTTGTTTACCAGACTCTTGAAGGTTCGTTCAACTGTATAATGTTGTGTTGTATGCATGTGTGCATGCGAGCATATATTTGAAACGATTTATTGTATAGCTAAATATCACATCATTTGATTGCATTATTTCTATGCATTAAAGAAAAAAGCACCGGTGTGGCTCAGTGGTAGAATGCTGGGCTGGCACCCTGCGGACCCGGATTCGAGCCCCATTGTTGTCAAACTTGCCTTAGGCAGGCTTGATGTCGGAAAAGCAATCGCGTTAATACGACTTATAAAGCGTTTTAAAACAGCCAGAGAACAACCAGTCGTCGCACAATGCAAATAGCGTAAAGAGTGGGCCGTCCAATGCTACAACCCATAACAAAAGCTTGTTATTGTTCCCCTGCTAACTGCGGCGCATACCCACTTCAGCCATAATTCCTCATCGTCGTCCTCACTGCATCAACGATGGACACAAAATTTCTTGCAAGCGTATAGCGGATACCACGCTTTTCAGAAGAATCATGAAAAATAGCGTACCAAATGCCGGCCTACTACCCCCAAAAAATTATTAATATTGACCTAGTGCGTATCAAGCAAGTGTGCTTGCAGTAGTTACCCTATGAGTGTTTAGAAAAGGCTCTCTGAAAGACCGCTCTTCTAGCTTTTGCTGTGACTGTGCTGCGCTTTCCGCGTAGGCCTGGCGTTTTATTGAGAACCCTTGTGATAATGCTGTCGGAGGCTTCTTAACCTTGCCGATATATTCCATACATATCTTTGAATAAGCGATAAGTTCTATTTTTCCCCCAGCAGAAGTATTCTTACAGTCAGGATCAACAAATCTAGAATTGGGTAAATGACAGAGTAGTAAAAAACACGCTGTTTATTTCTCGCCCACGCATTGATGAAGCCTGGTGATGACCCGCCAGGGTGTTTAACAGAACCCTCAAAAATTGAGCGACCACCGTCGCGAATATCTTATAGTCAACGTTAAGGAGCGCCATACGTCTCCAGTCTTCAGAACTAACAGAGAAAGCTTCAGCTTTCGGGATAAGTACAATGCGGCCATCTCGTAAACTTGGTGGAAGAACACCATCCTCGAAACATCGCCGGATAACTGCGGTTGAGGCAGTACCAAGCTCATTCTAAAACGTCAAGTGAAATTCAACCGGAAAACAGTGTGGCCCGTGGGCCGTCCCACGTTTCATAGATTGCAGTGCCACCTTTACGTTTTCGGGTGATGGAAGAACGCGCAGAGAATCAGCAGCTTGTTGAGAAACGCGGGACGAACCTCTAAGCATAGGCAGTATGATATCACAGTTTGCCCGCATGGCCGAACATGGCATTGCTTCAAATTGCGCAAAAAACCCAGGATCTCAACCTTCAACATTTCTTACGAAATCCGTGCCAGAAAAGCATGCAAGTTTAATTATTCAACACCCTGAGTCGTATACCTGGATCAGCCTTATAATAGTATCATTGAAATATGTTGCGAGTAAACCTTAAAATATTCATCCAGCCGAAACAGGGGGTGACGCCCACTTTCAAAAAACACCGGGCTTCAATGGTCTTGGAAGCGTTAACACCTCAGTGTTCGCGATAAGCGAAATACGTTCAGAGTATTTTGTAAAGCCATACCATATGGGTGTGCCGAGATCTGACGGGTTTCGCCCGACTGCTTTGCCGCTAACGGGCTATGTCATTGTGTGGCAGAACGCTGCTGAAAGGAAAACTAAATGAGAAAACGATTCTTCGCACATTAATACGAAAACACCACTCTTATTGCGAGGCCACGCTTGGGGCGCGAGAACACGTTCAAAAATAGAATGTGGATGGAGAAGCCACCTTGGGATTTCCGCACCAAACACGGTTACGTTATAGACGTTGAGGGTGTCTACTGAGCCCTACGCAGTTTTTAATCGGTAATAATGAAGAAACTATATTACATTGCGGTCATACACCTAACATTCGAAGCCTCAGAAAGTTTTATTGAGCCCATGCTGCGAAAATACGAAAAACGTCACAATTTAGGCAAAAGGGGCGAAACAATGAATGCGATAGCAACATATTCGAATGTTTTACGAAGCAAGGCTGGCATTTTTAGTTTTAGGAGAAATATAATTGTAGTAAACGTGCGCTTGCTAAGTAACCAAGTTGTCTGCGGCGTGACCTCAGTAAATGACCACAACAATGCTCGTACGCAGTGACGTCATTGATATACAAAGTGAGGCTGCCAGTCAACTCATTTAGATCCAATCTCACGTTACTCTACAAAACGCTGGTGTAAGAGAACACAGCCGCTCGAGGTAGACTTTTGGCACAGTTTTTTTGTTTATAGCGCAGCCCATAGAAGCTCCCGCCTGCTCTGGGGCACAAGACGTGCGCTGATGGTTACTGCGATAACGCGGCAACTATAAGCGCACTCCCCCCCCCCCCCCATCCTCCTTGTTCGCTGGCGAGATGAGCGCGCGCACAGACGCGCGCTTATCTCAGCAGAAAGAGGATGCAAGAGCAGCCTTCCCGGTACATATTGCTACGTGGCGTCACACATGAACTCAATAGGAAAGGAAAGATATGTGGGTATTAACTTCCCAAAACCACTATATAATTATGAGAGACGCCGTAGTGGAGGGCTCCGGTAATTTTGACCACCCGGGTTCTTTAACGTGCACCTAAATCTGAGCACATGGGCCTACAACATTTCCGCCTCCATCGAAATGCACCCTCCGCAGCCGAGATTCGATCATCCTGCGACCTGCGGGTCAGCAGCCGAGTACTTTAGCCACTGGACCACAGCGGCGGGGCATCTCAATAGGAAAGAAGACGATGTTTGAGATCTCGTGCAGACTGGGTTCCATCTTGTATGCCTGCATGTTTATTCCTAGTAAACATTTCTCAGGCATCTTTTTCCCGTAACGTTTTAGTGAAGGTGCTGTGTATTGGCGTAGTGCGGCCATGGCAGCCAATTCCAGGAACAGCGGCAATGACATGAAATGTGGCCGACTCGTCCGCAGCCGAATCTGTCTGTTGTCAGAGTCTCGCCATTCAGCCGAGTTCCTGTAACCGCGGGACATATCAGGAATACTGGGTAGTCGCTCGGGTCTGTCGACTGCGCAGAGCGTCTGAAGTCCGGCGTTGGCCGGTTTGTGGCACACAATGGTCTTGATTAAAGAAATTGTCGCGCGAGAATCGTCAGTGGCATGGGCAAAATCAGCAATAGAAGATGTGGCCTCGATTTCATGGCGCACGATACGCATAATATTGTTCGAAGCAGGAGCGGCTGGTGGGAGACGGGCGTCTTAACAGGTAGAAGGGGCAGCCTTATTGGGAAGACGCGAAATTTGGGCAGTAATACGACGACTTTTCGCTTCTTCAAAGCGTCGGCATTCATTATAGACGTCGTTCACTGTCGAAGAGTTGCGGAACATGAAAGGAGTGAAGGCATCATCCGCGATTCCCTAGAGAATGTGCGCGACCTTTTCGGATTCCGGCATTTTGTCGTCAACCGTGCGGCAGAGGGCAAGCACACCTTGATTGTATGTCACGTACAACTCACGCAAACAGCCTAAAGTTTTTTTTATTAGCTTTCAAAGCCGCGCTTCATGAAGAATTTATGCCTTAAGTTATGAGGCTTCTCGCCGCTTTAATGTTACATTTTGTCCAAGCCTAATTTTGCGACTTAAACAAATTTTCATTTAGTCGTTGTTTCACTCCAACAGCCGTTGTTCGTTTTGGCAGGGCATCAAACTTGTGTTGTTCCTGTCGCTTTTCCGAATTCGGGCTTTGGAACACAAAACAAAAAATAGAGGTAGGAAGTCCGTACAAATTTAACTCTTTTCCCCCGAGAGCATGAGTATGTACAGCTGTTTCAAGCACCCCTGACGCTGGCCACACCTCCGCAGTATGCGCCTACGAGCCCACTATAAGTTAGGTAATACCTCACGCAGGTGCGTAGCAGTGAACCCAGGTGCGTACATGATGCCTTGTGCTATCTTTCTCTTCGGAAGAAGCGGAGAACTATGTCCGAGAACGCAAAACAAAACTTATAGTAAGTAGCTCAATGTTTCGGCCGATGAAGAAAAAAAAAAGTTTTATATTGACGACGTGCAGCGTACCCTGTTGGGAAATAATGTGCAATAAAAGACAAGGCTTCTGCTGACTGCGTCAGAATCACCGATTCTACCCAGAATAAGTGGTATCAAATGAACCGCTTGTATGCGGAGCAAGCGATAAAAATAAGGAAGCATGTTGCGAGGCTTGGCGCGGTTAAGAGGATTGGTGATGTAAAGCCGGAATTGAGCGCATGCAGATAAACGAAGTGGAAAGGCGCGACTGCTCGATACGAAAGGGAATACACTGTCCGCAAAAGAAAAAAAAAAGATGTTCTTTGCCGTAAAAGAGGAGCGATAAAGCAAGCGAAGCGAATCAACGTAGCAGCTTAAGGAATCATTTAGTGGAGCCAGAAAGAAAAAGACAGTCAGAAGACCTCGTCCTATTTGGGTAATGAGGGTAAGCGCGGTCTTACATGACGTACTTTCTTTCTCTCTTTTTCTTTCTTTCTTTTCTCTTTCTTTCTAATTTTGCATTGCTCCATCCAGTTTTCTTACACCGTACTGGGCATTGTGCTATGGTAAGCAATATGGCCCCATCGCGGTGGTCTAGTGGCTAAGGTACTCGGCTGCTGACCCGCAGGTCGCGGGATCGATTGATTTGTGGGGTTTAACGTCCCAAAACCACCATTTGATTATGAGAGACGCCGTAGTGGAGGACTCCGGAAATTTTGACCACCTGGGGCAGGTCGCGGGATCGAATCCCGGCTGTGGCGGCTGCATTTCCGATGGAGGCGGAAATGTTGTAGGCCCCTGTGCTCAGATTTGAGTGCACGTTTCCGGAGCCCTCCACTACGGCGTATCTCACAATCATATGGTGGTTTTGGGACTTTAAACCCCACAAATCAATCAATTAACGTAAGCAATATGAGCTCGAACACGCGACCGCTCGGCAAGTAGCGTCAAAACCGAGATGACATGATATGTCGTTAACGTGATGCGGTAAGCGACGCCACAGCCGATGTCTTTGTAGCTGCAAAGCCTGCTGGGTCATTGGTTGCGGCGTTGCGCGCTGATGTTAGCTCACATAAGTGATAGCAGTCATTGACATGGTCTAAGCTGCGGTTTGCAGCAACGATATTGGGGCGGGAGTGTCAACTGCTAACTGAAGCGCACCACCCTTCCCGCTTTGTTTCCAACGGCGACCGCTGCGAATCGGCCCATGTAGGGTTCAAGGCTATATGCCTCGAACTCTACATGCTTACTTCAATGCTTATTATGCTATGGGCTTATTTATATTTTCCCTGATGTTCAGAATCTCCTTATTTTTGTACCTAGTATTGTACTTTCTTATATTTTTATATTCTGTTTTGTCACTGACATTTGTTACCCACTCCTGCTTAGGCTCGCACAGGGCCTGCAGTATTTGTAAATAAATAAATAAATAAGTATGCCACGCGTTCGCATGTTCCAGCTGATAGTGCTCACGCTAGTACCTTCATCCATGTGCTAAGCAGAGCAACACTTCATTTGCTCCTGGTAACAGTGACAACCATGTGTTCACGGCACAATAAAGCGTGGCAACGTGAAAGGACAAGTCGCTTCGACAAGAGATGAGATTATCATGTCCGAAATGGATACAGCGACACAGCCAGTTACAACCGCTGGAAGGTTAAAACAGATTCCACAAGACACTACTTCACTTCATGCACAACAGCGGCCTAACATCACATATTTAACAAAAATATCATGCCTTAAGGGCCAGTCCTTGTCGCAATAAAAAAAAAAAGAAACGGCTGATTGTTGATAAGCTCACGATAGTGTCAAATATTGTAAAAAACGGCATTTACAAATCTGCTTAGGACATCCTCGCCTTTGAGAGCCGCAGTCGTGCCTAAGTTTTCAGGTGCCAAGTTTTCTGTTTTTTTTTCTTTTTTTGTGTGTGCATGGCGCTACCGCCAATATATGTGAGTTGCAAAAACTCCGCCAAAAAAAAGTAACGGAGAGTTCGGCTGACGTATGTAAACGACACGCATTTTCGGGCTGTGTGGCTGATTACTTTATTGCGAGACACCTGCGGCATGTTCGCAAAGTAGTTGGCTGGTTACCTTGTCTGGGAGGCCTTTTATTTGTTGTCCTGAATGCGCGACAACTCCAGGCACGTTTGATAAATATACACCGTTTTCCGAACGCGCGCAAGCGCCACTGTCGATTGATTGATAAATATATTGAGTTTAAAGTCCCAAAACCAACATATGATTATGAGAGATGCCGTAGTGGAGGGCTCCGGAAGTTTGGACTGCCTGGGGTTAAAGCGGCTCCATCTTAAACTGATAACGTTGCAGTTTTGTGGCCTTATCAAATAGAGAAACGATGTCACGGTGAACCAGCATGCGCAAAAAATGATTGGTTTGGTACGTTCAACGTTTCATGACTGTACAAATTTTATGCTACGACCTATGAAATCAGCAAAACTATCGCTTATCAGTCCAAGATGGCGGCGCTCTTGAGTGAAAAAATTGAATAACGTGCGCAGGTGATTTTCTTTCAAATAGGGCCGTTCGGCGTAATTTTACACAATGCTTGATTAGCATTTCCCTACCGTTGTCTGTGAAATGTATTGGTACTTCAATTTGCGTGGCGTTCCATAAACAACGTTGCGAGTGGTTTCGACACCAGCTATCTACGCTGCCAGACCTTATTTGTTAAGTTATAACTCGCCTGGCTGCATATCGCGGATTCTTTAGCACGCGCTTGTGTGTGTGTGCGCGCGCTGTTGGCTGCACGCTTGCACCGTGCTTCCCTTAGAGATCTACTTAGTAGCACGCAGTTTTATTGTGCCAAGCACTAAACCCCTTAAGTCCTTAATCATGTATTACAATAGTGCTAGGGTTTCCGTTGGAGCCTACTTTGCGCCTAAATCGCTATTTCGCGATCCCGTTGGGTGCCCGAAAACTTGCGGTCGGCTCCGAGGATACTTTCTGGCCACTATGAAACCTCTCATTTTGCGCATTAAGTAGACGCCTTCCTTTATAGTTTGCGGATAAAATAGAGATTTCGAGCTCTCTTTTTTTGTGTCGTTTCCTCTGATGCTCGCGCGTGGCTTTCCCCAAGCAGCAGGTTGGTGCGCATTGAGGTACTTTTACGCAAAGGTTGGCGCGCCTGCAAAGTTGAAGCGGAAAAGTAGCATGCAAGGTGGCATAACAGCAAAAAACATTGCGGGAGCATTGTTCGTGCTGCCTGCTGCCGTAATGTCAGCGTAATGTCCACCGTAACACAACTGTGCAAAGAAGGTTCCCGTATACACTCCACAATAACAGAGATCCACAGCCACCCTATTGCTTTCTGTGCTTTTCGTTTCTCTGTGTAATTTAAGCCAAGAGACACAAAGAGACAACTTAAATCAAAACGGCAAGTATAAGAGGAGTTAAACCGCCTCTCTTAGATGAAGATGCTCTGCCCTCCTTTGAGCAGTCTGCACTGTCTGAGTCGTGACTTGTGTTATGCATGCTCAAGTAACCGAACTCCGCCTGCAGCTTCGAGGGAAAACTTGTAAGCGTTTACCATATCTGCTGACTTTGGGGGGGGGGCGGAATGTTCTATTAATATTTTTTATCTGGCAAGAATTCTGTCTTTTCGACATAAGATATATGCTTCCCGCCATGGTGCTCTAGCTTAAGGCACTCGGCTGCCGACTTGCAGGTCGTGGCATTTCTTGTGATCCGTGTGCTTAGATTTAGGTGCACGTTTAAAAATCCCAGGGTGTCGAAATTTCCGGAACCCTCCACTACGGCGTCTATCATAATCATATGGTGGTTTGGGGTTGTTAAATCTCAAAATATTATTGTTAATCAGACATATATGCACGTGTAATGAGTTCATCAGAATTTATTATTGTATCTACAACTTATCTGTGGCTTAAAAAGCAAGAAATTGGAGGAAAGTGATTGTGTTTAAATTCCTGTGTTTTTACTTATTCAAAATGTTACGTATTAAATAACACTGAAGACACTACTCATGGTAACACTTCTGTACTGTTTTGCTACCATCAGGGCGGTAATATTAGGAAGGCATAGGTACTTTGGCTATTTTTGTCTTGATTTCGGGCTTCTTACTAGGTACACCCAATGGTCAGCCTGTTATAGGGGTGCCTGGTTCACTTCGGCCTCCTTGCAGTCATTACGCTTGAATTTTTGATTTACACCAAGTCGGTGGAACAGTGGAGTGCACGACTGCTGACTTGAAGGTCGCGAGTTCGATTCCCGCCGAGGCGGCCACATTTCGATGGAAGCGAAACGCGAAAGGTCCGTGTACTGTGTGATGGGAGGCGGCTGAACTCACCACGTGAGCGAACTTTTTAGAGCTCTCCACTACGGCGTATCTCAAAATCATATCGGTGGTCGTGAGACACAGAACCTCTGCAGTGTTTACCATTGAGTCATAACAATGAATATTTGCACCGCTGGTTAGTGCATCATTCTATAGTCTTTTTACGTAGCGCCAAAAGTTTCAGATTTAGTCCCCCCGAGATCGAAGTTGTCTTTTTCGTACATTTAATTATCTTCACATTCATATCGTATCAGTACAAGTAAGGTGCCCTTTACATTTCTTTAACTGTCTGTTAATTCTCATCTGGGACGCATAATCCGCACACACACACGAGGCACAATTGGAGTTCCGTCTTGTCAGCTGTGCTGCAATGTGTGGTCGCCAGTCTTCAGAGAGCGTTGATACAAAAATCTCTCGACACGGCATCGTCTAACTTGTATCTGTGCGGCCGATACAGCGCGTTTCAAACGCTTCCCGAGCGATCTTAAGCGATCATTACTGGGTTATAGTGCTTCCACCTAATGAGGTCCAGACATTACTGATATCACATTGCGAAACGAAGTTCTTTAATGCTGTTTCTCAACTGTTTAAATCTTAGCCTTAACTGTATGGGGCTCTGATAATGAGCTTTGCTTGGCGTTTACATTAGTTTAGTGACCCTAGGCTTCACCTGAGCGCTGATCTTTTTTTAATCGTTAGACTACTAAGCAATCTTTAGCGAGATGCTTTCTTCTTTTCTCTTTCCGGAAGTCTGAATTTGCACGCTCTAATTAGCTGAAAAGGCTTGCAGGAAAGACGGATCTCATTATGGCAAAAACAGAGATAAAATTTAGAAAGTGTGAATAAGTGCAGCTCGAAAATTGCTAAACGCTCATTGTCGAATTTTCTTATTACGTTGTCTCTTGTTTGAAGTTCTTGCGTAACTAATTGCAGGACGTTTTTAAAGCACGCAGTCAGTGTAACTGATACGGGAAGTGGCTTCTATCTTCAGTGTTTTTGTAGCATGCACGACCAAAACACCAAAAATTCATTAACTATTAACGCTAGACTGCGTTTATTTTTCAATCGCGTGAAAATGTTACAAGCATCTTTTGCTGTTTACTGTGAGGTCAGTTTTGAATGGCAATCTGAGTCCTTATAGGAGGCGCTTTTTTCATTGTTGAGTCTGTTGGTGGATATGACAAAATAATGGCTCTAAAATGTCATTAAAATTCACGTCAGCAGTCTATATTCCCGTAGTCCTGGGAAATGTTTTGTTTTGCATCGCGACAGGTTCTTTCTCTGCCACCATGACAAATTGTCAGATCCACGACTAGCACTCTAGCTTAAGGAATACGATTATATATGGCACTACGAAGCTTCTTTTTTTCCTGACGGTAGCATTGGATCTTACAATTAGGAAGACAGCGTCATTTACTTAAACTAAAATGAATTTGTGTGTTTGGAGTGCGAAATAGCTACATAACGGGAAACATTACTCTTACGTCTTGTTTATATTTATGCCTAAACAAATAACCTTCTAGCATTACATTTGTGCATTAGCATTCAGTGCATAACAATAGTTAATCGACAGTATTTTAGTAACCTGCGGTTCGCTGACGACATCGCATTGACAAGTAACTCAGGGGATTAATAACAGATCATGATTACTGAACTGAACAAGGAAATCAGTAGGGTAGGCCTGAAAATTCACGTGCATAAAATAAGGCTACACCAGTCTGGGAAGAGAACAGAGCTTTGCGGTAGGAGGCGAGATACTGGAAGTTGTAAAGGAATACGTCTACTTAGGTCAGGTAGTAACCGCCGCGGAGCTGAACCATGGGAGTGAAGTGAGTACCAGAATGTCAATGGGAACAAGCGTGGAAGTTTTTTTTTTCACCGCATTAGCAAGCAGTGTAAATGATTTTCATTGTATTTACAAGCAGGTACGTCGCTGTGTGCTTGAACACTTTCTTGACACGCTAACGGCCTGTGTTCGATTCTCGCTCGTAACTGAAAATTGTCTATCGTTATCCTATTTGGATCTTCCTCGATTTTTCGGTCATGGGTAATATTATGATTTTTCGCTCATGACCAACGACGCCAGAACTCTAGTGAAACGAGCTTTTGCACGCTATCGCGTTGAAAGTAGATCCGTGCTTTCATTTATACTTGAGCATATTTTCGTCGTACAAAATAATTCGCGAGAAGTTTTCAACTCACCTTTGTATGTGAGTGATGTTTTCTTACATTTAAGAATATTTTTCGAAAATGGCAACATTTAATTTCTGACTCTGTTTTGCATATTTGGTTGTTAGACTGGCAGCGCTTGGCAACACTAATAGGCACACAGTGTTCTGCCAAATTTGAAGTCCGAGTTGAACGTGGCTCCTGAAAGAGCTCATCTGTTTACGTACCTCGTGCGTCGTGTTTAATCAATCTACCTGCGCTCCTGTTTGCACAGGCGAGGCGTGAGCCCAACAGGTATTTGTTCCTTCCGAAGCTGATGCGCCCGACCGTTAAGGTTCAACTCTAAGGAACTCGCGCGACGCGGGCCGTGCACTTCAACCGGGCGGCCCGGTTAAGCTACTCATGGTGTCAACATCGATTTGGCCAATTCTTCGAAGAGCATCTGGTCATACCCGCGTATTGTCAGAACCAAGTACATTTAAATGGTGCACCTTTCAAGTTTAGTTAATTTTAAACGGTGTGAGGTTCCTGCCGTACCGCATAGTATATTCTCGACCGCTGCCTATAACGATACACGACTAACGGTGATGAACAAAGCTAGGCTGTCTGGAGTAATTAATAAACAGTTGTTATCGATCTAATCTGTTTTATCTATATGCACCGATGCTTTTTTTTTCATCCGAATTATTGTTTTGCATCTGAGTAGAATGAAACTAGGAAGTTTGAAAAACATTGTGATGAATATCCTTTCTTTCTATGTGTCTCCTGGTTCGTGAGTAATGAAAATTTGGCACTCATGACAAATGTGAGCTAAATCGTACAAACTTTACCTCTACATCGTTTAATCGGAAAGATTGGCACTGGTGTCGCTTGTGGGGGTTCAAATTAAAGTAAATCAAATTTATTGTCGGTGGTGCTATCTGACCCCCTCCCCGCCTGTGCATTCTTTTTGTATTGTGTTTTTGCACTGATACTTCAAGTACACTTGATCTGATTTGAAAACGGCTTTGTCCGAGTACCATTTTTTTTTCAGCTATATCGACATAACTGTTGGACTAATGGATGTTTTACTTCAACTGCGCGGGTAAACTAAGCCATGCAGTTGAAATATCTGAATTCACCTTGTTGTGTAACAATCTATAAATACGCCTCACTTCACCTTCGACGTTGTGGTGGTCTAATATTTGGAGGTTTCAAAGGTACCAATGCCAATTAAATACGAGCACCTATTTTTGCGAATATCGAATCTCCGTTACTTTGATTTTTTAGGAAGAGTCTTTTTAAAAGGAATCAGAAGAAGCCAGAAAACTTTGGTTGCTACTAGAGGGCAAGCTGTAGAAAACACTTTGGAAGACGCAGAAAATGTTATCAGTCTACGCAATGAAATATTTTCATGCTTCAACGGGGCAAAGTAGGCCTAAGAACACTTGCTACTTGTTTGATGGATTTCTTCTTAGCAGATTTTCTTTTTATTGCTGTGTTATGATGTGATGTGAAGGACAATTATTCTACTTTAACATTCATCACTTGCGCAAGTCATAATCTATAAAACCTTCAAAATTGTTTGAGTTGGCATTCGCAGTGTACTATAAAATCATTGCTCGGCAGTAGCGCAATGTATGATTTACTTGTTGGTGCGTAGCTGTGAAGTTGGCTTCTCCAGCTCAAGTGTACTAGTGAGGAAAAGCAAGCTTTCAGATAAAACTGTCATCATTTGTTGTGTAAAACAGGGCGACACCTCTGCAGAAGCACGCATGTATTGTGCTGAATTAACATAAATCAATACCTCGTAATTCGTCGTCAATAGAATAGTATCATTTAGTTTTTAAATATGCCTATTTAGTCTGTAATGGCTTTCGCTAACTTCATGCGTATGCCTTATTGAACAGTGTCATTAGCGAAGGAGGCAGTAATGGCAACATCCGGAAATATCATTCTCTCTTTTCTTTCTTATCGAGCCGCAAGTTATTTGCCTCACTTCGCTTGCGCTGTGTCGCCTCCTAACGGACAACCCTGAAAACGATGCCCTGCCGTGACTCGTGGCGCCATCTGACGACCGCTTCTGCAAATGTCACTCTCTCCTCTCGTCCTTTCGATTGATCGTCCAGCGCTGCAGCGCCGCTCACTGACGTCATCAGGTGTACCGAAACGACGAACAAAGCAGGGCGCAAAAAAAAAAGAATGCTGACGAGCGCTCGTCCGGCCTTTCCTTGACGCACGCACGAAGCGAAGTCTTCTTGTGGGGGTTAAGGGGAAAAAAGGAAAGGGGAAAAGGGGGGTGGTGCAAACAACGAGATCTCACGGCGCTGACTATGGCGTCGGCTGCCGCTACAAACACGCACCAGACTAGCCGAGAACAACCAAGGGGCGAAGACCTGAGCTAGACGGCGAAGACGTGAAGGGTATCGCTCGATTGTCACCCCAAAGCTTGCAGACGACGCATCGGTGGTGTGTGTGCGCGAGAAAGAGAGAGAGAGAGAGAGAGAGAGTGGACAAAGGAGAGGGAGTGCATTACAGTAGCGGGCAGTTCGACAGCACCACCACCGCTGCCGCCACCACGGAGCACCACAACCGAGGACGAGCGGCAGTTTGAGAGGAGAAGAGGTGAGAGGGGTTTGGGCGCGCGCGTCGGAGGTGGGGGTGGGCTTAAAAAATCGTTCGCCGCCATATTGAGAGGCCGCATCGGAAGCAGCGGCTGCGGCGGCGACCGTGCCGGGTGCTGGCCCCTGCTGCGGACGATGAAGACCTAAGCGTCTCCCGCGATGCGCAAGCGGAGGCGTTGGCCGACGTCTCCATGTAGTCCTGGATAGTTGTGCGTGCGCGTTAAACGTTGCCTGCCGCTTTGCATTATTTCGCCTAGCGCGCGTCAAAGGGGGGGGATAACTTCGCCCGAAAGTCGACGCCGCTCAGCGTTCGCTCCGCCGGACCAGCGGTCTTTCTGCAGCGCTCGCCACCGACGCGACGAACGAGACGACCAGAGACGTCGCCTCGGCTTCCGCTTCGAACGTCATGCTACTGCTCGCGACGTGTCCGCTGCTGACGCTACTACCAACGCCGAACCTCTCGATGACTGCTCCAAGAGACTGCCCGCCGAACGGCCAGTAGTGATACTGTCGGCCTGTGCTTCGCTCTTGACGACGCTGTGAAGAAGGCTTCCTTCGTTCTCTTTCTTGTTTTTTTTTTTTTTTTTGTGGCCGCGTGGTAACCCACAACACTTGCCGCCAGTGTAAGGCTTCTTGTTCGGTCGCTGTCTTGTCTTCTGCCGGTGAGCAACTCGAAAGCCCTGCTGCCGTCAATTTCGTTAGCTTCTCCGGAGCTCGCTTCTAAGTTCAGCTCAACAGCTCTGCCACCCCTACTCCCCTGAAACCTCTGAAGCGTAGAAGATAATAGAGAGTGTCAGTTCGGCGCTGATCTGCGGCGTGACACGAGGACCTGATGACTGACAGCCTTCAGTGAACGGGACAACATTTCTTAAGCTGCCAACACTTCAAGCTGTTGCGCTTAGTTTAGGAATGGGCGGTGCTCAGGCGAGAGTGAAGGTCTACGGTGCGCCTGTCTCACTCAAGGTGAGTACCGACTATCGTACCGCTTACGAGTGACACGCTTAAGAACAAAGCTTTGCTTCCCTCCTGCCAGGCGTTCTCCCCTCGTGCATCAATGCGTTCACTTCTGTAGGAGATTTCCCGCTTGCATATACCCATAGGTGTTATAGCCGACCGGCATTGGAGAGGACGATGCGTCAGCACCAGCCCTGCACGCCAGAGAGCTGATCAATAACGTGCACGCAAACAGGCATATTGTGCGATGCCACCCGGCTGTCAGTGTTAATGATGGATGACCTCATTTGAAGCGCGTACTTATAGAAACGTCTAATAAGAAATGACGTTAGGATATAGGCCCGGCGTGTACCTACTGACGTCTAAAGGGCTTTCACGGCACCGTGGCGTGCATTACAGCAAACATGGCCGAGATATAAAGTGAAAGTTTTGTTATATTTCTGGCATTGGCGACAGAACGGGTGAGGTCATGTGATAAGCGTTGCTTTCAAAACAGCATCTATTGGACCTGCTTTTGCGTCCGTTTGATATAATGAATGCATTCTGTAAAATATCTTCAAGCAACCCTTCAGGTAAGCTTCTCGTCTACTCTGCATAGCTCAGAGAAGCCGGCTACTTAGGAACTCATTTTAAAAGCGCAGATTACCCAGTTTTCATAAAACGAACGGCATCGCGCCAAAAGAATAGCGGTTTGCGGTGCACCTGTACACCTAGAAAAAAAGGCTCGACTAACGTCCGAGATAATGCTTTATCTGATCTCTCCACTTTGCCAAACCAGTGACGAAGAAAAGGAAATGCACTCATCACCGCACTGTTTGCAGTACATGCCGCTAGGAGTGCTGCACCTCACCCCAGATCTTGCTTGCCTATTCTAAAGGCTCCTATATTAGCCTTGAATTGCTATCTAGTGCGCAAAATAATTTGAAATTTTAAATGAAAGTCACAGTGGGTGGTATTTTCTAGCGTCTGTTACTTTGATTTGCCCACTCTGAGTTTAGTGTTGAGCTTTTAGGTCGTTTCCGTCAGGTGGATCATTGGATCGAAGCAAAGCTCTGTCTCTTACAAAGAATTCTCGAGGCAAGTTCTTTAAATGCTTCTTTTGAGAAAAAAGTTCAGTGGCAGTACCCTGCGATGAAGCTAGTGAATATAGACTTTTTTTTTTTACGAAATAAGACGTCAAATGCGTTCTGAAAGTTAGCGTGTGATATTCACAAAACAATCGATATACAAGGACCCTGTAGCTGGATTTTTGATGCTGATATTATGGTGTAATTTCAGGATGTTGTTGACGCATTGCCGCAAGTTTTCTCGCAGTTTATCTCTCATTATGCCAGAAATATTCATAAAAAATTTCACCTGCTTTATTTAAAGTTTTGTATTCGTCCATACGGTATATATACAGGCAATAGACAGACTTGTTTCTATAAGTTTCAACGTTTTGGAAAGAGCACTTGCATAAATGTAGTGCCCACAAACGTTAACATAACTTGCACTAATGACGTAATGGCTCTTCTATGTGCGCTGCTACCTTGATAATGTGCGAGGTATTTTTTGAAGTTCTTGCTCGTGCTTGCACATCTAACACAGTGCAGACTCATCAGTCAATGCTTCGCCATCTTCATCATTGATCATAATGTATTGCATCGCCGTAATCACCACTGTACATGAAATCATCCTCGCCAGCTGCATTCAGATATCTTTCTCCACAAGCTCGTATTATGCTAGACGCTGCCTCTAGACGCATCCAGTGTGAGTTCTCCAGAAACGTGGCTACACTCAAAACAGTTGAATGCTCTCATCTTTGTCGGCAAACCATTTGCCAGCGTAAAGAAAGTGAGCAGGAGCGACTGACCGAGGAAATTAACGGCCTCATTACTTTTGCTGTTACGACGGTTCTGCGTTGTTGCCCACCGAGCTTGCCTCGAGAAACACGTCAGAATGATCAAGCTGGTGTGTCAACCGCGAAGAAAGTTAATCAGTGTATTCTTTTTTTTCTTTCTTTCAATGCAAGTGCTTAGAGATGGATGAGTTTCTGTACAACAATCTAGACAATGTTGCTGTGCTCACTAAGCTCATCATGTCAGGTTTCCTGTCCTTTAAACACTAACCCAATTGCTCTCGTAGTTGTCCTCGTTTATTTATTTATTTTTTGCATGCGTAGAACATCACGTTTCTTCTCTGCACTCACCATATTCCGTGCACAGGGAGCATGATGGATACCAGTGCACGCGCTGACTGGCAGTGCTTATTTTTTTTTCTGCTGCTCGTACTTATTCATCATAGTGAAGAGCCTTCCCCTGTACTGTCTCGCCGTGTGGAATGTACTGATTATCCTCTCCTCACGCACGAGCAGTCTTCTTTTTTTCAAAAGAAAGGTTCGTTAGATTGCGACTGAACGTACTATCTTTTAAATTTCCGACATTCGCTAACTAATATTGCCAGCCTCGTATATGCCACAATGGTCTGATGTCTTTTAGCTTGTCTTTTAGACTCTCTTTTCACTGATGCGTGCTTATGTTTTACTTCGTGCACATTTGGATGATACATTATTATTACATACACATATGCAGTTTTTACAGTCCAATTTCAGTAGGAATACACTTTTGAACGAATATATAACAGCTGTGAAGACAGCTGTGACAATAGAGCTTTAGATCGCACCTTCAGTATGTAGGCCTAAGTGAATGTAGCCAAACATTTAGTCCTAGCGTTACTTCACGACACATCAATGGCTTGGATTTTTCTGTACTCACGTTTTAAAGACGTTACCTGGACTTGTACATAGAACGTGCTAAATTAAGTCTTTTTTGTATTCTGTAGGCGTCTCTATACCTCTGACATTTACGATTTATATTGAGGTGACAAGTTGAATCATAAAAGTTGGCCCCGTATCTGCACGTTACACTGCAAATGTCGTCTAAATACGATAGTCTTGCGTCTGGATAGAGTGAACAAAACGTTTATTTGATATGTTCTGCATCCGTATGTGGTATTCTGGAGGCGCTGCGGTAGAGTGCCTCGACGCGTGCAGCGGAGGCGAACGAGCGCATTGAGGTGCGTCACACGTGAGACATGAGTGATATATGGCAGTTATCTTGAAAAACGAAGCACGCGGCGTGCGCGCCCGTCTCGGAGGCGATAAGGTGTAGAACGCAAGGTGACCGGTAGGTGCCACCACCGTGTAGTCTTAGCAAAGCGTTGCAAACACTTGCCTTTTCGTGCTATCGTTTCATTGTCAGCGCAGCGTGATAAACGCTATGGTCCTTAGAAGCACTTATGTCTGTCTTTTTTAGTATAAAAAGATACATACAGAATGTTGAAGTGTTGTTATTGTGGCTCAAATAACTTTTTTTTTGCTTTTTAATCGACACTCGCACAAGTATGGACTTTGAAACTTGAGCAATCTTTGCGGGTGCTGCGGATGCGGTTTGACTTTGGCCGTTTCGGGTATCGTTCCGGCAGACAGACAGACAAGTCCGTCGGCAAACAGACAGACAGTGAAACATGAAGACAGATCAAAAGTTTTGCGTCGAAGGTCCCCAAGAAAGACTATTGTCTTTAAAAAATGTGCTGAGCCTGAACTTCATAACAACGAGGAAAAAAATGCACGGAATCTTTTTTGTTATTGACTATAAGGACACCAGCAGTGTAGCCGTTTACGCTGGCCGTATAAGCTTCGGTGACCGCAGAATGCCACAAGTTTGTTATGTGCCACAGCAGCTGGGCAAGTCCTACTACCGAGTACGGGAAGTGCGAGCACGAAAAGCTCCTTAGTCAAGCGGAAGACGTGAAACATGTTACAGAAAAAGTAATAAAGACGAAAACAAAGAGAAAGCGTAAATAAGGAAGAAAGCTACAGAAAAAAAGCGAAAAAAAGAGAAAAATAAATTAATTATGACAAAAAGAAACGAAATCTAAAAAGAATCACTGAAACTGAAGTAGATAGATAGATAGATAGATAGATAGATAGATAGATAGATAGATAGATAGATAGATAGATAGATAGATAGATAGATAGATAGATAGATAGATAGATAGATAGATAGATAGATAGATAGATAGATAGATAGATAGATAGATAGATAGATAGATAGATAGATAGATAGATAGATAGATAGATAGATAGATAGATAGATAGATAGATAGATAGATAGATAGATAGATAGATAGATAGATAGATAGATAGAAGTAGACACCAAAAAGAAAAAAAATAACATGAAGCGCTAGAGAAAGAACGGAAGAAATATAAAGAGAAACAATGAGAGAGAAAGAAAGGTAATAAAGCAATACAAAGTTAATAAGACGAGAAAGAAATAGAAAGCGACAGGTGCAAAAGTCGCGCCGAAACAATAAAAAGAAAGGAAGAGAAGACAAAAAGTCAGTTCAAAGAAAAACGGACAACCAGCTTCACCCTTCTTTCAGGCTTGGCACCACTAGGGCGGAGTTGTCATAATTTCCTTAGATGTTACAAGCGTGCCCATAAACGTCTTCCTTCCTTGCATTCTTGCTCATTATTTTATAGTGTAATGGCTAATTCACTGATCATAATCTTTCCCGAGTTAGTCGTGATAGTACATTTCTATTTCACGAATTCCACATAGCCTGTAATATTACGTTGCTTTGAACGACAGGCGAACACATAGCTGTTTAGGAGGGGCTTCATCAGGCAGTCTGCAATAATGACTGTAAATAACTGCCTAAGTTTCATATGAGCCTACCATATCCGCAGATACGCATTTTTCATTAGAATTATTGCTCATAAATCTCGAGAAACATGTTGTTCAATCTATAACGAGAAACAGTTAAAATCCTTGTGTTATCAAGAGTAATTCGTCAATTCTTAAAACGTGAAGTTAAACTTAAAAAGCACTATTCGCAATGAAGTCAAGAGTCATATTCTGACGGAACTGAAATAACGTAAGCCGTTACGCTTCCATTGCGGTTGTTAATTAAACGCATGCACATTTGGGTTGCTAACTCATCACTTACATCTCATCGTTGTTTCCACTGTTTCTAGAGCATCCAAATCAGTAGCTTAGCGAAATTGTTCCCCCGCATTGAAACCCAAGAATAATGTCTGTATAAAATGCAACTACGACATCTTGAACCAAAGTGCTTTTGTTTTAATCTGCATAATGAAGAATGCATAATGGAATTTGCATAATTCAATTGCAATCTTCTAGAGGAATTGAACGTTGCAGGCCTATGCAGTCAACATTGGTTCAAGGTGGGCAGAGATAATTAGCTACCTTGTTCGAACACTTACTAGTTACAATGTATATATTACAGCCTAAAATCTACTTATTAAAGCGTTGGGAAGTTTTCTTGTTGATGTGATTGCCCAGTCAGCACGTCTTTTTGTGAACGTGTTTTGTAATCTGGTCCCTTATCAATGAACGCTGATGCAACTTACTTTTTTAGATATTTACTATATGCCAGGTTTCTTTGTTAGCGTAGAATTCAGCATTTATTTACACTGGTATGGCGGACGGTTGATGGTTCAGGAGCCGAACAACTCTTCGGTAATGGTCGAAGGTTCCATTGCTGGGACAATAAGTTTTTAGTTAGAGTCAGTCATTCTATTTCAAAAGAGCTAAACCACTTGAAACTTGTTGCTTCATGGAATGTCGTTAAGCCAGCCATATGGATCGATCAACCGGTCCGCTAGTTAAAACATCATTCAACACCTTTGATTTAACTTATCTATGATAAAATCATTGAAACCATATTTTCTGCAATATTTAATCTGTCAAAAATCATTAACCAGTCATTCATGTTACCAAACTTGTTTAACATCTCTTCATCTAAGTCGCTTATACTGTGCCTTGCATTCACAAAATACACTGGTTAAAAAAAGATTTGCTACTTTCTAACTTTTGAAGCAGTAAAGAGCTGTCACAACATTCCTACCTAAGTAGTAACTGCAGGCACTAGACCACAGATTTTTACTGACTCAGAACACTTCTGAGGTAGTAAATGTGTGCGGTATACTACGTGCTGTTACTGTTTAGATAGTGTATGTTGTGACATCACTTTACTACCTCAAAAATTAGTAAGCAACACTACTTTTTGAGGAGTGTATTGCTTCAATGAACGCTTTTTGAAGTTCTTACGAGCTGGTTGAACTAATGCGCTGCTTTTTTTTTTCAACTGGTCAAGGCCACTCATTTACCTATCGGTTTGCTCATAATATTGTGATGGATCTCTACACACATCTGAAAAAGGTAAAAATATTGTTTTGTGATGTCGTTGAGGTATAATAACTCATAACTCGCGAATTATCTCAGAATTTCTTTGTAAATCAGTACTTTACAGCAACAGTTATTGAGGATTCACTTTAGACAATTTATACGCGCTATCTATCTATCTATCTATCTATCTGTCTATCTATCTATCTGTCTATCTATCTATCTATCTAATTCAATCTAAGTTATACGTTTTACATTGCAAAAACCTTGGTTTAAACGAGAACTCAAATTGTAATCGCTCTTGCAAAACCTATTAAGGTTCGCCCTAATTGATCCCACTGCGTCTATCATTCCGGCGTGTGCTTTATTCGTACTTTTTCGCTTTCCAGGAAGTGCATGTCCCTCGAGTACTGTCGGATGCTGTTTTTTTTTCCATCTTCACATTAAACTCCGGGGCATTTTCATCCGGCGTGAACCTTGCTATTTTAATACGAACAATAAGGACGGTCTCTGTGTTTCCTTAATTCTTCGGCCATTCAGTGCTTCATGCTTCACATGTGGCCTGCACTGCGTAAATTTGTCTTTTTATATTCATCATTGGTATTTAACGGCACTCTCCTTCACGCCTTACTTCCAAACTTCCATTGTCAGACCATCAAAACTGTTTTTTTTTTGTCGGCGTCATTTCATAGCATCTTCCATGGATTTGCGTTCTTTCTTTTTTTTATTGTGGGCTTGGTGAATGTGGTGTCGCTTCGAACGCCTGCAAACGCGCGAGAAGTGGGGTGAGTGTTTTTCAGTTTAAGGCAACTGATCAGGAATCGCTATATCCTAAAAAGGCTCTAATATTTGTTTTTTTTTTTTTTTGGTCCACATTTCTTCAGCTTCTGAACACCGTTCGGGCCGTACTGGAAATAGTTAAGTTAGCAAGCTCGTACTACATGTTGACTGACTCAGGCAGTGCAACCCGAAACAGCCACATAAACGGCTGCTGCGCAACAAACTAATTTATAACAACAATCAATGATGCCATAACCGAAAAAAAATAAACCTTTATTTTTGACATGTGTCAGTGATCACATTTTTATTCTAGATAGCTGCGCTCGATATTTTTTACAACATCGCCAATCTTGAAGCTTTACTCTGTTCTACTGATAACATAAATTCTCAAGCCAAGTTTTAGTCCAAACATAAAAGGTAAGGACTGTGCACTGACCCGAAGTTTTGGAACTAATTTGGTTCCTTCTTCAGGGGTGACTGCTCGGTCGGCTCTCTGTTCTGTAGACCATCTGCAGACTCTGTTCTGTAGACCATCGGGGCACCATTGTGGTCATGGTGCCCGGCTGCCGATTCAAAAGTCATGGTTTCGATTCCAGTCGCAGAGGTCGCAATTTGATGGGACTGAAGTGCTAGAAGGTTGTGTACTGTGAAATTTCAGTGCTAGTTTGTTAGTCTTTCGCTCTCGCCCCGCCGCGGTGGTCTAGTGGCTAAGGTGCTCGGCTACTGACCCGCAGGACGCGGGTTCGAATCCCGGCTGCGGCGGCTGCATTTCCGATGGAGGCGGAAATGTTGTAGGCCCGTGTGCTCAGATTTGTGTGCACGTTAAAGAACCCCAGGTGGTAAAAATTTCCGGAGCCCTCCACTACGGCGTCTCTCATAATCATATGGTGGTTTTGGGACGTTAAACCCCACAAATCAAATCAGTCTTTCGCTCTCAATGAGATAATTCCGCACAGTCACGCAAAACTTTCTCACTAGCCAACCATTATAGGCTGCAAAAGACAGAATCACGGGCATAGAAAAATTCATTTCATTAGCACGTACAGGACTTCACAACTTGGATTTTACGAGCTGTTGTTAATCGCCTAACAGGTCAAAAAGAAATGAGCCATGGTTTATTATTTCGCCACAGAAAACGCAAATCAGAGAAAGAGCCTGACCAGACTTGTGTATGTTGAAATTTTGTTTCGGCACCCGGCAGCGCAGCCTCGTAGTTGCGACTTGCAGTTTACGTGTTTCACAAAACAATCGGCGCCAGGGATGTGATAAGTGCCGATATCCTGTGGAGTTTGTGAGTTGTGTACCTGCAAAGCTTTTCATAATGGTAAGCCTGCGAATTCGCGCAGCCGTTACATAGGTGAATTGTTAAAAGCGCGGTAATATTGGCCCACTTATTGATGACTTCACTAAAAAATCGGCCATTTCATTTAGGAGCAGCTTTTTAGTCAAAACTACCAAGTAGTTGTTGTTTGGTTGTTTGTAGCCTCGAATTCATGGCACATAATCACCATGGGGGATCGGCCAAGAAAACGTATAATATGCTATGAACGGTAACTGCCCTATTGATTAGCAAAAAAAAACTGATGTAAGAGAACGAAGACATTATTAAAAATAGAGATCGAGAGAGTGAGAAATTTTAAAAAAGTAAGAAAATAATCACTAATATAATAAGTTATTAACGTTAACTTGATTTTTTGAGCCCGCCATACAGCTGAGTTCGCCAAACCCAAATAATTTGAGATGCATGTCTCGTTTTTATTCACATTATTCACTTCTTTTTTTGAATATTTGGTAAAGTGGGCATCATGTTGAAATACGTTCAGTGTCTCGAACGAATTTGTTATTATTATTATTATTATTATTATTATTATTATTATTATTTATTTATTTATTTATTTATTTATTTATTTCTCATTGTGTGTGCATGAGCATGGCTAGTTCGCGCCCTACTCGTAAGAAACGACGTGCTTTGTCAACAAAAGTTGCTACGAGAAGTTGGTAGAGTTGGCTTCGCCACAGGAAAGCCGTGGCGAGGCGAAGCCTACCTCAGATACACGTTGATTAATAGCATGTCAGCATGTGCGTGCTGTCTCTGATTATCTCTCGGTGTGTGTGCGCGTCTGTGTACGTGCTTCTACAAACAAGCGTGCATAACCCAACCCAATCTTCAATAGAGTTAAATGACAGACCACTTACTTCATAGGTTAGACCAGCAATTCGTACTTTAGTTTTTACTACGTACAAGAGCTTTATATAGTCTCTGAAATTTATGCTAATGCTCTCGCTTTCTGGCGTGAAGTGTGACGCTGTAATTTTTTTCATTGTTGTACCTACAATATCAACACAACCGTCTAACCCGTTTCCTTGTGATCTATCTATCTATCTATCTATCTATCTATCTATCTATCTATCTATCTATCTATCTATCTATCTATCTATCTATCTATCTATCTATCTATCTATCTATCTATCTATCTATCTATCTATCTATCTATTCATCTATCTATCTATCTATCTATCTATCTATCTATCTATCTATCTATCTATCTATCTATCTATCTATCTATCTATCTATCTATCTATCTATCTATCTATCTATCTATCTATATATCTTTGTCGTTGCCTTTTTTTGGCGGCAACGAACGCTTTTCTCATACATCACTTCATTTTCATCATGACCATATCCGTCTATTTCTACTTGGCGTCTTTGTCTTCGTCTATCCATCCATCTTACTCATTTGCACATCATGTTAGTCTATTTGTACCGCGCGTGGCGTGAGGATCCACTTGTGTCTTTCCTGATGCAGAGCAAGCACACAGAGTTCTGCCCACTCGTCAGTCTCAACGTTTCCGACTCTCATTTTCTCCGTGCAGGTTGCTTGCTTCTATGTGTTTGCACGTGAACAACACCATTGTTTGCTCCCTGGACTGCTCGGGAAGCGCTGAGAGCAATCAATTTAACGCGCCACCTCCCCACTGTTTTCCAACGTTCGTTGCCTCTGAAAGAAAAGAAACAAGTGCACACGCGCGAGTTGCTGCTCCAACTCTGTCGTGTTTGAGTACCAGTGCTTTGCGCGTGTTCTTCGTGAAAAAGTGAAGCAACAATACCATGCACAAAAAAGAAGTTGCAGCTACCTACCATCTCATCAAACTTCAACTGCTCTCAGCACTTTACATTTCCCTTCCGGCACCTGTCAGGCAAGGGGTGTGTAATGAGTCTTAGTGGCCTTATTTTCGGCTCGTTATTATTCTCAGTTTCCTGCATTAATTCTTTTTTTTGTGTGTTCTTACTTTGGATTTGACTTGTCTTGTTGGGATCTCAACTTACTCATGCCGGTTCGCTTGCCATGCGCAGAGATTTTGCGAGCAATGAATTTTAACTCTCTATTTGGGCGTAAACTACCTTGACCTCACTGCCTTGTTTGATTTGTAATTTTTGTCAGTTTCATGCACCTGATGATGGAGGTATGAGGTGTTTTTCTTTTTCAGCAGCTTGCTGCTTACTTGACGGTCTTAATACGAATGACGTTAGGACGAGTTAACTTCGAACAAAAGCAGGTTTCTGTCATAACACTAATGTATCTACACGCACTGCGCATTTTGGCCGTCGGTGTCGGTGTCGCCGTGCTGCCTCGTATGAAGTCCAATGATGATAGCAATGTCTCACGCGTCAGATTTTCCACTTGTTTTACTTGGAAATCGTGACTTTCACTTCTGGCATTCTGACAAGGTAGAATAACTAAGGTATCACTCACTATTGTCATTTAAGACTGCAGTTAAGACGGAACGCAAACTAAAACATTGGCTAAATATCGAAATATAAAATAACATTGGAAGTCATTTCACATATTTCATCTCACCCTTGCGGCCGCAACCCCTTTGGTGGTAGAGTTCATGCAATTGCGGCGATGCATAGTTGGGAATTAAATGCTTTGAACTCAGTTCTGCTGCTCGGTTTTGTTGATTTCAATTGCGTGCATGGTTTCTTACAACAAGCACATTACGGATTGATGGCATTGATCCGTGTGCCTCATATAAACTTGAGCGGAGTACGACGATGCAGTCGTATGCATGATCAACATTTTCTCCACAAGGTAGCGCTACGGTGAGCAGCCATGTGCTCTTTTCTGTGGGCTCACTAACAGCTAAATACTGAAAGCATTGATACAGCACTTTTTTTATTGTTTCTTCAGTAATGACCCAGCTGTAGTTACGGTAGAGTTGGTGGCTGTCACAGTGAAAGCTGTACCTGGTTATAAGAAACAAGAAACTGCTCGGCAGTGGCGTCACAAGCGGTCTTCATTGGCTGTCCAATCAGTTACGTCATTCTCAACGTTGTACCCAAGCACGCGCGCAGTTGTGTGCGTTGTCAGTGGCGTCATCCATCTCGTCACAGCCGTGGCGCTGAACACGCGCACATCAGTTTATCCTGAAACCTTCCAGACGGGTATGCCACGGACAACTCTATAAGAGAGCGCCGGCAGTGAAAATGCGAGAGCTCGCCTTCGCCGGGCCTATGGTGCAGTCCTGGTACAAAAACAGTCTCAGGAGGCCGACTTCCGGCATCAACTACGTACTGATGATCCAGCAACCTTCCAACCCGCGCTAAATCGCGAACGGAAATGCAAGCGCTGGTTGCGGGTGGATCCCGCAAACCACGCCGCCGAAATAGCCCGCAATGTGAAACGCTTGCGCCAAAGCCGCGCCGAACAATGAGTGCGGGGTACTTCTAATCCAAATTTTTCTAAATTATATTTTCGCATCGCCCAAAACCCCATACAGTGCAATGTTCATGCGAAAATAGGAGATCAGAGAAAAAGCTGCACATGTGCAGCTTGACTAGGCTCGCGTCCCCCGCACAGCAGCAGTGACAGTACGAAACATATCAGTATCAAAAAAAATATTATTGTCCACAATGTTCTAACGTAAAAGAAAAATAGCAAAACACCAAAACAGATTAACAGCAAGAATAACTGTGTATAATAAAAAAAACTGAAGAGGAAGAAACTACTGCTAAAAACTACTAAAGAATCATAAGTTGCTCCATACATTCATATAAGACATACATTACAAAAAGAGATCCAGCAAGTTTTTTTTTTTAGTACTGTTTAAAACATGAACATTTTTTATAGTTTGTTTAGGGTCAAAGCGAGTTGAAAAAAAGAAACAGACACCAATTTCTTTTCTGTCTGTAGGCGACATGGCGTAGTGCCTAAGCCGAACAAGTGGCGTGGTGGCGTCAACATGATTGCGGGAGCGCTTCCACTGGGCCGAACGCCTGCTCCCGGCGGAAGTTCCTCCAGCGGCACTTTGGCTTCGGCTGCGGCATCTATAACCGCCTGTGGTTCGAGAACAACCATTGTGAATAACGCTTTGAGATACGCATTTCAGCAACCATTACACTTCTACATGGCCGTGATCACGCGAGGCACAATGTGAAGCATGTGCAATAAACACTATGGTAAAGCCAAGCCAAACGTGTCTAACCTATTTAAGAAGCACGAACACGTAACAAAT
The DNA here is from genome assembly GCF_043290135.1 of Rhipicephalus microplus. Lineage (NCBI taxonomy): Eukaryota > Metazoa > Arthropoda > Arachnida > Ixodida > Ixodidae > Rhipicephalus > Rhipicephalus microplus. The sequence continues at coordinate 21,886,535 of NC_134707.1, forward strand.
AATTGTAAAAGGCTTCAGTGGCACGTCCGGTAGAACGCACCGCTGAACACCGGCGCCGCACATTTCGGCATCGCTGGTTAACCTTTTGTACGAAGTGCTTGGGCGGTGACTTTTGGACATCTTTGCTCTTTTTTGCAAGCTAGGAGTTCTCGAAGAATGCCAGCATTGCCTCCTGGTTCGGCGTCTACGTGTTTCACACAAACAAAACACGACCGCGTGGCCACTGCTCCTGCTGTACATCATCGCTTGTACTTGGTACCAACTTCTCGGTGCTACGAGTATCTGAAACCGCAGTTACCATACAACAAGGCAAAAGTAAATACACGACGAGGTTTTTTTTTGCGCTCTGGTTTCTTGTGGTTTGCCTTCTTCGTGAGGGAATGCGTCTACCCTTAACTTGTCCTAGTACGCCTCATAAACATTTGAGGCCACATGAAGGCGACGTTTACGGCGCATTTACGACAGGTCTTCAAGTACGTACACGCGAATAGTCTATCTACCCCTGTCCTTCGTCGTCGTGCTCGTCCTCCCTACGACGTGGCCACAATTACATGCTACACGTGCCCTATTGCAACAGAGCGTCGTAAAAATCTCGCTGCTGAGGAGCCTTCGCTGAGAATCTACCTCTTTTGGTCACTGGGTGATATCGCGGGAAGCTCTCATTGCTTGCCGTAGCACCGTTGTTAGTACTTACAGCCCATTTCATCTTTCTGCGTCGGGGTGTAACTGATATTGTCGCTTGTGTGTGTGACGAAATCAGAGGCAGTGGTTGTTAGAAAATTGGGACTAAATTGATGGGTAACGAAATTAACATTGGCAAAGCTCTTTGTTCGCAAACGATCGATGCCAATGGCTAGTCGTTTTCGATAAATGTAACCATTAGCGCAGAACCGGGAATATGTGACCTTAGCTATTCACAAGTGTTTCCGACTTACAATCCCTCCGCCTTCACTCGCGTCGTGTCATCGTGCATCGTCTTGTTTTCACAGATTGATTGATTGATTGATTTGTGGGGTTTAACGTCCCAAAACCACCATATGATTATGAGAGACGCCGTAGTGGAGGGCTCCGGAAATTTAGACCACCTGGGGTTCTTTAACGTGCACCCAAATGTCTTGTTCTCACAGAGCGAGGCTGTTTACCTCTAGTTAACTTGTTTTCATGTGGTACTTCGAACGGCTCGCGTCTGTGTGTAGAAAAAAAACGAAGACGGCGCAGCTGGCGCAGTGCGCTCCCGAGGTAGCGCTTGCCATGAGGTTGTGTGGTCGCGCTGCTGTCGTATGACGTTGATCACTGCGAGAAACAGGAGAAAGCTACGCTTGAGACAGCTACGGTGTCTTTATGCGAGAGAAAGTGGAGAGGCGTCAAGGACAGCCATGCGGATAGAGAAAGTGAAAGCTGAATTGCGCTAAAGCGAATGTTCGACATAAATGTCACGTGTATGAAAGAGAACGTCACCGTCTGCAGACGCTCACGCCGTGCAACGAGAGGACAGACTATAGCATAAATGCGAAAATAGATTCGCTGGGTGTCCATATTTATGTGAAATTGCGGCACCACGACAGTTCTTCTTACAGCTCTAAAGTTGACAGTAAGACGGCTGTTATAAAAAAAATGGCTATCTCGCTGTAGGGAACCTTGATAGGATGCGAAGCAGCAGCGGTGCGCACGGCGTTGACGCGTGTGCTTAAAGAACGGTTTGAAGCGAAACTCGGTGTAGCGTTGACTCGAGTAAACGTTTGTTTGAAACGCAAAGACACAGGGGGCGCGTTGGGTTTTGTGTAAGTTTCATCGTAAATTAACGAGCCGAAAGAGTATTTCCACTCGACGTGCGGTCGAGCGTTGCGGGTGGTGGAAAGGTTGAACTTAGAAAGAAGTGTTTTGCGAGTGGGCGGATGAGCCGGCAGCTGCAGGCGCTGCAGCGAGCGTTCTGCGGGTAAAGGCGAGAGTGGCGTCAGCGCACACTTGCGAGGGAAATGTGCGAGGGTAGCGTGACGTTAACGCGCACCTGTAGGATAACCTAGTTGGCATCGCTCCAACACCTGCGGTGAGGGGAATGCGTTGCGTCGCGTTCGCACAGACGCACGTACGTATGGTGTGGCACACGTGAGCCAAAGAGCTGCTTTTCATCAAAAATAAAATATCACGAATACCTGTGGCGCAACATCCACACGTACGTATTAGGTGGTGTGTTCTTTTACTAGAAAGTATATAGATACGTAATTATAAACAGTCTAATGTTTTTAGGCGTTGCTGAAAATGCGACGATATGCGCAAAAGTAGGCCGGAAGGAGACTATCGTCGTTCGATGGAAATTGCAGCGAAGCATGCGGTTACGCGGCCAATTGTTTATTGTAGTTTCATGCGTATGGTTCCGTGCGTGCTATATAACACTAAGAGAGTGAAAAAATAAGCCCAAATGTGCACTATACCTGAACCCTGAAGGCCTATTTGGGGCCACGACTGCACTTGAGTGCGCTACCAGTGCTGGAATAACGTTATGTGGTGCAGCTCATCCTATGCCGCTAAAGAGTAAAAAGGTCATAATGCTACGTATGATGATGCATAGTGTACTAACTCAATGCGTTTGTGAACAGAGAAACGTGCTCTTCTTTGCGCTTCTTCCTCCTTGGCACCTCGTCACGCGGGGCGGCAGTGCTATTGTTATCAACGCAAAAAACTACCTGAATGCCTGACTGAACACACTTGATGATCCTCCCGCCCGGTTCTTGGCCGATCCCCCTTTGTGGGCGAGTGCCAGCAAATCCGAAGGTCCATCATCATCATCAAAAAACTGGAATCTCCGCTTAACAGCATTCAGTTGGTTATTGATGCTTGCGCGTCCTCTGCAGTCATACGAAGTGCTTAGATATATGCAAGACGCTTCAACAGGGTGTGACGCTGGATCAAACGTTTGGATCAAACGAGTGGTCGTGTCATTTTCAAGGCAGCAGCCACTCGGGTCTTTTTAGGTTAGTCATCAGTGGTACAATGGTTAAGGTGCTCGTCTTTGGACCTGAAAGTCGCGGGTTAGATCATGGTCACGGCGGTCACATTTCGAGTCAAGTGGAATGGTATATGCTCACGTACTGTGTGCTGTGACGGCACGTTATAAAACACCAGATAGCCTTAATCCCTGAAGGCCATAACTACGGTGTATCTCACTATTATACTGTGATTTTGAGCTCAGAAACCCACATTAAATTGGGTCTTTTCAGATTTTTCGTGGGTATTTTCTACGCGACTGAAACAATAAAATTGAAGAAATAGCAAAGAGTAAGATGTTTACAAATTCGGTAGTTGTGCACGGCTTTTTTTTACTGGAACTTGGAAAAGGGCTTCTTGCAATACAGGCTTAATTATACTTGCTACTACTGGGATTGGTGGTACGTAGGCAAATTGCGGAAAATGGCAAAACCGTACGGACCGTCATACTGCCTTACCTCGAAGCATGTGCAGCGCGGAATCACTGTATTTTATTTTATTGCTACTTTGTTTACTGGTATGATGCCCATTACCTCTGGTAATGGCTTGGCTGTACATCATGCACATCGAGCCGCACGGTCGATTGTACACCTATAGCATAAATAGCTGAAGTTCATTTTTTTTCATAGTGTGTGCTAAGGAATCCATAGAGTGTATATTGCGACTAAACAGGGCATAAGACGTTGAAATGGTTCATTATTATAGAGTTCTTCTTATCGAAGCCCCACAAGATCTTCCTCATAGCCTAGGATGGCTTCTATTTTCAGTTTCGGTTACCGCTCTCGGCAGTGTACTGCCGCAATATTGAAAGTGGTAACGCTCCTTAGGGTGACGGGCGACCTCATCTTGCAGAGTGCAGAACGCCAAATGATACTTGTATGGCACCGCGATAGATGCGGTAATGAGTCGATGTGGTACAAACGTATCCGTGTGGTTGTTTGGGCACTATTTCTTGGCGGTAGGTATCGATATAAAACTCTGGAGCCACGACCGTGTAGCTCATTTCCACGACTATCGGGCTTATTACTAAAGCACTGAAGCACTCTTAGCAACAACAAAAAAATCTTGTAGGCGTCATTTCGTGCTTGGAGGGCTTACTAGTGCAGTGTATCATGTCATTATCTTCGTCGTTATTGCGATCCTCTCCTAACACTCGCATCACGTTGCCTCCTTAGCGAGCAGTTTACGTCGCCAGAAGATGCAGTTTCTCCGTTACTAAGATGTTCCTTGAACCTTCTGCCCTCTTTCTTCTTCTTTTGTTTATTTCTGTCTCGCTGCTATGCTAGGCACGAAAACCCAAGATGTCAATAGGGTCGTGTACGTATATTGCCGTATAGATTACGTGGTGTATTTCTCTTGCAGCACTCACTTTGCTGAAGGAAAAGGAGGAATAGAGAAGCAAAACCTCGTTATAGCGAAGTTACCTAGCTGCGAAATATATCCCTCTCGACGTAAAGGGCTGATAGACTCATGAAGGATTCAGAGTAATGAGTAGACATAGTAGAAGATTGTATTAAAAGTACTGCAACAAACGCTCACTCCGAGTGGCGAGGCTAGACTGATTGATGAGCAAGTAGTCTAAAGGAAGGAAACATGAAAGCGTTGTTCAAGTAACGTGTGTTTCTCACCGGCTACGCCTCAACGAGGCAATAGAAAAGAATGTAGACAAAAAGGTGGAGCTACAGGTGGTCACCTGCATCTCCATCCTCCCGCCTGTAGCCACACGAGCTTCAGTCTGCTGATTAGGCCCTGCAATTGTGACCTGTGAAATGCTATATTGGGTGAGTTTATTGGAGTTCGTACTTCGTAAGCGCAGAATTTGGAACCACCAGACAAAGACCGCAGGGTAAGACGCTGAATAGGACGACAGGATTCAGTGCCCGGACCATTTGTCTTCTTGGTCTTGTCATTTCATACTTCGCGCTGATTTTAAGCGAGAACGCTGGCCTATGCACAAGCCGTCCGATAAGTTCGTGACGATTACGTGTGCCCAGTACGTTGCAGTGATGTGACCTCTCGCAGATTTTTGCTTTCAGATACGTTATGTCCCCCCTTGTCCATAAGTTATCACGGTGGCGCGCAACTAGACCTGAAGATCAACTACTTCTTGCGCAAGATTTTTAGACAATGAACGAGACAGACATGGACAGGCGCAAACTTCCAGCTGAATTTATTATCAAAATGAGACGTATCTGTTTCCGTGTCGGCTTCGTCCTTCGTTTGAAATTTTTGTGCATGGAGTAGTTGATCATGAAGTACCAACTACCTCGAACGCCCACCTTGTAATTAATGAAAGACTGGTACAAGGCGACGCAGCCGCTTTCCTGATGACCTACAAGATATTGAACCATGCAGCCAAATTGATTGACACAAAATTCAAATGAAGGAACATCAATATCACACTGCCCTATAATATACTCATGTGAGAGATACTCGCATTCATAGTGAGTGATAAGTATTGCGTGAAGCTATAGTCATGGGTCATATACATGCCCCCTCACTTTCTCCAATATTCTACGTAGTATACGCGTATACAGATGCATTTACAGTAAGTTACGCAATAACACCCAAGGCGCAATTTTTTTTCCTTCTCAGGCACAACTTACTCCTTATAAACAGCATTGAGGCTTAGCAATATACATTACGGCAGTGACGAACTTCTAATGAAACGGTACCGCGACTGAGACAATATGATCTTCAAAAAAGAAATTGTTTCATGCGAAGTATCTCATAGTTCTTAATTTTGGGCAGCACGGAGACGAGTGCACTCTGAGAAAAAAAATAGAGTACTTGTTCCTGTTTTCGGCGAGTTACACCTTGCCACGCATGTGGCAAAGCTGGAAACTGCTCCTTGACACGAATTCATCATCCCGTAAAAGCGCGCACTCGGGAAAGTGAGCGCTTGCGTAATCTTCTTAACCGTGTCTCTTGCTTGAGACCTCGCTTTCCGGCAGTGATGTATATAATTCTTCCTAAATCGACACGTTAGCTCGCTTTCAAATCCCACGACTCTTCAAAAACAATTCATCTGTCTTTGTAAAGATATTCATACACGTCCCAAGCCAAAACTTGCAAGAAAGCGCTAAATGACTCTCGTTATTCTTACAGCGTGTGGCGTCTCTGGAACAGCGCTCAAAGCCAAGCACAAAACTGGAATACACGCTAGCATGACAAATTGAACTAGAAGCCGCCTTCGCAAGCTCCGCAGTGCAGTCGCGCTGCCTAGCTGAAATCCGAGACCGCTGCCACGATTGCCCACGCACGCCGACGGTAGCCCAGCGTATAGCGGAGGCCGAATATCGCGGTCCGGCTCTTGCGATCAATACAAGCTTGGCAGGTAACCGCTTTTGGAAACCGCCGGGTTCTCAGGACCCCATCGATATGACTTGAAAAAGCGAAGACGGAACAAAACTAAAAGAAGAGGAACCTATTTTTTTTTCTGCCACCTTACACTTCTGCCTGCAGCCCTCCCCTCTTTAGGCTCACCCCCGGCAATCCCTTACAAACGCACGCACTCGATTCATTCCTCAGTTCCTTTCGTGAAGCTCGTCTTTCTGTTGTTCGGTCATCAATTCGTGATGCTCAATCGTTTCGTTCCTGTCTGAGGTGCTCCCCCCTTCCCCATTTCACTTCTTTCCCGCGCACACCTTCCCGATGCAACCCCGTCGCGATCCTTTCATCGCCACGCATCGTACGTCGTGGGCTTGTGCCGTACGAACTTCCATTTTCTTCTCGGGTCGCTTGAAACCGTATCTTCGCGCGCAAGGCTCGCGACTCAATTCGGCACGAAAACTTAGCCCCGAAATGTAGAGAATGTTTATGCTGCGTGGTTAGTGGATGGCTTCGGATTCAACTTTAAGCCTTCTGGTTATATCAGTTTCGTAACTTAACTGAATGCTTTATTCGCGCAGAAATCTGCAATAACACAACATACTCAGTAGATAGGCTGCGCCTGTCCTTGTGAACCTTTCGTTAATGCCTTCGCGCTGTGTGCGCAAAATTTTCAATATGCAATATCGGAATGCCGTGAAATGACCCTAGAGGCAATCATTCCTGAGAGTGTGCCGGTGAGATAGTGAGCTTGCGTTGCGCTCAATACAATAAAAACGACGCCAAACGTTTTAAGAAGACAAAATCTTGGTAGAATAACCACGATTTTTTCATGAGGCAAGCCGGAGTTTGTGGCTGCAGATTAATTTGGTCCCCTCGGCTGATTGACCTCGAGTAATAATTCGTGCTATCTACGCCATTTACCTTTTTAATATAATAATAGTGATGATAATAACTTCTTCATTCCCGTCAATGACGGAGGAGACGGCGGGTAAAAGTTGCTTCACACAAAAGCAACTTGACAGAAGGTCCGCAGCCACCTCTACAATGCAGCAGCGACAGCACACATGATGACGTGATGATATCGTTATCACTTGTCATTCATTGAACAATCATGGATGACTCTGAGTCTCAGTGGCGTGATTTTATTCTAGCGAGCGATTTTATACAAGCACAGGCATTTGTCGTCAAGTCATTGTAAATTATAGCTCACCGCTAACGCCACAAAACAAAGATGTGTGCTCTTTCACCGCATTTGCTATTTGCGGCGCTAGAAAGCGCATATCATAATCAACCTGGCACGGTGGTTTAATGGCTATAGTGCTCGACTTCGGAACCAAAGGTCACGTGCGTCATCGGATCGACGGCTGCGTTTGGATGGAGGTGAAATACTAGAGTTCGTTCTAGTTAGATTACGGTGCACGTTAAGGAACACAAGGTGGTCGAAACTTCCGTAGTCCTCCATCACCACACGCTTCACAATCATATCTCTATTCCGGTACGTAAAATCCTCTTTTGCGTATCCACGCTTCGGGTCAAGCAGGAGCGGAAAGTTCTCGAATAGGGTCCACGCCACTTTAGACACTCCCCCTATTACAGGTCACTCTTCACAGAATGTTCTTATTTCAACGCCTGCCGTCACGTTTGTCTGATACAAAGCCTTCGGGGCAAGCTTTGGGGCCCCCGATAAATTCAAAAAATAGAGTTCCCAATGCAAAACCCAAACCCTGTTTGGTTTCTGCGCGTGTGCAGTGACCTTGACGCTGTTTCCTTAGGACCCGAAACGATTGGGGCGCATATTCAAAAACTTTGTATTATTTTCTTCAGGATAGAACGTTTGGAAAAGACAGGGTTTTCTTGCTGTTCTTGTAAAAGTCTGAGATTTCGTTTGAGACATCGTACAAGTCTGAGACTTCGTACTCACTCTTAACTTTTGGCGTTCAGAATATTGTTATTAAGCATCATTATCATAGCCAAACTCATACTAACTCTACACTGCCACGCGTCATAGCACTATGAAACAACCTTCCGAATGAAATTTATTCCCTAAATGCTTTTGCCAAATTTCTTTAGCAATTGCAAGTTGTTATTTTTTATCGCGGACATTTTGCAGTTTTTCCGTGTAGTGCTCGTTTTTTCTCTTCCGATACACAATTTTCCTTATTTCTCATTTCATGCAGTATGTTTTTATTTATTTATTTATTTATTTATTTATCTATTTATATGTGCTACCGTTTCATTGCGGTATACTGCTGGGGTGGGTGCAGAATTTGCTTGGAAATCAGGCATAACATAAAACGAATTAGTATACAAAATTATAGCTAGAGTGCGCGAATGAACAAGCACAGAAAAAGAAAGTTATACAAATCCGCGCATAACAAGTCAACTTCGCATCAATTAACACTCGTTAGATGGCAGAAAAAAAAGGCACCAATATACAAAAAAAAAACGCCACACTCATTTAGAACCCCAGAGGCACATGCCGATGAATGCTTTTTGCGAACTTTGCGGGAGGTATCGGTCATCTTTCGTGCCTTATGTATTGTTAGTTTTTTGTAACCCCCTCCCCTTCTCATTCAATGCTTCCCTGGGGCTGATAGAACAATATGAATAAGTAAATAAATAAATAAATAAATAAATAAATACATAAATAAATTTTGTCTCAATCAAGATGAACTAGAAAGGCTTACGCTATAGAAACGGTCTTACCTCTCCAGAAAACTATGCCCGTGTTACGCACGGAAGTGCGGGTGTTCGCGCGCTCGATGTCCTTCGCTTCCAAAGCACCCCCGACGGCCTCACGGCACCATATATCGTCGACGGTGGGCGCCTCTTCCAGTGCGCCGGTCAATTTGTTTTCACTTCTCGCCTGACACGGAATCCATTGTTTATTCTCCAGCTATCCCACCCCCCCCCCTCCCTCTCATACACCTGCGCCGTTGCATTCTGTGCTCTGAATGCGCTGAATGGACACCTGTCTAACTGCCCTGTCGACGGGGCCGTCGCGGAAGCTCTTTCTGAATCGACGCGCCCCGCGGGTTCTCAACTTACGGGCCGGCCGTTCTTTCGCTGACTCGCGAAAGCCAAACCGAACCCGTACCCTAGCCTTTTTTTTCGCTGCTGGTGTTCTTTCTGGGGTGAAGTTTTCTTGCTTGTTTGTTGCGTCACTGCGTCGTTTACCGCAACGTTTTGGGCATTTTACTTCGAAGTCTTTTTGCGCTTGGCTAGCCTGTAAATAGGGAGGTTGGCACAAAACAGGAACATAAAAACTAGCAGTTGTTTTTTCGCGTGCGAATGCAATAGATGAGCGAAGTTCTTTAGAAATGATACGAAAATGACTATGCGCCTGATATCGCTGCTGGCTTTCATGATGGCGATAGGGTAGGGAGAGTGTTTGCTGTGGTCGGTGGCGGGAACGAGTGAGTGAGTGAGTGAGTGAGTGAGTGAGTGAGTGAGTGAGTGAGTGAGTGAGTGAGTTAGTTAGTTAGTTAGTTAATTAGTTAGTTAGTTAGTTAGTTAGTTAGTTAGTTAGTTAGTTAGTTAGTTAGTTAGTTAGTTAGTTAGTTAGTTAGTTAGTTAGTTAGTTAGTTAGTTAGTTAGTTAGTTAGTTAGTTAGTTAGTTAGTTAGTTAGTTAGTTAGTTAGTTAGTTAGTTAGTTAGTTAGTTAGTTAGTTAGTTAGTTAGTTAGTGTGCGCTGCGCGCGGCGCCGGGAGCTTCGATGGCGACGGCGGGGTGCGAGTCTAAGAAGCTTCGCGCCTAAAAAAGAAAATGACAGAGCTGAAAGCGGCCAACAACGAAGCTCAAGCGCCTCGACACTTCAGATGGCAAACATATTAAGTATATCCAGTTGGGGAGCAGTGTTCACATACGTGGACATTTTTTGTTTCGCTAGTTCTTCTGACAAGTCACCAATAATGGACGCGCTACACTACACATAAAATGAATTGAGCATTCGAAGTAGTTAGTTTGTCTTGATAAAACAAGGTGGTCATGCACTTTTACCCTTTGATTTTACGTTTTATGTAATAACAGAGTATGACTAACTGCAGAGTTACGGTATAATAATTGTACTCTGATTATAATGATTAGACAAGCTCGCCTACAAAACGTTACCTCGTTATTTATTGTTTGATGTAATATTGAATCGTTTGTTGTTTCTAAACGTAAAATTCACTCATTTCCAGAGAGCTGAACTTGATAAGCGTTCGAAGGGCATACAAATTTGTTTTTGTTTTTTTCAAAATGAGGTTAAACAGACTGGTCTTGCGCCGTGATGATGTCTCTTCTTTGTTTTAGTGGCGCACTTGACCTTTGAGCGAACTTGCGACAGTTCATTTCGCTTAAGACATGTGGTAGATCGGAGCTCCTCAAGTGTACCTTCATTTTTCTTTGTTCTTTAATTTGTGCTTAGCCTACGCCGTTGAGTAATTTCTCTGCCATTTTCCGCCGTGTCTGAACGGAAACATATTATGGCGAAGGTACGTTCATGTTGAATTAAAGAAGCGAAACTATCGGCTCTCACAGTCTTTTACGGATGACTCGAAGTTTTCGATCGAATAGCCCGTGCATAATTCAAGAGCACACCGCAACAAATACTGCACGGCGAAGTGAACATGCGATGCTTCCACCATTATAGCTCAATGGAGCGACGTTGCATTATTGAGAACGAGGTCGCCTCTTCGATGCTTACCTGCTGCGGTTTCAGTATGGTGGCTGAGGAATACTCTCAAGCCAAGGCGATTTTCATTCACATTGGCGCTAGAACAGAATCGTAACACGTGTTACGTGACACTGGTCTGACTGAAACTGTCATGTGGGACAACACAAAGACTTACAGTCGCTTAGTTTGACATTTCTAACCAATTCTTATTAGACAGCCAATGTTAAACCAGGGTTTCTGATGTAAAGAACAGCATAATTAGGTACGACAAATATCTGAACAGACTGGCAGACAATTAAGTTTATAACGGTCTTGAGCAACGACTTCAGGAAGTCCCCATCGGAGGGAATTCGGCTAACTTTGCCATTCTGCAGGCTCCTAGAATTTCGAGGGTTGTGAGGTAAGGCTGAAGAATTGTTTACACGCATGTGACTTGCAAGTGGCAACTCAATTTCATGCTTATTTTCTCTTTCATTGTCAATTTTACCCTGAGCATTGTGTCATTTTGGAGGAATTTATTGTTTACAGGGGATAGGTGCCTATTCAAGCTTTTATGCCTTTTCGCTTGTCTCCCAGGCGAATTGTACTTTTTTTATTGCCCGAAATCAACTTCACTTTCAAGTATATAGGTAAGAGTGCTATTTTTTGGACAAGCTGACCAACGTTTACACAGATGAACTTGTATTTGCCAAGTGTGCCAAGTTGTCCTTGCCTTGACAAAACAAGCCCCATATATCGAAAGCGTTATAAGCTTTTCTGAGAAACGGTGCTCCCTCTGTTGTGTATGTTTCATTCCGCTCCCCCCTTTTGTTTTGTTTCTGTGCCTCCCACTGCAACCTTGAATTGAATGCAAGCGTAGTATCACACCAGCGACATCCTCTCTGCATCCCTTATGTTGAGGACCTTATGAAGTTTGTGGCCGCTATTGCTGCAAGCCACTTTACTGAGCACTTTTTTTCCTTGCTCCACTAACACCCGCACTGTGAACACCTACGTTATACTAACATAAAAAGAATTAACATGAATTGATTGCATGAAACACACGAGGTGCACATAGGTGCGCTTCATTCATCGAATTGAATCTTCAGTGCCTATATATACCCGTGTAATATGTTGATTTTTTTTATGCAAGAAAAAAAAGAAAGGTATGGAGAAAGGATAGACGACAGGCTTGTTTTTATTCGAGTGATTATTTTTTTCTTTTGAGGTGTTTGCCTGATTTTCATAGGACGCAGAAGCATGTACTTCGTAGCCTGTATTCATTTTTATTTCGCCAGCCTTCAATGGTTGGATAAACTTTAGCGGCGTGCGCTCCTGATTTATATGTATGCACCACATCTTCGATGAAGGCAAATTGCTGCGGTATGCGTGTACCCAACGCACGCTAAATTTAAAGACTAGTACTTAAACGGTCGTCTAAGGTAGTAATCTTGATTTATACCGCTTGTACCTTTGCGCCGAAGGAAAAAATCTGCGACTACAAAAGCATCTAACACAGATAAAGAAAATTGGGGTCCGGAGACGATCGAATTCAACCCGGTGTAGGCGAAGACAAACACACTCAAAGTTCAACGGAAATTTCTCTTTCAAGTCGAAGTATAAAAAAGAAAAAAACGAAAATGTTAAGGGCGCCGTCCCAATATTGCAGCTCCTTCCCGCAAGGGGGTGTGTCAGTGGTTGAGATCGAGTAGGGGCCCGTCTTGACCATTCTTGCTAGACAGCCGTTTCCGAAACTTCGGCAACCACTTAGGTAAGGGTAATGGGCGGGCTGCGACTGCATTGAAATTGTCTTTAGGCTCGCTGCCACTCAACACAAAGTGGGCACGTTTCTCCTTGACTCTGTTCCCCAGCAGAGCCGGTGTGGGAGGCAAGCCCGGTTGAACACTTCCTACAGGAACAATTTTGGGTTTTCTACAATTTATTCTCTGTGCTTTTTTACAGCATCATTGGCTTCGTAGCAATCGTCTTTGGTACGTTTCTATGCGATAACGTTGATAATACACCTGTGGGCAGCTTAAAGAGCGCGCCTTCTTATGTTATGTTAAAGATGAGATTCTTTAGCTCTCGCTCCCTCATTTGCAGCAAGAAAACCTACAGAGTTGGTATGCTCCTAAAGTGCAGGACTGTTGATCTGAAGGTCGTGAAATCTAATACCGGAAGTGGCGGTTGCCTTTCAATGGAGAAAAATGCCAGGGGTCCGTATGCTTAGATTTAGGAGAACCTTAAAGAACACCAGGTGCTCGAATTTTCTGCAGCCCTTCACTAGGACGTCCCTCATAATTACCATTGTATTGGGACTAGGAACAATGACATTTACTTACTTCTAATTATTAGAGTAAGCATGTATATTCTTGGACCCGGTTAATAATATTTAGGCGTGTACGGAAATGAGAGAGCGGGTGTGCTTGTGTAACAGTCGATAGAGACCGATGGCTGGCGACTAGTTGGCTAATGAAGAGGTCGATAATCGTTTCGTACAGAAGGTGTGCCTTTTCGGATGATTGTAGGTATGTCTCGTTCTAGATGTGCCTTCTCAGATGATTTTTAAGAAAAATATTCTCTAAGATGCGAAGTTCTCTTGGTAGCTGTTTCTTCCTATTCAAATTTCCTCGCAGACTTTTTAAGGTTTAAAGTGCTTACTTTTATGAAGCCTGCACACAGTTCATAAGAGTGGTTGAATCCGCGCACCCTAATGGCGTGCCTGGAAGTTACTCACTGTGAAATATTCGAGCTTTAAAACAATACATAGATGAATGTATGGATATTTCAACTTTATTAGGGCCTTCTGGACGCGCTTTAGCGCGTGGCTGGCCACTAAATGGATAAAAAGGAAAAAGCAATATACGTTGGATTGAAATATCAATGTTTGGGAATGTCTAAAACGTCAATAGTATCAGCAGCACGCCTGTACTAATCGAGAAATTAAGGTAAAAGTACGACACCGCATGCGCCACGAGTGGGGCGTTTTTAAAATGATAACAATGACGTGACAGCGTCTGACTACAATCACTCAGAGGTAATCAAATAAGCTGCAGTAAAAAAACGTCAGAACTGTGCAGAAGGCGCAGTACAGTCACGGCAAAAGCTATAAAAACGGCATTTCACAGCCTTTCTTTAAACACTCATGTGGTAACTGCTGCAAGCACACTTGCTGGGTACCCACTACGTCATTTTTAAGAATATTTCTGGGCGCGTGACTCCAGTTGGGATCTCATAACAGCTTTTGCTGTAAAAAAAAAGAACATTCAATGCACAACACGTAATAAAATGTTGCTTGTTTGTTTGTGTTTGATTCATAGAAGAAAGAACCACGTGGAGTTACTATGGGTAATGGCGCGAGCGGTTCAAAAGTTCTGTTTTCGCGAAGTTATGCTATATAGGCGTCCCCATCTAGCGGGGCCCAGTTGAACCATGCAAGCCGAAAATTGTTAAATGGCTGTTGTTGCTGCTGTGGTTCCCGCCACTTTCACCCTGCTGCTGCCAGTGTCGGTAGCCGCGCAGCAGAGGCGGGCGACATTGGGTATGGCAACAGTGACGTCAGAAAGACCGCTTCCAGGCAGGTGATTTGAAAAACGCTAACGCAGTGCAGGCAACTAAAACCTGAATTTATTTCAAAATAAGCATTTCTATGGCCCAAAAAGTAGCACTACGAGGTTTGTGGACCACTATTTCAGCAATCAGGGTCCACATAATATTTGCCTTTGGTGTCAATTTGAAGAACCCGGCAAACAACATTGAAAGTTGGCTTCCTCTCACAAACAGTACGCATGTGGTAAAGCATGCTTTACAGATAAGGTGTTCTTCATGCGTGTGGTTTGAAACTGCAATTTGTGCCCAGCACATGTTCCCGGTTAGTCCGGGTCAGCAAAGCTGAAAGTCACCGATTTCTCAATTTCAAAACGCGTGTTAATTCGACAGATCTCCCCACTGCGTTGTGTCTACACTGTAATAAAAGGCGAATGTAATCCTGTTCACTAATCACAATATTTTGTCGCGCTGATTACTTCGCTACTTTAACGTGCTCACTACAATGCCGCCCGCACTACTTCATATTCCACACACATGCAAGAAAGCACACAAAAGAGCAAATGAATATAAACAGTGTAGCTTGCTTGTAAAGATGTTCATAACCCAAACAAGAGGAAAGGTTCCCAGAATGGTTATTCTCGGATGTTTGGCGTATCGTGGGTCATGTTTTCCATTCTCTAGACACGTTTCCGCTTACATCACGTGCGGAGGTGGTGCCTTTCTCCGTAGGGCCCACATTGATTGATGGAAATATCCGGCGGCACGTTTACTCCGATAATTAAAGAGGAGGAGCCCGAAAATCTTATCTGTAAGCGTCCCTCCCTGTCGTGTTTCGCCGTCATGAGCCATTCGCTCACTGTTGTTTGCACTGCTGCGCGGACTGCCTGTCTCACTTACGTAAACGCTTATTAAGGGGGTCACTTAATTCGTTGATTTCGCACTCACGCGTAATGGTACACCCTTGCTTGCTTACACTGCTCGCTTGTGCTCAATCACGTTTGCCTGAAATATAAACGCAAAAGCTCAGGAAAAAAGCAAACTTACGTGACTAATCAAGTCAGTCGTCCATGCCACACGTGTTTCGTGAGAATTCTGCGTTCACTTCATCTTGAACATTTTCGTCAAAGAGTACTTGTACGAGCGAACTGACCTCACCAGTTACTCTCTTCGTATCGTTATTATTATTTTTAAGTGTGATAAACGTGACGCTTTCGAAAACGTCACTGGAAATTGTCAAGATAGGATTCTAAATATTTCAACACGTGACCTTTCTTTCCTGACTACTTGTCTTGCAACCAGCTGCAAATGTTTACGAGACCTTCACTCCACAACAAGTGCGAGTTCCTTTTGTATTAGTGCTTAGTGATTCTAATCTAGGTATAGGTCATACAGTTTGCAGTACCGACTAAGACTGGAACATTTGGCGGGATATTATGTTCACAGATAAACCTAGAAAATAACCTTCTCGGACATTTCACTTTCTACAAACTTTCACTCTTGAGTGTAGCTATGTTTGGATATGGATATTCATTTTGTGTACGGATCTTAGTTTTTTTTTAATTGCAGAAGCAAGTATCTGTGGTGTATTTCTAGAAGGGAAGCTGTTGTTATGACCAAAGTCTACTAATAGAATAAGGAAGATGCATGGTAGCACGCATTTACTGTTTCATCAAATTCGTCTAAGTGTGGCCAGTGAACACGCTAGCTAACACGCAAGCGGTCCACATTTCGCAAAGTATGAATAATACGTGGCATGCTGTAATCTTTTGAACCTACTCTTTTCTGTTGCCAGACATTTATTCCCAGGTTTAGACAGCTAAGTGTTTTTACGCATATGACAAATCTGGAGCTCAAACCCAACTTCAGGTTTTATAGAATACTGCACTTTAAAAACATTATACACTCATCTCTATCTCATTTTGCTTGAACGCTGCTGCAAACTATTCGGACTGCCAGAGTTAATTAAAATGCCTTATGACGTTCCAGGCTGAGAGTGGTGACATACGATGAGATTACTAAGCGTATGAGCACTTACTCTGACTCAACTCCTTGTGGTGGGGGGCGCTAAGATGCACTGTTACGACCTCAGAGAAGCTATAGCCCACCCATAGCGTCGACAAAGCGAGCTGTAAGCGACACTTTACGACAACTGCTAGTGCCGTAAGCGCACTACCTCAACACACTTCGCTGAGGTGGGTTTCCTTTTGTTTTCCCCATTATACATAACCATGAGTCGAAGAATTCTCCTCTTAACTAAAATCAAGGGGCCCCGTGTCAGTATATAGCCCACCAACAAAATGGCCGCTCTCCAAAGCCCATTCGCGAGGTCGTATTGGCCAACGTTTGTGCTGACGTCACTACTCGGGAGAAGTTTGTAGCCGCGGAGTTACGGTCGCATTAAGCGCAGCGCTTCTCACGCGACGCGCCACTTTACGATCAGTGCCACTGGAAGCTCCGTGTGAGACTGCCACTGCAGCTGGGGATTGCGTAAAAAGACAGCGCTCCGAGCTCGGTTACAGTATCGGAATGGGTGCCGAGCAGAGAAATAATCTCGTGGGTAGTGGAGGATTAGGCGCAGCCTCGACATTACGAAACCGCTGGGCATTTAGAGCGTGGCGTGACCCGGCCTTTAATGTCGCCGGATAGAAACGTGTCATTTAATGCGTGTTGCCATTGGTTCTTCTATACCTTCTCTATTTACTAGATGCCTGCACTTCTATTGCCTCTCAAAGGTGTGCTTCATTTACAGCGCACCTATTTTCGCAAGCATTAGATTGAATCATTAGAAGCATGTACAGGGCGTGCCAATATCTTTTCAGTGCTTGTCGTGCGCAGTTTGCCCTGTGCCGTCGTTCACGTGTCCGCGTTATCTATTTCTCTTGCTCTTTGTCACATGTGCACGTGTTAGTGAAAGTAAAGAATCGACACCAAACGGAGTTTATTTTGTCCGTTGCAGCTTAGATGTAGCCAGTGGGGTCGACATAGGGAACTTACCAATGCCATGTTTAAGCTGTAGCACTCAGTTTCCAGTTACATGCGGTGGTGTCCCATTGGAATACACCAGCAAGGCTCTACAAGATCAAGCTTGTCGTGATGCCATTGTGTTCTACATTCCATATCAATCGTGATATTAGACGTTGCTTTCTGGGGTGCAGTGGACTTGATAAAGCTCAAGGATGTTTCTTTGAGGCACTCCAACGTTTGGCTCGCCCTATGATACAGGCAAAGATGTGGCGTTTAAACGTGGACGCTGGACATTCAGCAAGAAGGTGTTGTGACAAGGCTTCAAGTTTTTACTCGCTAGCGACCTCGCATGAAACTGGTGGGGAACAACTTTTTCACCTTTTAAACACTACATATCATGTTGTTGATGAGTGGCACTCATACTGAGACTTGGTGTGGTGATAAGGCGATCGACACGGCAACACATGCGGGATAGCTCTTTGACCACTTGCATGGACATCGTTGCGTCGCGCTGCGCTTGCCTTGTTGGCAGCCTGGTCACGTTTCGCTTTAAAGAAAATCGCCACGTTTTCAACATGACCAGAAAGAAGCAAATTGGGCGCGGTGATGACCTGCGTATCTCGCAAGGCGAGGTCCATCGACAACCTACATCTTCTTCCCACTCCTCTGTGGAAAATGTTTTTACCACGCAGTTCTTGGTTCTTATATGATTGACTCGTGGTTTCGCCTATGTCCTACAATGTTTAGCGAGTAAAGCTTCATTTGGTAAAATGATGTCCCTGGAATCTTCAATTGATTCTTGTTATTATCTCGATTTCACCTTTGCAGTTATGTCACTTGTGTTGTGGTAGTTGAACTGACCGCCATACGTCCTGCGCAGCTACCCAGACGTACGTCCTATGGAATTCGGTGAAAGAAACGTCCTGACAACCGTTCATTTTTCCTTTCCCGCCATTACGCACTTAAAGTTGTGTTACTTGTGTTTTGTAGTATAGTTAAACTGACTCCCGTGCGTCCTGTTTACGTCCTGCCGCGAAGTCACCCGGTAAAATTTAATTCGGCGAACGGACGTCTCTACCGTCCTTGATTCCTATTTTCCCTCGATTTCGCACTTCCAGTTGTCCGACTTGTGTTTTCGTACTCGTTAAACAGGCCACCGTCGACGCGCGAGTTCGCGGTGATTACAGCACCACAAGTCGAGAGAGGCTACGCAGTCTTGACAGGAGGCCTTGTCGTTCCGTCTTCTAACTCCGCCCCGGGCCCAAACACTGGGACTGAATGCTCGTTTGCATAAACACGCCAGTCCCGGCCTGTTTTGTCCCGTCCTCTTTTTCCCTCCTCTTCTATTCTCTCTCCTCCTCGAAACCTTCCATCCGAATGTCACGGAAGTGTGTGGCTTGTCAGGCGACGCGCGTTCTGGTTGCACCCCTCCGCATCCCTCATCCCTCTTGAAGTCCTGTTTTCAAGCCTTCGCGGTCTTACCATTCATTAGTGTCAGTGGTTCGTGCGCGCGCCCGCCCTGCGTCCGCCCTGTTAGAACTCGCCTCGGGCGCTGGGGAAGGTGACAGTGGTGGTCAGAAGAGTACCGTGATCACCCCTCCTTAAGCCTAACCCACGCGGAACTGCGCAGCGATGACTACACTATTTGCCTGAGACCAAAATGGGTTAATATTTTTTTTTTCATGCGTTCATCTCCCTAAGTTATTGACATTCGCAGTTAATGATTATCGTTGTGAATAGAACCTTTAACAAAAGAAATCGAGGTGTTTAAGTGGCCTAGCAATTTTAAAGACGATAGTCTTTCTTGAGGACCTTCGACGCAAAAAGTTTGGTCTCTCTGTTTGTACATTTGTCTGTTTGTCCACTTTTAACGGGATTGGGTACTTGAAACGGTCCCGTCAAAACTTGAGCCCATCCGCAGCGCCCACCAATGTTGCTCCAGGTATAGCGTTCATACTCGTGCAATTGTCAATTAAAAAGCAATTATTGCGCATGTCTGAGGCACCATAACAAGACGTATATATTCTGCATGTGCGTCTTTTACTAGAAAAGATATACAGAAGTAATACTGAGGAACGTAGCGCTTATCACGCTGCGCTCATCATGCAACGCTTTCACGAGAAGGCGAGTGTTTTCAATACTTTGCAAAGACGAGACGGTGGTGGCACCTACCCGTCGCCTTGCGTTCTACACCTTATCACCTCTGAGACGGGGGCACCCAGCCGTTTCGGAGCCACGCGCTTCGTTTTTTAAGACAACTGCCAGATGGCGCTCATGTCTCACGTGTGACGTGACTTGATGCGCTCGTTCGCCTCCGCTGCGCGCTCGAGGCACTCTAACGCAGTGCCTCCAGAATACCATTCACCAATTTTCTTGCGCAGAACATCGCCCCGCCGCGGTGGTCTAGTGGCTAAGGTACTCGGCTGCTGACCCGCAGGTCGCGGGTTCGAATCCCGGCTGCGGCGGCTGCATTTCCGATGGAGGCGGAAATGAAGGAGGCCCGTGTGCTCAGATTTGGGTGCACGTTAAAGAACCCCAGGTGGTCTAAATTGCCGGAGCCCTCCACTACGGCGTCTCTCATAATCATCCAAACAAACTCATCCATCCATCCATGGATGGATGGTGTGTGTGTGTGTGTGTGTGTGTGTGTGTGTGTGTGTGTGTGTGTGTGTGTGGACGATATTACTGCTATTTATGCTCACCTTATGAACGTTTGAATTTGTTTAGTTTGTTTTAAGTCAGTGTGCTAGCCTATACCACGCTAATTTATATACCACACTAATACCACACTTAAACCGCAAGTTAAGGCTGCTAGATAGATAGATGGATAAAATGATAGTAAGGAGAATGTAAACAGAAAGAAATAAGGCAGGGAGGCTAACCAGAAAGATTTCCTGTTCGATAGGCTACGCAGGAAGATCAAAATTGGGGTAGCTTAGTCACCTTTTGATTCTGGCACCAACTCTTTGTGACGCCATAGATGCTGATAGCATGTACTGCAACCTGTGCCAAAAGTACTTCATACAGTCCTACAGACTGCCTACAGTACGCAATAAAATGCTTCGCATTCAAAAGGCGTATACACTATAGGGACTCCCATCATGTGTTGGTACCGAAGTGCCTACTCATTGGTAAGCATAGAACCTTTAAAAAGATATTAGAGGGGTGCTTACGCATTCGATGACTCCGAATTGAAAGCAATCTTCTTTTACATTTTGGGCATATATCAGTACCACCCCACTCTTGCGAAAACTTTCTGCACCTAAGACGGTTTCGCACAGCCTGCGTGATCTCCCTATCTTTGACCAAGCAACGACGTCATAGGATGAAATATGACGTCATCATGGGACATCATGATGATGTCATTACTTAGTTCGACGTGATTCGTGTTGACGTCACCGGGGCCTACGCCCACATTTCGCGTTTGACGGGCCTTTTGGGGGTTTCGGCTGCACCAGTACAACACACACTCAACGAGGTCATAGTGGCCTGCCGTTTCGAGTCAAGGTGCGCGTTTTTGAAGCAACGTTCCCAGAGACAAGGAAGTGTTGGCTTATGCGCGAATACACGCGGTATCTCAAATACTGGCGTGGCTGACAGCATTAACAGTGGTGTTTGTGGGGACGTGAGTGTCACAGAACGAGCGCTCAAAATGGGCGCGCCGCCAAATTCTTGCGATAACGCGCGGGAGAGACGCCGCGAGGTCAACGAAAAAAAAAGAGAAAACAAGCATCCAAGGACTCCCCGGGGCGCGCGACCCTCCCCTCTCGGAAGTGTAGGCTCGCCGACGAACCTCCTCACCCCACAACGGCGGCCGAGCAAGCACTCGAATGTTCTAGATGGAAAGGGGCGTGGTGAGGCCGGGTTGAGTCATTTGTCGCGGACGGCATTCGAACCGTCTCGCCCTCTCCCCAGCCTTCGCTGCGTATCGCGCCGACGAAATGACGAGAACTTTCTGGAATTTCGCGCGGAAGGTATTTACTAAATACCTTCCGAAGAGATCAGAAGAAGGCGGAAGTTAGCGCCAGAGCGCGTAGGGATTCCGCCGTGTAGTCGGCGAAGGTTTTGTCCGTAGAGACAAAGCAGGAGAAGAAGATGATTTCCACCTGAGGGGTGTTGCGAAAGACGGACCGATCCCGCCGAAGCCACCACTGTTGCGAAAGACGGCGACGCCAACACGGTGCCGAAGGCGCCACTGCTTCCGGCTCCGCCGGGAAGGTCACCAGCCGTTTGGTAGCGTATGTTTCTCAGCTCGCGACTGCTTCTGCGCAGAGCTGATCAGACGAGCGGACGAGACGACGGTGAGTCAAACAAGGTTTATGTACAGCATATATACAGAGGCGTTACAATTTCGGCACTGGGGCCGACAGAGACGCGAAGAGCCGAGCTCTTCTCTCTAACACATAGTTCAGCCTTTCGCCTAAGACCGCTGATCCACACACATGTCGGCACTCCGACACGGGGACGCCTCTCACATAGGACCGCCGATCGCGACGCGCCGCAGGGCTTCTTTTATTTACACCGGGTCCAACCAAAATGTCCAATCAGAAGCGCCGCTGGTCGTCCGGGCAGATTCCGCCAATGGGGCCGCCGCGCCATGCGTCAGACCACCTGACACGAGGACGCCGGCTCGCTGTCACGTGCGCAACTGACTCACTGCACGTGGGCCAGAGGAGCGCCGCGCGTGTTCACGCCGTCGAGGTGATCGCGCCAGGCAGACTGCGGGCTGGCCTTGACCCAGATTGCCTTTTTCAGAGGCACGGTCGTTTGACGAGGACTCGCTGGCATAACAGCACCCCCGCCGCCAGACAATGCACCGGAAAGACGAGCTGCTTCCACGGGGCTCGGATGTCAGGTGCGCTCGTTCGCCAGGTCCCTCCAGGTTCGCCTCCAGGACCATGGGGAGACTACAGCTCCAGACTGTTCCGGGAACACATCCCATTTTGACGACGGATCCCAGCTCCACGGGCTTGTCGCCACAACTTGCTGGCCAACTTCGCTCGTCTCTTCCGACCATCTTCGGTTTCAGCACTTGTCGATGGTTCTGCAACTTGCTAAGAACGGTTCGACAACAGACAACACACGACACAAGCAAGTGCCCTCGGTCACCCAACAGAACACCAGACAAAGTATAGAACAACATATACCTATCTACGTGTCTATCGGAATTTCGTTCCCTCTACATCAAGAGGCACATGTGGGACAAAAGACTCCTAAAGTAAGAACTTGAATTTTTTCACAATTACAACCCCGCAACGAATTAGAATACCACATAAAGTTGGCCCCTTGAGATCACTCTGAACGAGAGCGCTCAGCCCAGGTCGTGATGAGGTCAAAATTTTGCCCCGAATCGCCAGCGAGAAACCGAAAGGTTGAGAAGTTACTAGCTGGAACGCACTGCTCAATGCACCTGCATTAGCGTTTACCTTTCCCTTTTTTTTTTTTTTTTCCTTTAGCGAACGTCAAAGTTGCGCTGTGGAGCAACATGCTCCACCTCAGTAACCGGCCACTTTTAGGCGACGATACCTATGCGGCACCAAGAGCGGCTCACACTTGCGACGTTGCACAGGGGAACAACGATACGGCTTGCTACTGATTGACTCCTCACCGCTTAGCTCGATATCGTGTTCGATCACCCTCATGTTTCCGGGGCGGTCCGAAAACACGTCTTCAAACTCGGAACCAATCTTTCTCAGGTCCTCTTTCTCAGGTCCTCCTTCACTTAAGCTAGGCTCTAGGTTTATCTGCTCCCAAATTACTTTCGATCTCCCTTCGATCACCTCACTAGAACTCAAATTTTCTGCTTCCTCTTCCACTGAAGCCTTCAACAGCTGATTTACGACCGCTTGATGTTGAACATTGGGTTTCATCAAGTTGTAAATTTTGTGCTGCCGCCTTCCTACTTGCACCTCATAATTTGTATCGCAAGGCTTCGATAATACTTTGGCGGGCCCTTCCCAATCAACCTCAAGCTTGTTCCTTTTGGGTGGCTGCAGCCGCATTACCTGATTATCAACTTCAAAAGCGCGCTTCTTCCCCGATTTCTCGTAGTGCTCCTTCGACAGCACTTTTGCCGCGTTTTTCTGGCTTTCCACTCGCGCTTCAATTTGGCTTTCCACTAGCGCTTCAATCGAGAGATCCTCACGCTGCCCTCGAATGAGCGTCTCTCGATCAACTCTCGGCAGCTCGCTCCAACTTTCCGCTACAGGCGAGAGCGTTGCAACCCTCTCGCTCTGACTCAATGGCGCCACGTCGTCTCCCCCAGCGCATGCCGCGCCGGCCGCTCCCGCGACGGGCCGCTCGCGTGACTGCTCACATGACTCATGCGGAAAATTTCCTTTCTGGGGTTCCGTCGACCCGCCGACAAGGTCACTTGAGAGTTCACCGCATGGAACCAAGTCAAGCTTCCGCGAAAGCTTTCGCGCTTGCGATCGCGTGGGAGCCATGCACGCTAAGTTGGGGAAGAACGATTTGCCCTGCTCTTTGAGAAGCTGCTCCGAGTTGTTGGAGAAAAGATAAGAAAAACGACCATTCAGCGCGGCAGACACAGCCGCTTCGGTGCAAAGCTTACCGAACGGGCCTTCAATGACAACGGTGGCGATTGGTAAGCGAACACTCTGCTCCTCGGCGACTTGCCTGATCCACGCGCATTCTCCTGTGAAGTCATCCGGAGACACCAATGAAGGATGGACAACGTCCATGGTTGCCGCTGAGTCTCTAAGTGCTCGGCACGTTTTCTCATTGACCCTAATTTCTTGGAGATACGGCTCCAACAACCGCATGTTTTTTTCTGATTCTCGGATCGTTGCGAAGGCAAACTTTTCCTGACAGTTTCTCGCGATGTGCCCTTCCTTTTTACAGTTGTAGAGATTAGCGGCTTCCGTTTGTTTTCCGGTTCTAATGCCTGTGTGGTAGAAACCTCACTCGATTTCTCCGCTTCTGTTTGCCCTTCCCCTACACTGTCCTTCGTAAGAGACGGGTCCTTCTTGAAATTACGGTGCGGAGCGGGTGTCCGTTGATCAGGTTTCCTTGAAAAGCCCTCTTTCCTTTCATCCTTTTCAACGCGCGCTGCCCTGCTATGCAACTTTCGGCGAGTATAATACTCCTCAGCTAACTCAGCTGCCTTGTTTAACTGTACGTCCCCAAGTCTGTCCTGCAGCCAAAGTTTGACATCCTCCTCGATGCAGCGGTAGAATTGCTCCAATGCAACGCATTCCACCACTTTATCGCGGTCGTCATAAACACCTTCGCCCTTGAGCCATTCAATTAAATCGGCTTTAAGACGAAACGCGAAGTCAACGTGTGACTCATTCCCCTTTTCAGCATACCGGAACCTTTGCCTGAAAGCCTCGGGTGACAATTTATAACGTCTTAAGAGCACTTCCTTAACCTCGTCATAGCTCTCAAACGCTTCCCTCGACAAGCAAGTTATCGCGTCGGACACTTCGCCGGGAAGAAGAGCTAACAGGTTCCGCGCCCAAAGACACCGCTCCAAAGCGTTTCGCTCACAGACGTGTTCAAACTTGACGAGATACTTCGCCATGTCCTCGCCTACTACGAACGGTGGCAGTTGGTCCCGAATTCTAAAACCGCTGACCTGAATCGTCGGAGAAGCTACGCTAGGCGCCTGCGAACACTGTAGGATTGCCAATTCTAGTCGTTTCATCTCAAGGCGCTCCTGTCTCTCGGCCTCCTCGCGACGTTCGCGCCTTTCAGCTTCTTCACGTTCGCGAGCTTCGCGCCTTTCAGCCTCTTCGCGAGCTTCGCGCCTTTCAGCTTGTTCACGTTCGCGAGCTTCGCGCCTTTCAGCTTCTTCGCGAGCTTCGCGCCTTTCAGCTTCTTCACGTTCGCGAGCTTCGCGCCTTTCAGCTTCTTCGCGAGCTTCTCGCCTTTCAGCCTCCTCACGTTCGCGAGCTTCTACTTCTCGCCTTTCAGCCTCCTCACGGCGTGCTTTAATATCCACCTAGGCCTCATCGACTTCCTCAGCCGACACTCCCTCATCCTTCATGATATCAAGGATCGCTTGCTTTCGTTTCGCACGGCCCAAAGTAATGCCGAGTTCCTCACAAATTTCGATGAGTTCCTTCACTTTAAGGTTCTCCATCGTTCACACTAGCCTCTTGCTGTTTGCCCCTGTTAAGAATCTACTTGCCGTACCCACTATAAGCCTACTAGCAAGACGCGCAAGCAATTTTTCACCCTCCCGTGTTTACCACCTCCGCATTAACTTTGGTTTCAAAGCACTTCAACTTGGCTTGAAACGATCAAAGCTCACTTCAATGCTTCACACAGCCCTTTCTCTAAACTACTACAACCTGAGCTAGAGTAGTCTGGTGAACTGAGGGGAAAACATCAGGCACTCACCGCATCGATGTCGCTGACGCCGGCCGATCCCGCAGCTGCCAACCACTGTTGCGAAAGACGGACCGATCCCGCCGAAGCCACCACTGTTGCGAAAGACGGCGACGCCAACACGGTGCCGAAGGCGCCACTGCTTCCGACTCCGCCGGGAAGGTCACCAGCCGTTTGGTAGCGTATGTTTCTCAGCTCGCGACTGCTTCTGCGCAGAGCTGATCAGACGAGCGGACGAGACGACGGTGAGTCAAACAAGGTTTATGTACAGCATATATACAGAGGCGTTACAATTTCGGCACTGGGGCCGACAGAGACGCGAAGAGCCGAGCTCTTCTCTCTAACACATAGTTCAGCCTTTCGCCTAAGACCGCTGATCCACACACATGTCGGCACTCCGACACGGGGACGCCTCTCACATAGGACCGCCGATCGCGACGCGCCGCAGGGCTTCTTTTATTTACACCGGGTCCAACCAAAATGTCCAATCAGAAGCGCCGCTGGTCGTCCGGGCAGATTCCGCCAATGGGGCCGCCGCGCCATGCGTCAGACCACCTGACACGAGGACGCCGGCTCGCTGTCACGTGCGCAACTGACTCACTGCACGTGGGCCAGAGGAGCGCCGCGCGTGTTCACGCCGTCGAGGTGATCGCGCCAGGCAGACTGCGGGCTGGCCTTGACCCAGATTGCCTTTTTCAGAGGCACGGTCGTTTGACGAGGACTCGCTGGCATAACAGGGGTGACGACTCGAGCTACAGGCAAGAGTGTGTGTTTACCACTATCGAGCGAAGACGCGTGGCAACAGCTGCGTGTGTGAAGCCGACGTGTTTCCGGCGAAGAAGTTTGAAGCTTGGAGAGGGGCCAAGTGAAGACGTGAGGGTTCCTGGAAGAGAAACTTCGGGGGCAGCGGAACGACAGAAGTTTCCTGGAAGAGAAACTTCGGGGCAGCGGAACGACAACAACGTTGGACTTTGAGTGAGTGATTCTCGGAAGAGTATCATCCAGACTTTTGTTCCAAGAACTTTGGACTGAATAGGTTTTCTATCTCTTTAGTCTTTAAGTGTCTTGGTTGTTCAATGCATGCGACTGCATTGTAGTGCGTATTGTTGTTTGTGTACGTTGTTTCGAGTGTGGCTGATTGTACTGTGTAGTACGTGGTTTGATTGGTGACATATTGTACTCAACTATTGTGGAGTGTGCATACTTGTGTATTGTTTTGATCTGCCATTATTGAGAATATAATTTCGTTTGTTTATCAACTCTCGGCTCTGACTTGTTCTTTGGGCCACAGCCGGCGTCCGCTGGTGCGCCAAATAGGACCACTTCTAAATTGTCCACGCTTTCGTGGTGCGGTTCGGGGGGCCGATACCTCGGCCCTTGGAACTAGCCCGGCGATCGCCTCCCTAATTAACGGGACCTGCGTGACAGTGAGCTTTGTGCGGACCATCATGACACGAGCTCGTGTGACCTCGTCCAGGAACACGAACGTCGGTCGGGGGGGGGGGGGGAGGAGAATGTCGTTTTTGGCGCAGGCGGAGATCGCGAGTTTGTAGGATCAAGTCTTTTCGACTGCCATGTATCGTGTCGCATTCTTGCTGTAGTAATTCACAGAAGTACGCCTCGTAGAAGAGTGGTATTTTCGCGCGCGTTCGTACCCTAAAGCGTATCACAGTAATTGTACTCACAAATAATGTGAAAATTTTGTTTACGGTATTTCACTTCATTTATTAAACGCCCTTTCGCAGTAGAGGTTCTTACGCCGTTAGGTTTCCAGGCTTAATTTTTCGTGTTGATTTCGCGTGATAAATACAGAATATGGATTGTTAGAAGCCTCAAGTTTCGAACATATAGGTCCTAGGAAACAGTCAAAAAAAGAGAAACACTATCAAATTACCTCCTATTTTACCGTGTACTATAGCTATATATAGTTTGCACGACTTAGTTAATAAATTGGCATGTATGTCGCTGCCATCATTGCTTAAACGTCACGCCACCTATTTGGATACAGTCAAAACAAAATAATGTTAACCATTGTCCAAAGCCGTGCCATTTTCATTCTTACTTCTAACAAGTACCAATAATCAATGCATATTCATTACGGCTTCTAAAAGGTAAAAATCAACCGCGTTGTCCCCCGTAGCCTGAGAGGGAAGAGGGGAGCAGAAGCTCGACGTACCGAATTTCAATAATTTCGTTGAGCCAATGTTGCCATTATACGAAGAAATTACCTCGAAATCCGTGCCGTCAAGCTTGGAGATTCCGGCGAGAAATTTAAAAGACTTTTTTGTCGATAACCTCCTACATTATTATGCCTATGATAGTGAAACTAACCACGTTAGTCATTTCAGAGTTCAAGTTGTGAATATAAACCAACTCATTTTTTCGCTTAAGTGTCCCTTGAGTTTCAATTGCCACTCTGCCCACTAAGATATAGGTTGCTTAAGCGAACCAGTGTTCTCTACGTAAAATACACGATTCAGTGGGCGTCATCAAAACGCAACTGCAGTGAGTGCCTATAAAATAATAATAATAATAATAATAATAATAATAATAATAATAATAATAATAATAATAATAATAATAATAATAATAATGTTTTATTTTTCATCAATAGTTCTATGAAGAACGGCTGCAGGTAAAAGCTGCTCTCCGAAAGAGGCAGTTTTTACCTGCAGCTTAAGAAATCCCTTAAGAAAGTCTTATTCCATTTATCATAAAATGCTTACATGATGGTCTAGTTTCTGGACTAAGACATCATTCACGAGTTTTCTGAGCCTATCACAAGTCATATTCTTTTGTTTTCTGGTGTCAGCTTGGCGAAACACGTTCATCCATCCGTCGTCCATCCGTTTTGGAAACATCGCTGTCACGCAGTTTGACCTTTTTTTTTTAATTAGAAATTTTCACAGCTGCCAACTTTCGACGATAGGAAATCTGATATCAAAAATGTAACTCCGGTTTTATTTTCCTGTTTTTTCTATTTGTTTCATGTATTTTTTTTGCGAACGTCGTTAGATTTCAATTTCGTCAAGAAATAATTACTCTTTAAGGGTTTTTTTCTGCCGTTCTGCGGTACGAACAGTCGATGCCTTGAGATTTTCGAATTAAACTTGACTGCACGTTTACTTAAAATTTGTCTCTCCTCTGGCTTCTCTGCGACGTCTCATTTCAACTGGTTGTAGCCATCTTAAGACGTTCAAGGACGAAAATATAAAATCGTGTCAGTTACCAATTCTGGCCTTCTATTTCTTTTATGACCTGCTGATATCTGACCAGCTCCTCTGCGACAACCGGCGAAGACTTCTGTAACTGCAACAGCAGTCGAAATCTTCCGTAACAGCAGCAAAGGTGAAATTCTCCGTAAAAGCCAGAGGTCAACCTGCAGAATCAAACTCGAAATGGTCGTTGAGCAGCCACACGTGGGTGAACGTGAAGTCATGCGTCCTCTCTAAATCAAAACAAGGACTCGAAAGGAAAAAAAAAGTTGGCGAGCCAGAAATTTGAAAAATGACAGGATAAAATTTATCTTGTTACTCTTTTTTCTTGTTTCCAATAACAGGTTATTTCTTGTTTCGATTACCACGTTATTGATCAGCAGAGATCGGGGGAACGTGGTCAGCGACTCAGTTTGGAAGTAATTTCCGGGAGCGAAAAAAAAAGGCGTTATCAAAATTTCGCGAGCCCGAGTTAACTTCTAGGCATCACGGTTGACCGATGGGGAGTCCAGCTCATCGGCACCTTTATTTAATGTCCACTCTCCCCAGTGGGGAGCGCTGTGTACCCCGTCGCTGGGAGGCGCTTCGTTAGAGCATGACTGCAGCGCCATCTAATCCCTTCTACTTTCCTTTCCTCAATTAACGTTCTTCGCCAATTTCGTATCAACCCTTTCTTTTTTATGTGTTTATGCGAAACTCCGCTTGAGTGTACGGAGACGTTTTTAGTTCCTGATATTTGGAGATGGGGGGAAAATAAATAGGACTTGAATTTGTTCTGGAGCTGCTGCCCTTAACGAAATCGAACACGTCGAACATGTAGGATGAAGCTGAAGGTCGTTTCCGGAGCTTGGCATTATGCTCTTCCTGAATCAATGTTTTGTGAAGTAAAACCCTAGGCCGTCACCCTAGGGCGGCCTTCCAGCAGCTGCGGCGCTCCGTTTTCCCTTTTGATTAGCATTCGCCATTTCAGTGGTGAAGTAGGTATGCAAAGCTGCACCGCATGTGAAGGATAACATACATATATAAAAAGATTTTGTGATTTTGTGAACTCTTCTACTCTCCGTCTCTGTGCACGTGTGTGTGTGTGTGTGTGTGTGTGTGTGTGTGTGTGTGTGTGTGTGTGTGTGTGTGTGTGTGTGTGTGTGTGTGTGTGTGTGTGTGTGTGTGTGTGTGTGTGTGTGTGTGTGTGTGTGTGTGTGTGTGTGTGTGTGTGTGTGTGTGCGTGCGTGCGTGCGCGCGCGCGCGCGCGGACGATATTACTGCAATTCATACTCACCTTATGAACGTTTGAATTTGTTTAGTTTGTTTTAAGTCAGTATGCTAGCCTCACTCAAGCGAAAGTCATTTACCTCCTTCCATTATATTCGGTGGCAAATGCCGCAGTAGTTGTGGAAAGCTAAGTAGTCTAGATAGATAAGGCTCCAGAAAGATAGGTAGTCTAAGTTGAGTAAGTGACACTGTTTGGAACTTTTTCTCAGAGGTTAGTTTAAGACTATTGCGTAATGTAATTACCCTAATAGTAGGGTTATTCGTAGATGCTATGAATGATCACAATAATAAAGAAACTTTTGAAAACTAGTCAATAAACTGTATTTTCTGATTGCTGCGTTCGCGGAGTGCTTTAAACAGTGTTGGCCGTCTGTTCTGCCAGGCTTATTAATTTTCCTGTGGCAGCAGGGATGTTACTGCGATAGTTTTCGTACTTCTCTTCTTTCGTACTTTCCTGAGTCTTAAGTCTAGCCCTAATCTATCATATATGTTTGTTTATCTTCATTTTTTTTCTATGGGAATAGGGGGGAGGGAGCTTTGGTTGAGCAGAGACTCGAACTGTATCATCGAATTGTAAGCTGTCGTCCGGTGTAAGCTGTTATTTTTATTGTTTTCATTTGCTGAATATCTGGCCATCATTTTACAGTGCCTGCTGCAGGATCTGAAATTACTATTAATGTGCTTCATTGATAAGTCCGAGCAGAAGCCGACATTTTTATATATATAGGCAGGTAATCCTAGCTTAGGCACCAGCAAACTAATTGGCTCTTCGTGAAAGGCATGAGCTCGAACGCGGCTTTTACATGAATGGTGAAATGAATATATGAAATGCAAAGCAGATAGAATAAAGAATGACGCGTCTAAGAGGGGGAGGTCGTAGATACCGTTGTCAAAGTTTTGTTTAAAACGACCCTTGTTTGTTTTTGTTTTCCTACGGGTGGTCTTTTCTAAACACGCAAATGCCGTTTCAGAAAAAAATTGTAAAGCAAAGCGTTCAGAGCGCTAATCTCACAAGAATTAGCGCAATACGAAGTATGTACATCCCACAAAAACAAAAGAATTGAATGTCAGGAAGACAGGCGCTCTCAAAGTGAAGTAAGACAGAGCATAAGTATTACACCCGGAAAAAAGTAGCGCCCAACAATAATTATTCAGGGAGTGCACCTGACTGGACCTTGTGAGTTCATTTATAATTCCCAGTAAGAGTAATTGTGAAAGTTCTTCGATACTTAAGCACTGTGGTACTCGTTTGCCATGTCACTGTGCCCGTCGAATTCTCTTTTGCTATGCTCCGTATTCTACATCAGGTGCAACAGTGTAGAAGCTGTGCAACAATTGCTGCCAGCAAAATGTGTAACTCCGAGCGTCTCGCACTTGGATTTCATAGTTGTCAATGCGGCCTCTACGATTGGTTCCGGCAGCACGCTGCCAGAACTAATAGTAAAGGCCACTATATAAAAACGGAGACGCCACAGGGATCCAGGACAAGCTGTTGATACTCGTAACCCGATTTGTTCGTTTCTAAGGCGCAAAGCATCTCCACTCACTTTTGAGTCTAACTATAGGTCACGTTAGGGTGATAAAATCAGTAATCTATTCGCGTCTACTGTAATAAGTCAGGCTGGCTTCTATAATGTTATCCCTGATGCCAAGACAGAATGCAGTCTGCTGCCAACCATGAGTCGACCACCAAACAAGTGTAGCGTTGACCTTGACATCTCGGGTGTTCTCGTTGGTCGTACCGTACGATTCGCAGCATCCAACAAGAAGTAATGAGAAGCACTCGTCGCTGCTTTTTCGCGAGTCGATAGATCAATCCTTACACGCTGACAACCGCCTCGCTATACGCTACGATGACAAGAGTCGTATGACGTGCATCGATCGTGGGGTTTGCCTACGTCACAGTCTCCCGGTATGGTTCTCAGCCAGTGCGGGGGACGACATGCTGCAACCAATAAGCTTAGGCCGACCCTCCAACGAATATTTTCCGGGCGGAAAACGCTGCTTGAGGCGCATTACAGGAAGTTCCAGACCGTAGGTGAAGACGCGGCCGCAGTAATCATAAGAAACAAACTTGCGGCAGTACGTACATTTCCAGACTTCTCAAGTGCCTTTGTTGGCATATAAGCACTCGTTGTTCAAGAGTACTTTCTTCTCTTGGTGTCTTCTCAGTTAAGCTTGGTGAGATGATGACTATACTGGCAGATCTATATAGTTTTGTTGTACGAAGCCCGTGTGGTCCCGATTCCTCTATCAAGGAATGATGCAGCAAGACAACTTTACCTGCTGGCTCGAGATCTCACACGCACGTTCTGGTCGTCTACCAGCTTCCAAAGGTGTCAATTTTATGAACTGGATCCTTCGCTCAAGATAAAGCTACCATCACAACTTTCCCGCTCCGATGCGACACTGTTATGCCGCCTTTGGTTCGGTGTTGCATTCAGAAAGGTGTACTCCTTTCGCATTGGTATGGCAGACACTCCTACATGCGACTACTGCGGAGCTGAAGAGACCATCGAACACGTCCTGTGCAGTTGCGCTTGCTACGACACACAGCGATGCCAGCTGCGGATGGTTTTGAATCAACTTGACCCCGGACCATTTTGTGTGCAGAAGATACTAGGACCTTGGGCATCTGTCTCAGTTGCGCAGAAAGCGACTAAAGCACTGCTACTTTACCTAAAGTCAACAAACCTGAGCGACCGCCTGTAGACTGTGTGTGCTCCCCGAGTGTGCTCGTGATTGTACCTTCTCATCTCTCTGCAACCTCTTTTCTCCCCTTCATCCCTTCCCCAGTGCACGGTAGCAAACCGGATGTGCGTCTGGTTAACCTCCCTGCCTTTTCTTGCATCTTTATCTCTCTCTATGTGGCATACAGCTTCGATGAGCCCGTGATCTATCTGCCGCAGTATTTCTGTTTCCGAGCTGTCTTTGTACTTCTTTAACCTGGCATTGCTTCCGTTCTAATAACAGACAAAGCGATTGCTGGAGAAAACTCCGGAGGCGACCTTTTTAATTGATATGGATTTGTATTTGTCGTACTCAAATGCTGGTTTGCGTGTGCCGTTGCGGAGGGTTAGCTTTGTGTTTCGCAGGCTTCCGAAACGGATCTCCGAGGCCAAGTGAAAAGGGTAGCGTGGTTGGAATCTGCTCCGCCAGGTGCTGCAATGATGCCAGTTTCTCAGTGTCTTTCATTACAAGCCGTACATAAACATCTTGAACTATCGTAACTGTTGATTGGTCCTAGTTTAAACTTTGCCGCTGGCATCATACATGTCGTAACTCCCAAGTAGAACAAGAGCCATAAATTTCTAATCTTAAAAAACCTACTTTGAATATTTGTAAAACTGGGAGAAAGTGCTACACTGGAAGTGTGCGGAAGATAAAAAGAAAGTTCGGCCAGCTTTACGCATTGCAAATTGTCGCACAACGAAGCTGTAAATGTGCAGTGTATGTGAGGGTAGGCGAAGACACTGTAGTCTCATGTCAAGCGACGTCTTTATAATTTAGCCTGATTAGCGTCATTTCGAGCATCATTATAATTTAGCGTCTTCTCCACCAACATGCGTTCAAGCATCATTATTTCGATATTGTTTTAATCATTTCGTAATTCCCTCCCCCTTTTTATCACGCGACATGCGTGCATGACTACTACAACGGCTATATACTACTACATTTACTGCTACTATTACTACTACTCCTACTGCTACTGCTACTGCTGCTATACTACTACTACTACTAGTACTACTCTTACCACTACTAACGTGTTACGCATGTTGCTGCTACTGCCACTGCCGCTCCCGCTACTCCTCCTCGTCCTGCTACTACTACTGTGACGACGACGACCACGGCACATGATAGACTGAAGTAAGTCTGCTGTAACAAGTGCCAATCGAAGCTCGTGGCACAATAGTGAAATACAGCAAAACGACAGACATCTCCTCCATCTATCCTCTTCCAATGCGAAGTCCCCACTTGGCGTGTTGCCTGACGTCACGTCGTACGTTGTACAGTAATGCCTTTGTCGCGAGCATGCACTTCGCGTAATGCGTGGCCTACGGCGGGCTGAACGATTGAGACGCCTGGCTGCCCGTCTGGTAATATTTGCACGAAACCTTACTCTCACCCTGTCGATGAAGATCTATGGCGATGGGCGGACGGGCGCTCAGGCAAGCGGCTTGTCGTCGCCGAACCAGGCCCCGGGCCAACGTTAAACGTGATGAGCGTGCAAAGTCGTGCTTCGCCGCACGATCCTTTACCTACTTTTTTTTTTGTTTCGTGCCAATGGCTTTAGCGCCCTCCGCGCCACGTCGCTCTGAACAAGGTTTGCTGGAGCGCGCACTTCACTCCTCTCGTATGCTGGCGGCGAACAGTGATGACCCTAGCCCATTGTGATTCCTTTGAGGACGCTGTACCGTGGAGTCACATGAACGCTATTAGCACCGCCGGGGCATACATAAAAGGTGGTATGGAAGAGCCTAGCCAGAAAAAAAGTCAAGTTGATGTTTTCATCTTTTAAAACCCTGGCAGAATATAAAACATACTTCTACTTTTATTCAAAGTTAGCTAGCTACCATAGGAATGATAGCATGTAGCAACAGCGCCAATTTTTTTTAAAGACAGGGCCCTTCAGCTCGAACGTTCTTCTTTTGTTTTGTGCCTGGTTCTTATTTGTTCAGTACGACTACTTTGAGCAAGTTTACCGAAAATTTGGTAAGATAGCTTGCGGAGCTCTAACGGCTACTGTAATCTCAATAGCTGCCGTAGAAGTCAGCGAGAGCTCGAAATGGTTTTAAGAATGCTTTTCTGAATACATGGTGAAACTGTTCTAAATGATGTGGGCTTTATTTGGACTTTTTTGCGTGACGGTGTTCATAACGACGTGCTCAGAAAGAACCAAAGTCCACGCAGTTTGGCAGCTGTGACATAATTCCTAAGGGGGGGGGGGGGGGGAGTAAGCGAACGCTGAGGTACGAAGGCTTGGGAAGGTTAAGGCGAAAGGGTTGGATTCACTCGCCCGCCGTGGTGGTCTAGTGGCTAAGGTACTTGGCTGCTGACCCGCAGAACGCGGGATCGAATCCCGGCTGCGGCGGCTGCATGCATTCTTGATGGAGGTGAAAATGTCGTAGGCCCATGTGCTCGAATTTGAGTGCACGTCGAAGAGCCCCAGGTGGTCGAAATTTCCGGAGCCCTCCACTACGGCGTCTCTCATAATCATATGGCTGTTTTGGGACGTTAAACCCCACTTATCCAATCAATAATGGATTCGCTGCCTGTGCGCGCGGCAAAAATACTGTTTCACGCTAGCCTCCTTTTTGCAACGACGGCCATTGTGACTGATTCCCTGGCTGACCGACCGACAGACCAACTGGCCGGCTAATCACCCGGACTGGACAGGACTAACTACACTTCCAGGGCATTGTTCTTACTTGTTATGACCATGCCGCTAACCGCTTCTTCAATTTCGGCGGAAACACGACCTTTAGGGTTGGGTGCTCATTAGCAAACACCAGGAAGTCGAATTTCGTGGTGCCCCTCACAAAAGCGTCTTTCATATTTATATTGTTTTGGTGGTCTAGTGGCTTAGGTACTCGGCTGCTGACCCGCAGGGCGCGGGTTCGAATCCCGGCTGCATTTCCGATGGAGGCGGAAATGTTGTAGGCCCGTGTGCTCAGATTTGGGTGCACATTAAAGATCCCCAGGTGGTCTAAATTTCCGAAGCCCTCCACTACGGCGTCTCTCATAATCATATAGTGGTTTTGGGAAATTAAACCCCACATATCAATCAATCAATCATTATTTATATCGTTTACTTGGAATGTAAACCCTGAACAAATAATAAAATACTGTTTCAACGCATCCCTCACAGTACAGGTGTAATACACCGATACGTATCGTCTGTCCTGCAGCAAGAACAAACATGAATGACCATGAAAACTAAAAAAAAAATAATGATGAAATTGCCTCGATTTAAAATGGAGCCTAAGCTCGCTCGGTTAAACACCAGAGAACGCGAGCCAAAACGCCCCCAGTCCTCCCCCCTGCATTGATTGGTCGATGCACGGACACTGGCGTTCCCTCTGCGCTGACCACTTCTTTTTGTTGGGGCTTTCGCTCTTTGTGTGTGCGTGTGTCTGTGTGTGACGTCATAGCGAGGTTCTGGATCGTTCCGGTGATTTATCCCCTTACTCGTCGCCAGCGCAGCGTGCCGCTAAAAGCTCTGAAGTATTTGGAGAACGTGACCCGGGGGCACGTATGACGGCTTTGCCATGCAGTTATGGCTTTCCAGTCGTCACTGACGTAACGCGCGGCTCTCAGTCGCGCGATTGCCCCGTCAAACGTTGCACGCCTCTTTTTTTTTTCGTTCCATCCGATATTTGAACCCCCCCCCCCCCGCCCTTTTTTTCTGTCACAAGTCCTGTTGCTGCGCTTCAATTGAATGGAAGACAAAAAAGAAAGTAAAAAGACGTTCTTTTTGCGCATTACCCGGAGAAGCTATCGGCACAGCCCTTCAGCCCTGACCCTTTGATTTGGATCTGAACATACATACATACATACATACATACATACATACATACATACATACATACATACATACATACATACATACATACATACATACATACATACATACATACATACATACATACATACATACATACATACATACATACATACATACATACATACATACATACATACATACATACATACATACATACATACATACATACATACATGCAGGCAGGCAGGCAGGCAGGCAGGCAGGCAGGCAGGCAGGCAGGCAGGCAGGCAGGCAGATAGATAGATAGATAGATAGATAGATAGATAGATAGATAGATAGATAGATAGATAGATAGATATATAGATAGATATATAGATAGATAGATAGATAGATAGATAGATAGATAGATAGATAGATAGATAGATAGATAGATAGATAGATAGATAGATAGATAGATAGATAGATAGATAGATAGATAGATAGATAGATAGATAGATAGATAGATAGATAGATAGATAGATAGATAGATAGATAGATAGATAGATAGATAGATAGATAGATAGATAGACCTTTCGTGGGGACAATCATTCTGCTAGATTCTTTGCCACGGTTTCAAGTGTAACCCTTAATTACTTTTGTGGGTTTACTAGATATTACCAAAAAGGCAGAGAATTCCATCGACTATCTCTCTTGTTCAAATACACTGCCAGAGCAGAAAACAATTATTTGGTTGTTTCTTTCGGTCGAATACCACTGCGGGAATCTGCGTAGAAGACGCGACGCGCTTTCTCAGTCAATCAGCGTACGCGACATTTCGTGTGTTTCTTCCTCGTTCTTCCTTATTTCTTGCTAGCATCTTCCAAAAGCTCCGGTATTTCTTCGCTCCCCACCGTGGACCTCCTTCCGCTGTCTTAGTAAAAGAAAGGGTGGCACCGCTGACAGAAGGAGGCATGAAACAAGCGATCCACTACCTCTCGTCTTTCCGGCGCTGTAGTTTCGCTGTGCCCACGGATGCTGTGCCACAAACTGCGTCACCCCGTTGGAGCCCGGGATGTTTTTTCCCCCTCCTTACCCCGTATGTCCTGAAAATTCAATCTTCTGCAATCGAATTCCCCCTCCAGGCCACAAGGCTGGCTAGTCACCTCTCTTCTGTTCCTTTATGTATTTATTTCTTTTTATTCGTCTCCATGTATTGACCAAGTGTTCCAGTTTTACGTTTGTTTTCCCACATTTACAGTACTTTTATTTTCCCTTTTATTGTTTGGCCTTTTTTTTCGTCCTAAGAAAAGTCTGTAGCCACATCCCCCCCCTACCACCCACGCTCAGTCTTCATCTTGACACAGCCATCTCTGCCGCTACACTGGCGTCCCTCCCTTTATTCTTTCGTTTACTCGTTCGCTTCTGTTTGTTTTGTCAAGCGTCGTCGTTGAACCTCGCTTCTGAGCCCGACCGACCTACCGCTTTCTATTACGACGCTAGGTACCTATCCTACTGCTCAAGGCTCGCTTGGCTATTTTTTTAGGGATGATGGAGGAAATATCCTTCCCTGGTTCAGTCCTCCCCCCCCCCCCCCCCACTTCCCCTCGTCTAAACACACAGTTTGTCGTCGGCCGTCGCCCACGTCAATTCTTATCCATACTACTTCTGTACTTGACCGTCCTATTCTTTGTCCTCTGGCTTCCCTACTACTTTTTTTTTTGTTCTTCTGTGTGGTTTTGCTCCAGGATCAGCTCAAGCCTGTGCAACCGCTGTTTCGGGCTTTCTTGGGAACGCTACTTATTGCCTTATTTTGTTTCCTTACCTGGTCGCGGAAAATCCCGCAGTCGCTTGTTCCGGCTTCTCGTTGGAGCGGTGTATATGATATATCGTCATTTCTTTTGTTGTACTCTGCGTGGAAGGGTACATTCCGCGGTCCCCTACCCCTAAGCTCCTTAGATTGTTTTTCAACTCGCCCCAACGTTTGAACGAATCTGGGTATCAAAGTGTCCCTCTTCCCGCTCCTGTTTTTTTTATCTGGAAAGTGAATCAAACGCGGTGTTTGGTTTTATCTGCAGTGTTCCCACGAGGACGATCTGGCGCCGGGAATCAGTGCAGACTTTTGACACTTGTGACAATGCAAAACATTTTTTTTTCTTCAAGTGAGCTGTGGAAGGATCGTCATGTTTAGGTGGTAGATCACCATGGAAAATACATTGTTTTCTCTTTTTCTGAAAGTAGATAAGGAACAGTTTTTTAGCACATTTGATGGTCATTGACGCTGAAAGTACATCTTCTCACTGCCGTAATTGGCACCGTAAAGACTGGACATCGCAGTCATTGTCTTACAGCAGTCAATTATTCTTGTAACGAGTTGTATTGCGGCTGTAACGCTGACGTCTTACTGCGAAAGTACTGAATAGTTCCTGGGGTGGTGAGTGTTCATTGTGGTAAGGGCAAGAACTGCAGTTGATGCATTCATAGCTTTCCCGGCAAGTTGTCCGGAAACAGAACACAGGGGCGTTTTTTTTTTTTTGGCACTTTCCTTGGCGCTTTCCGAGGTCTTGCGAAAATGCTCTACTTATAAATTTCAGAGCGCTGCAATCGGAAACACGTGTATTAGCTTTAAAAGGCAGACGTGTTTTTGAAGGTACTCATGTACCTAGTTTTTGTAGAAGTACGTATGGGCTTACCTGAAACGAACATAGGTTATCTGGGCATACTGTAAGAAAAAATGTGGTATAAGGGAAATATTTCTGCCACAGGGAGGGGGCGGGGGCTGGAATGGTTTTATAGCTGTCTAGCAATTATTTCGTCAAAAGTACGTTTACGTCACTTTTATGTCAACATTGCGGCGTCACGGTATCCCACGTGACCTTTGTGACCAGTCAGTATCAGCCCTGTGATGATCATGCAAAAAAAATACGTGAGGTCGATGGCGATTATAGTTACGCGGCGGGAATACTCTACAAATACACAATTTTTTTTTCTTCAAACGCATGTCTAGAGGGAGCTATGTTATACCAGACAGCAGCGTGGATGCGTAACAGTGGCGACATACACCACAACCTACCCGATTGGCGCGGAAGAGTAAGTCAGGGAGCAAGACTTCAAAAAAAGGAGTTAAAGACGAAGAAAAAAAAACGAAACACTAGCAAGCTCGAATCGCAAACAATGTGGGGGTCTACCAGCTGGCACTGAACTTCGGCAAGCAGGGTGCCGCGACACCGAAAAGTCTCTCCTTTATCCACGAGATGCCAGGAACCGCAGTTGCAGCGCAAGAGAAACCGGAAGCAAGTGTTAATCCTAGGGTCCGTCTTCTTTCTAAGAGGAAGCGGGGTCCGCCCGCCTGTCGCCTGCTTGCGTCAACAAGAAACGACAACATTTTGCCGTTTCTTGTTCATGTTTCTCAATCAGTGACTCGCACGGTAGATTTGCGAGAACTAGATCTTTTTTTTTCTATTCGCTATTGTCGTTATCGTCGGCGTCGTTGTCTACTATTGTGGTTGTAGTTGTTTTTGTTG
This sequence comes from Rhipicephalus microplus, assembly GCF_043290135.1. NCBI lineage: Eukaryota > Metazoa > Arthropoda > Arachnida > Ixodida > Ixodidae > Rhipicephalus > Rhipicephalus microplus. The sequence continues at coordinate 21,926,843 of NC_134707.1, forward strand.
TGATTGTTGTCGTTCCGTGTTTCTTCTCTCGTATTCGGCGCCCTGATTCCATTGCGGTCACGTACGCTTCAACTGACACCGGATGCTTTCTTCAGCTTCGAACCAATAAATAAGGGAATCCACAATGCTTACGTGGTCGGTCCGCAGACTTAACTTGCTGATACTGTATACTGCTGTTTTATACAGTGGGTATAACGTTCACAGCACTGTCCTTGGCTACGGATAGCCGTCGCACTGGGCCAGCTTGTATTGCTATTTTTGCATGCCTTCACTCGCCACAGTATCGTCACATTTGATCATAACAACGAAATATTTCTTAAACATGGCGTCTAGAACTGTAGCCTGATTTTTTTTCATTAACATCATTGGAAAAGAGATTCTGTCTATGCAGCGGAGTCGATTAAGTGCGATTTCGCTTCTTTGGAGCGAGGTCTTCATTACAGTTGTACTTCAACTTAGTCCTGCTATATTTAGAACAATAGAGCTGTTCCAGTGCGAGTTTCATTCATTATCGTTAATTTAGTGATGCCGACACATCACGCTAATGCCATGAGCGCCGACTTCAATTACGTTTCGATTTGTGAAATCTCGCAAAATATCGAATGGCGTAAACAAAATACAGCACTACATCGTTGAGAAGTTCAGATTATGTGGGAAATGTTTTCTTAGTGCCACACCATTTTTTTTCTTCCTTAGGTACTAATATATTTAGGAAGCAGAACAAGAGGTAATTCTCCCGTGGCGCTACTCTGCAGAAAAACATTTTCTTCTTTCAGAAAACTTTCTATGGCAGGTAATAATTCACGATGAAGCGTAGCTTATCGTCTGTGTTACTCAGTATTGAGAAATTTTACGTGTTTTCAGAGTTCTTTCTCTCATTAGTTCTTGTAGCGAGAATGTGCATGTGAAGCGGGCCACTTCTTTCGTTATCTCGACTGACACTTCCAAAATCGTTTTCGACAAGCAGGGAAATTGTTCTTCTTGCAGCAAGTGCTTTGAAAGACAAAATGTGATAATCTAAAGAATCAAAGCAACTATAATGAGCAAATTAATGTTTCCATTTCTGGATGTTGACCTTCAAAACTGTAGCTTGCTTATAATGGGTCGAAACTGATATGCTCTGAAGCTGCGCCCGACTAAAACGATTATTGTAACTTTCACTCACTCTGAGACGGACACTGTTCTACTTGCGGTAAAGTGGTACTTCTATACTCCTGTGCTCCCAAGTAAGCTGCTTTTGAGGCAGGGTGTCAGTAAATTCAATCGCGTAAATATTAGTCAATAAATATAGTTATTAGAAAACGAGCCGTGTGAACTAATTATGTCTCTCTCCAGATCGGTCACTTTTCCTTTGTTAGAGTGGTTCACTATTTCAGAAGTTTAGGCTTTTGTTTGACTATATGCACCAACAATTTACTTATCTATGTCAATGAGTGAAACATCGTTAATCAGCTCTTTGTATGTGGTACCTAAATTAATTTTACCAGCCCATCACTCATTCTCTCATTCAGGCGTTTGAAATATTCTCAGTGGGAGTCGAACTTTCACAATCGCCTTTGAGGATCATATTAGTACAAAGGGTACCGTGTCACAACTCCACGACCTGTTTTCTCCTGGTAACCTGGGCTCTTTTAGCAAGGGAAACACGTGACCTGTAGTGGAAGCCGGCTGTGTTAAGCATTAAGATGCGTTTGTGCAGTCACACGAGTCCGCACCCAAAAAAAATTTGGCTTACGTGGCATATTCCTTATTCTGATGACTGCACCTGTATGAAGGTTTTGCCGCAAAATAGAGTAATCTCCGTCGGGAACCGATGAAAGCTTCAGAAGTGTGTAGTAACTGAGCTCCCAGATAATGCTAACGTTATAAGCATCTCTCAGAATAAGCTGGTGTACTTGTTGCTCTAATCCCTTCCACTGTCACTTCGGGTATCATGGCGCAGAGAGCTGTTAAAGAGCGGCAGCGCTTGAAGGCGTCGCTAATGCGGCGTTGCAAGTCTAAGAGCACGCGGCGATGAAGAAGCCCCGTCTTTGCCGCAGGAGCAGAGCGGATGCACGCTGCCTCCGCGCCTGCCCCTTTCGCTGGCCTTTCATTGTACCACTGCATAATTAATCGGCAACGCCCGTCCACGGCGCACTGAGCACGCATCTCAAACATTTCTTCTTCCACCGACTACTTCACTCGCTGATATGCCATTTGTACCGGTCTTCAGCGACCTCTCTGAGTTAAAGCGCCACCGCCGCTAGAGGGAGTTCTTGTGCGGGGAGAAAAGCGATCTGCGCGCCGTCTGGGTGTCCCTGCGGAGCGGAGCGTGTTAACTGTGTGCGCTATCAAGCAGAGCACTTTTTTTCTTTTTCACTCGTTTCAGCTTCGCCCGTCAACTGATGTTATGTAGTCGAGTAAAGTGTGCGTGCATATTTTTATAGCACGGAGAATGACGTAAGACGCTTTAGTCTTTTTCCGTGTGCGAAAAAAGGGGGAAATTGAAGCTCCTTTTGTAGCGACCGCTGTATATAACGTTTGCGCATAGAGTGCGTACGAGCATTATTTCACTACCATTTCAGTGTCTCAGTTCTATGTGTGCGACTCACCTTCGATCGGCTTTTGTAAACTAGGCGCCTAAAATAAGTGTTTCTTCGAACAGCTCCGTATCCTTGCAGAGCATGCCTTAATTGGTTCTTTTACTTCAGGACCATCTCGCACCTTCTATGTGAGTGCACCCATTTCAACGCGCCAAGACAAGAACTGACTGCAGCTGTGAATAGACTGGATGATCAGCCTATGTCGGAACAAAGTATTCTAGGTCATTGGCTGAGCCCATCCTCAACCCAGAAGGTTTTGAAAGCTCTGCTACGCTTTTTGCGGAGAACTGGCCTCAGAGACAGGCTTTAGTGTCTTATACTCTTTGGTGTTGCCTTTCCTCTGTCGCTATTTTTTTGTAACTTTTCTCTCTCTCTCTTTGCAACATTTTTTTATCATATTTTATTCCCCTCACCCGTTTCCTCAGCACAGGGTAGCCAGCCGGTCTAAGAACTGGCTAACAACCCTGTCTTTCCGCTTAAACTTTCCTCCTCCTCAGGAAAATCGTTTGCGCACGTCACTAGAGAGTCCACGAATATGTTTCTTTTTTATTTGATACGTTCACAAACGTGAACCTAAGCACAACTGGTACTATTGATTCTTTTCAACGTCACATACAATAGTTTCTTTTTTATTTTATATATACATCTCTTGTTAAGGCCGTAAAGATCCAATTTGGGCATTCCGTAGCGAAGTTCCATATTGCGGGTTCGACTCCCTGTCGTCACTGTGTGTGCTTCTCTATGAAAGCACAAATGGCGCCTTGGTCAGTGTTTCGATACCGCCCCACAAAAAAACACGACTAAACAACCTAATATCAAGCACCTCCTCGCTTCTAAAAGCTTATTGTTTCGCTAGTGTGCCCTTCTCTACATTTTCTACTCGATACTTCTGTAGAAAAAACCTTGACTCCTATGCACAGCTTCGTGGCTCTATTTTCACCGTGTGTATTTATCGACCATTCGTCATTCACAAGCTCGCAAAGTTTTCAAGACATACAAATTACTGCCCAGATTCAACGGTCCAGTTGTCAGCAATGATATAAGCACGGTACTATAGCGCTGGCCTAAGTTCTCTTTGTATATCAATCTTTTTCGAAACGTCTCGTGGCAACTACCCCCTTCTTCAAAAAGAAGGAGTAGAGGTCTGCATGTCATTGCGGTCTTGCTGCAGTCTACGTGATGTCCACTGTTCAACAAGTGCCTCCCTCTCTTACTTTTTTGCCATATATTTCCTTTCCTTCATCTGCCCCTTTTTTGAACAGATCGGACATTACGATTACGGAGTATACCTTTCAACTCAGTAGGAACTCTGCGCGCCTTTCTTTGTAGTGTCTCCCAGATTTTACTCTCACCATCGCGCTACCACGCCGAGATGTTTTGAATTCCTATTCAAAATGCGCCCAGCGTGTCATCGAGCGCATCAGTGGACCCCTTATCGAATCAAGTAGACGCGGCCGTATTTTCTATCCGGTGAGACCTGTTGTAGCCACCTTCGTGCTCTGCGTGCATTTGGCGATGGCAGCGCCACTGCGGCAATGGCGATGAACTCCCCGTATGCCCGTTTCTTAGTCCTGGAAACCTTCGCCGTAGAAGGAATACGAAATGCTATTCCATTTGCTCCGCACCGATATGCTTCGAGCAACCCACGTGGGGCATCTTAAGCATTTCAAAAACTGCCAATGAATAGCGCTTAAGTAGTGCTTTTATTGTTCGGAATACTCCAAGGAAAAAAATTTATAGGAGCATAGTTTCCTAATAATACACGAGAGGGAACTATGGGAGCTTCACACATGGAGCTTTGTGCAGCGTGAGAACTATGGGCAGTGCATGGGTTTGTCCAAGCTTCGTTATTTCGGCTCTGTTGAGCTTCGTCTGGCCAGAAGCCGCTTGGTCACAAGACAAAGTTCAGCTAATAGTTCAGTTACCACCTTGACTTTTTTAAGCTGACTCATTCAAATAAGATCCATCCTTTCATCAGAAACGCCCAACATAACATCGAGCAAAGCCACACGTGTAGTCGAAGCCCCAAGCGTGAATACTACACAAATCTGTGCACTACCCATGGTTGCTGAACTATTCCAGTGCCAGAACTCTTTCTAGTAAATATAATAGGAAACACTACGCCTTGAAGTATTTGAAATGCTATAAGTTACTTTGTGCTGTGGTATAGGCCTACAGTATTTAGCTCCGCGATAACAAGCACAGTATCATGTCAGCCTACCCGATGACTTCCAGTCACGTGGCTTATCACTGCGCTGCTGCGAAGCTCGTAACGTTCTTCTGAGCTGTTTAAACGTGCGTAGACACTCTTTTCTTTTCTCTCCTAAAATAAACGCACTTGGCGTGTCGCGAGTTGTTCTTCTCATTTCGCATATCTTCCGTAGGTTGTCATTTATTTGCCATGTTTTGTTCGGTGAGATGATAAGTGTTGAATATCCGCGAAGTCCGGCTTTCTGCTCTTCAACTGGCCACTGCTTGCACTTTATCGGCTATTTTCGATGGTCACATCAGTAGACGAAACCGAAAGGCATTTAAGACTTTCCTATAAAAGAAGCGCCGATTGCTGCTAGCATCACACCGGTGCACCTGCACAGCAAACGAGTGTACATAACACTTAGACATCGCACATGCACATGTTTCTGAGTGCTCTGAAGGTGCCATTGCACCAAAATTACGGAGGAACTTCCCGCGTATACACTTTCGTTAAGGTGTAGGTACTAATGAATATTTTCAACCTCTGACCCACCCTAACACTTCAACTAAAAAGGCTAGAGAAGCACTTCACAATAAAGGAGCAGCCAATTCAGAATGATGTTCAGAAGGAAGGCTAAAACGAAAGGTCCGCAGCGTGTCACTCTCTGTCACTTGAAAGCAAAAGCCTTCTGCAGACTCGATATTCCATTAATATATGCAATAGACAAAGCTTCTCGCAAGACATAGCGAGCTGCAGTGTAAGGCAGGCGCAATTAATTACTTTGACATTCAGAGTAGATTACATTGTTTCTCCCCAGCTGAACCTTTCTGCACATTGCAAGGTTTTGTAAGACTGGTGGGATCGGTGCAGCCTTGAACAAGCGACAATGCTGTTTGATGCCATCATCACCTGGCGTAATCTTATGACGTCATCATGTGACGTCACTGTGACGTCATGAACACGTTACATACCAACGCCCGTTTATCCAATTGACGATGCCATCCGATGGCGTCATCACGAAACATCACGATGACGCTGTTGATATATTTCTATCCGTGCAAGCATTTTGGCGTCACTGTTGTCACAACAACACTACAGTGCTGTAGGTCGCGTGGGTTTATGAGCCTTCTAATTTTCCTTCCGTGTTTTGCTGAATGCGCCGCTAAGTGACACGTAAAAAGCTTTTGACTTGCAGGCAGGAACGCGCTATATGGAGCACAGTACGTGACGTAAGTGTTCTACAGTTCATTTCATATGGATGAAAAATTGCGATTTCTGTTTTACAGTTCATTGGACTACTGGTGACTGCAAAGCGTAGTCCACATTCATTTACATCACTATAGTGTCCTTAGTACAGAACACGCAACCCTAAAAGGTTAAAATCATGAATTAAAATGAATTCGTGGATATTCACTTTTCCTCTGATATGGTAGATTACACCGATCATACCAATCACTGCAACAACGACAGTGGTTAGGGGTTAACACATAGCACATCGTGCGGTCGCTTCTTCATGACGTCTTTCTGGCTCGCCACACCCGCTGACTCGACGAGGCCAATACTGATTTCGATTAGTGCGCAACTTATGGCTACTTAGACATCATGAAAAATAGCGGTTATGTCCCCCAAGTTTTGCGTCCTCGCTGATATTGCCCTCCTGACATATGTAGCCGTGCATACGGCTCTAAGAGTTGGCACCATGACCTGACCAAAATCGTCTTGAAGTTCACAAAAAGAATAATTTCGGTGGGCTTAAAGTTTATGCGAAGACACTAAGGAGCGGGCTCCCCCCCTCTATCATGGACAGCATAGAAAAACACTCCGTGAACAAAATCTTTTCATCTTTTGTTTCTTTTTATTTGAATGAATCACACAGCCTGTCGCGCAGCGTCCACTCTTGGTGCTGTATGCACGTAAGAAAAGAAAGTGACAAAATGACAGTCTCAAACGAATGCACCAAGACGGACGATCAGCAGCGGGTGGTCAACACAAAGAATGCAGCCACCGCCATCTCTGATCTTGTCTCTCTACTCCGGGCCCACATTCTTATCTCTTTCCCGTTTCTTCTCGCGGAGCTCGGGCCCCTCTGGTTCTTCCTTCGTATCGCGCGGGCTTGTCTTTCTCCATTCGCCTTGCCTCCCTTTCACGATCTCGCATCGCACAATGTTCTCCGAGGAAGAAGAAGCTTCAGTGAGGACACCGTTCCGGATGAGCTGCCATCCTTCTTAGCCGACGGTCCACCGCCTATTGTCCGTGTCCTTTCCCTAGCCTCAAACAGCCCCCCGAAGGCCTGTCTTTTCTTTTTTCTCCCAGCAGTCGTTCTACCACATTTTCCACCACAGCCTTCTTTCGATCTCTTTACCACCATTCCGTACTTTTTTTTTCCTTCCGTGTATAAATGCAAGAACTTTGCTATGGCCCCCAGCAGCCCTTCTCTCGTCGCACAGCCGTGTCGGTTTGCGGCGAAACATCTCCGCATGCAGGAAGGGAGTGAGAATTCTCCCAGTCTTTATTTACTCCATTTTTACACCGCCCTTCGTCGGGTCACGGCTACTCCCTTCATCCACAATGCCTCCTCTCGCAGCCTCGCTGGTTCTTTACGCGAGAACAAGTGGTGCACGCCGCTGGGGCCCGGCGAAGCGTGAATTATAGAGGAGTCGCACCAACGATTAGAAAGTTTTGCTTTGCTGCATTGTTAGAGCCCACTGCGCTGTCTTTCTTTTTTCTGTTCTTTTATGTCTTTTTTCTACATTTGTGCTAACCAGCCACAGCTGGTGAATCAGTATTGCTCTTTTATTGTCGATCGTGTACATGACGACTGGGTTCCATGCTCACGCAATTCCTCTTTCATTTTTGGGGGGGAAGGGGGGGTGCTGAGAAGAAATGTCTCTTGAGACAGCAGTGGGAAAAGCTTTTGCGAAGAACGGAGTAACATTTACGCTGAATTCTCTGGCCTCTCCTACAACCTTTCTTGTTCGCTTGTTATCTTCATTAAAATGAGCACTATCAACTCGCTTTCTGATGTTGCTTTTAAAAATCAAGTGGATGAGACTTCGCTTCCTGTGTACTTGCTTCTTTTTTGAGCCATCGCTGGAGTAAGTCATCAGACGGGAAAAATTTATGAGAAAAAGCAGGTAGGGAGTTGAAGAAGGCTTGAATATCGGCTGATGCTATCTGACTCATTCACCCACAAGCTTTTTTTCTCATTACAGACTTTCTCTCGGTTCCAGAATTCCAGGTCATTTGGCTGCACCCGTTCTAGGTCCGTAAAGCTGTCACCTCGTTTTGCTGGGTGGAGTCACATTTCAGGGATGACGTGAGGTTCTGCTAACCAATGCTTTTGGTGGTCGAATCGGTGCAGTTATTCTCAAGGGGCAAGTAAAATTTGGTGGCTACGGAGTCTTCACATCTGGGTGCGTGACGTAAGGTTGTCGTACCTCCTCGATTACGATCGATGATACAGCCTCACCAGGCCCGACCGCCTTCGCGCGTCTCCCCAACTACTACGTCATCGATCAATTCAATTTGCCACAGCACTGCATCGCTGCTCGACGCCGCATTGAGTGATTATGAGCGCCGAGTGAGTGACACCTGTCGCTTGTTTATTTAGGGAGCGATCGAACTTAATGTCCACGGCAAGAAAGGCGCTATCCGTAAAGTTTCGAGAAGTGAGAGCTCAGGTATAATGCTGGTTTTATTTGTAATGATATGGACATTACGCATGTGTAGTGTTGTTGGTTGAACGCTCAAATATTCACAGTTTCTTGCTCATTTTTTAAGCATCCGGATAATCAATCTAAGCGCAGCCCCAACATCAGTTTCACAAAACCCGGATGATTGGTTGTACGACAGCCGCGCTGTTCTTTTTAAATCTCACCGCCCTCCTTCACTACCAGTTTCATGGACGCTTCTCTGAAAAAGTGGGTTATAAGTTTCAGTGTGTGTAATGCTAACCATGACATTAAAACGGTAGCGACATCTTACGTTTGCGTTATACAATAATCTACTGCGATGAAGTCAGCTTTCCAGCCAAGAAAGGAATACGTACAAGGGGGGAAAAGATCAAGCGTTTTGTGTTTATGCTGAAGCTCCTATCTAGACATACCGTTGCTTCTAGCAGAGATTTACGATAAATTTGCCATGCTTCTTTCATGCACACTACAGTGGTTTACAATAACAGAGAGCTCAGCTTTTTTGTACATATTCAGGTTTTAAAAAAAAGGTCATGTAAACACAAACATCAGAGAGCAGTCGAGCCACTACCGAAGTCAAAAAGTGCCCACTAACAACTCTGGTAGTTAATGGCAACTCTCAGTTGTTAGTTGACCGACAAAGTGTTTAGTCTGCGTTTAATGTATTTAACCGTCTTTCTTGCGTTCGTGTTTCTCCGCCCATTTTCTTTTCACATCGATGTGCAAATCTCTATGAAAAAATAAAAACATTATGTGTGTGTATTGCCTGCCACTTTTTTTTCTGTTCGGTTACTCTCGTCATCTTGAAACGTCCACTTCTTTTTGCTCTGTTTTGTTTCTATATGTTCCACCCGCTTCCAGTAGAATGAGCTGCGGCTGCAATAAACAGAAAGGAGCTTCAGGCGGAACGCACTTTAAAAACTCTCAAACAGTAATTCTGTTTTCCTTAGCAGCAGTATCAACCTCCACATTGGCTCCCGTTTGTTGTCCGTTATATTTACAAGCACATGACCGAGTTGACTGGCAGAACATGGGAGAAGCCTTTGTGCTGCAGTGGACGTGGTCAGGCTGCTGCTGCTGATGATGATGATGATTATGTTTGCATGCGCACTCGTTTACAGGGAGTAATTTGATATGGCACAAACGCCTGCTTCATTGCGTCAATTTTACTCAAATTGTAAGAGACGAACGATGTCGAGAGAGGTCGAAGTTTCCGCCAAATGTGAAGGGCTGATAATCGCATCAATACATTACGCACCCGTACAAAATACGATTTTCAGCTTCATTGATCCCAAATATTGAAGCAAATACTTACGTACTGATTAAATTAACGAGCGATCGCATTATTCAACACATCCTACTAGAGCATCGCAACGCTGAATTTCGCGACGATGACGTAACTAGCAGCGTTTACAAAACTTAGCTGATGCTTCGCATCGTTTCTAGATTGTTGAGCATGATACTGAAAGCTACAATAAAGGTGTTTACATCAGCAAACGTGATCGCAGACACCGCAGAAGAAGTAGTCAGTCATCCGAGATCACTCAGCGATTGGAAGCTTCCCATATTGCCCGCAATATACCTCTGGCTTTCCCCAAAGTTTTTTTTTCGTGGTGTAATGGCCTCGCCGCCCACAGGTGGGCACTTTAGGGAACAAGCATGGTTCAGCCACAGCTTCATCTCGTCCTTCTTTTCGTGCGCTTGATGATAGTGCACTTTTCAAGTGCATTCGTCTTTCAGCATACATATAGCTAGCGCCGATGGCTTACCTTAACAACTCGCCCTACGCAAGGGTGTGTGCTCGCAGCACATGCGCGGAACGTTCGGCCACGTCTCTCTATTTCATGCCGGATAGCTTCCGGTATGAGAAAGGAGTGAGTTCCCCTATATAGTGATGCTCATGCCAATCACTTACATAAATCCTGCTCCACGTATGAGCGTTGGCTATAGCTGCGCAGAACGATAACGGGCATATCAATATTTACTTTCACGCAGTTTCCATCGCGGAGAAGTCAGAACAAGTTTGATAAGTGATAAAACTGGTGTTCAAGTTGTCCGACATCAACCAGCGTCCCCGCCTGGAGCAGATCAATGACGAATTCCCAAAATAATGAGGTGGGAGGCGAGAGGGACGTTTTATCGGTGCTAGCTTTCATTTGCGGAGTTCACAGGTTCTCTACGTGTTGCTGTTGATGACGACGACTTATCTTAAAGCCCCCGAGCTGCCCGATAAAGCTTATTACCAACCATGCGCAGACTGTTACGAAGAATCCCACTGTATCCAACCATTGCCGAAGGAGCTAGCAACAGGTTTTCCAGTCAAGGCGACGCGGAGTGCTTCCTCTTCTTTCTAACCTGAAAGACGCTTCAAAGACGCCTCCGCTGTCGTTTGAGAGTGCTTAAGGGACTCGACCTCGACTAAATGCTTGTTTTTCCCTAAGGCGCACGTAGGGGGGAAAAAAGGCAAAGGAGTGGAGTGGAGCGGAGGGCGAGCGGAGATGTCCGGAATGTGTGGCGAGTCGGCAAGGAACCTGGCACAAGGACACTGGGACGAGCAAACACGATAATTGCATTTAATCAAGCTCAAGGAATCGGGACGAGCAGGTGGCGTTAATTAGCTTACCCTTCCTGCCACTGGGCGCCTCGCTGCCGCCGACTCCTGTTCCGTTACCCACCGATCCGCGTCGCAAAGGAGCTGCACTTCGCTGCTTCTGGCTTTTCACGTTTTCCCAAGTTCAGGGGTTGATTTTCGTTTTTGTTCGCTTTGATTTACTTGTGTTTGTTTCTCTTTGCAGACCCTGGCTAGCGATTGTGTTTTACCGTTCAGTGGTCTCTTTTCTCTATTTTTGATTACTTTTTTTTATACTCTCGTCCGTTTAGCTCGTGAATTGACTGCTCTGCTGGCGCTGCTGTAGTGAACGTTCTTCGAGTAGCTCTTCAGGGCAGCTAGGGTTTTTCGTGCAGCTCGGGCAGATGCGCTGCAGACGTGGTGTTTTTTGCTTCTTGCCATTATTGATCTCGTTTGTGTTGATCCTCAGAGCATGCGTTTGTGTGCACGTGTACTTACTCCAGGATTCGTACTGTACGAGTGTTAGTGAGCGTATTCTGCTTTTCTTTCTGTCCCGCTGTGTGTCTTTTGTGTGCCCAGGGTCTGTGTGTGCGAGTGAATGCGTTCTTATTTATACTCTCTGTTGATGTATTTGTGTCTGCTTCGCTGTTTGTGGTGTTGTATTTGCGATCGTACGTTTGTGTTTGTTCCTGTGTTGTACGACTTTCCCCTTAGGCGTGTTATTGTATGCGTGTGTATATCTGGGAGATATGTGTGTATTCAACGCCCTTGAATACGTTTCTTCGGTTCCGTGTGCTTTCGTCTCTGCGCGTATATTTGTGTTTTTCTGTCTTCGCGGATACATGGGTATACTGCGGCTACGCTATTGCGTGTGTTACCGTGTTTGGAGTTTCTTACGATAGGGTGACAGGAAGACGTCCCGGTTTCCCTTGAAAGCGTCAGCCGTACACAAAGCCGCTGCTGCTGCGACCGATGTGCGTCCCGAGAAGGGGCGCTTGGGAGTGTTTCAGTCGGTAGGAGGACGTACGTACTCGCTATCGATCGTGTACCGTGCGGTCTGACTTTTTTTCTGTGGCTCGAGATGGCTCAAAATGGCTTCGATTGTGAACGAAGGAAAGGCCGGGACAACGGGCAGAAGGCGGTTGGCTTTGCCCTTGACATTTTTTCCCCACTCTACCGAACGTCCGTGTCGTGGATGAGACGAAAACACGACGCTGTTTGTTTACCAAGGTGTCGTAGCTTACGTATTTTTGGTCGACGCGCGCTCTTGCTTCCAGAGGGCGTTTGTTTTCGCGTTGAGTTGATAACGCAGTTTCGTGATATTTTCATTCTCATCAAGTATTTTAGCAGTAGTTGGTGAAAAGAACACGCATTCACCTAGCTATACATGGAATACTCACTGTAGCAGAAAATAACCATCTATATATAATTTATACTAAAGTTAGATTATTGAGTAGCGCGGGAATAATACGCGGAACCAAACATGATGGTATAAAATGGATAACATCCACCGCGTTACGTCACGTAGTAAAACTTCGAAACACAGGTGGGTAGCACAGTAGCAAGCACAATAGTCAAAGAGTTTCTAACTTGTTGCTGGCTGCCACTTTTCGCCAGTAAATTCAAAAGTATTGTACAGGATTCGGCTGTGCGACCACCATCTCCAAGTTTTTCAAACACGAACAGGTCAGGGCGGAGAGAACGAATGACCACATGTATTGTTGGTGCCAAAATATTCTTGGAGTACTGGGCGATGCTTAAGACGAGTTTCTATGGAGTTTCAGCTGAAAATGAAGGCGTCAAAATCAAACTTTATTGTTAGCGTAAACGACGTATTTATTTGATATATATTCAGCCTTCCAGACTGAATTGTTCTGGTTGAAGATGCGTATTTTGATTGCACCTGAACATACATACTGCTGTGGGTATAGTTCCCAGAGCTACTTTCACCGCATTTTTTATGCCCGTTTTTGAATTCTTGCCGCTGGCGAAAAAACAAAAAGAACGTTCATTATACTTAAATCTTTGCTTCTTGCCAACAAACAAAAAAAAGCAGAACGCAGAAGAATTCGTTCATAGCCGCTCGTTTTCACACTGTACGAACTGTGAAATAAGAAGCTGTCGACCAGGTGGCCTCTCGAACAGCTTTTCCTTGCACATACAACGAGAGAAAGAGACAAAATGGGCTTGATTGAATGCTGTCACGGAAATTTCTTTACGGCAACTCTAATCAGAAACTATCTGCGGTTAGCATGTATTTGTTAGCCCGAGGCTTATATACCGGCATGTCTTTAGTTCTATCAGTAAACACGATGTGTTAAATGAGGGTTACTCCCAGTTTTGTACTACACGGTATCAAGGAATAATGATGCATTGTTTTACCTAAGATAACGGGTTTATAGCATTGTCATAAATTTCTCTCATAGCGATAAATGACCTGAACTTATTTTAAGCTGATGCACCAACAAAGGTAAACTTTGTGCTCTTGCTCATTATTCATTATCAGCATCTTTGTTACATTAAGTATTTATGTCTACTGTAAGACTAAGGCCTCACATAACGGCCTTCAAGTACTTTTGCTCTGTGCCAGCTCACCCACTATCACGTCTGCATTATTTGTTAAATATCACAGGTTGTCTCAATTTCCTTTTCTTCGAAAACCTAATGTACAGCTCATATAACCAAAATGCTTAGAAGTTCTGTGCTTTCATCAACGTGACCTTCGACTTGTTTAAACATTTTCAATTTTTTTACGCAACATTTGTAAAAACCTGAAAGATCAAATCTACAGAGGTAAGAAAGTAAGAGTAAATTATGGCATTGCAATGGCTTTGCTAGGCCATAAATGAACTAAGTCTCGGCAGTCAATCTAAAATGTCATAAAAAAAGACTCGAAGGAAAGAACACTGAAGGGCACAACGCACAATTTTTCGATTCAACGATGAAACTTTCCAGAGGAAAGAATGTATTCTACGTATGCAAACGCGAACTTCAGTTTTCATTGTCGCTGTTTTGATGGTTAAGGTCAAAGACCCATCATTCGAGTCTTAAAAGCTTTTTAGGCTCGTTTCCCACACCAATTGTATATCAAAAAAGTGAATATACCTTTACGCTTACTCATCATTCTGCTTTTTGCAGTAAACAACTTTCTCTCCCCTTACATCAGTTGGTTCTGTTCGTGAGGACATATCGCATTGTACCCTCCAAATACAAAACATTCTGCTATGTCGCAAAAACAGCTTACTTCAGATAACAAATCCGCTAATACTTCCACAGTTGCATACGTGCAAAAAGAAAATGAGTAGAGAGATGTCAGTTTTTCCATATACAGTCATATACATAGAAAAAAGACGCGATCAGGCAACTATAATGATGAATAATCCTGAATTAACATAGCAGTAGCTCCTGAAATCACGTCCACCGCTCGGCAGGCTGGCTCTTCACAGTCATTCCAGACTCTTTTTGAAAGCTCTCAGTTAAGCTTTAGTTGTATTATTCGTTTCCACGGTGTTAATTATTTTTTTATTCACTTTACCTCTAGTGAGACCTTGCTCTTCAGTGAAGGACATGATCCTGGTTCTTACGAACTCGTTCGCCTGCTCTTGACTGTTGCGAGTGCTCTTAAGGCTCTGAGTCTGTATGAACCGTTGAACGTAACGGTTAGCAAGAAAGGAGAGATGGGAAGAGAGGCGAAATTAAGAGTATGAGCTCACGGTCTTTGAATACAGGTAATCGAGCGAGATGATCCGCACTACTTCGGCGAAGACTTTCCTCGGGGCATAAATTGGACTTAAACGTATGCTGCAAGACGTCTGTCACTAATGAATTTGATTGATTTACGTGCGAGAATAATTGTTGTAAAATGCTTCAAGTAACATTCTAACTGAGGTCATCTTCCGAAAATAAACTACGGTATTTGATGTGGGGTGATTCATTTTTTTTATTTGAAAAGGTCAGTCTAGCTTTATACAATGCCTAAATGAATGTTTGCCGTATGAACGGGAAATGTTAATATGGCAAGTCAGTTTTCGTTGCTTTATTTCTTTTGATCTCGCTTTATCGCGGACACTGAAAAGGACGCTCTACGTGCTTTCAGCTATCCTGAGTGTTGCTTCGGTCGAATAATTGAGAACGCTTACCACGTTCATCTCCAATGCTTCAGATACACCAAGAAAGCATTAACTCTAGTAAAAAAAAATACGAAGTTTACTCAACTGCGCCTTTTAAAAACAAAACATAAACAAGCCGTGCCTTTGCTAGTCACCCGTAACAAAAAAGTAGCAACTTTTGAAAAGACTTTCCGGTGAGAACAATCGAGAAAACATAGGTTAACCATTCATCCGCACTTATGTATCTAGTGATGTTTTGTAAGTTTGAGCTCTGGAAAGAACGTGAACGTCAGTGTATTGTCTGCGAACTTTTCAGTTAACAAGCGAATTTTTATCACAAGAGACTTTAGTGCAATGTTGTTCCCTTCGTTTGGTTCGTTTTTCTATTTTTTTTCTGCATGAGATGGAAAAAAATTGAGTAATTGAAGCGCCCTGTACTTCCTATGCTCAGCAGAAACCCATGTATAACGGAACAATTCCACCTGAAACGGGAGCACGCCGCGCTTTAAAGCAATATATATATATATATATATATATATATATATATATATATATATATATATATATATATATATATATATATATATATATATATATATATATATATATAGGCGAGAGATAAATCCAATGGTTCCGGTAGGAAATGCAGTCGAAAAAAGGAAGACGACAAACGTACGAAACGCAGTTTTTACTAACGTTTCGGCAGGTGGGCCTGCCTTCGTCGGAGTAAATGATGAGAGGCCGCGCAGGGCTCTCATCATATATATATATATATATATATATATATATATATATATATATATATATATATATATATATATATATATACATATATATATATATATATATATATATATATATATATATATATATATATATATATATATATATATATATATATATATATATATATATATATATATATGACTGAATATCTCTACAACCACATTGTTTGACAAATGCTCGTTCACCAACCGAATGGATCAGGAAAAAAAACAGGTATGCAACGAACAATTGGCAAGAATTACGTTTTAGTGCACTTGTATATTACGTCCTTAACAAGGAAGAGTAGCAGCTCTCGAACTCAGTGTAGAAAATAGTCACAATTCTCAGTCTCTTTAGCTGTTCCTACTCCGAATGCGTTCTTTTAAATGAATAGGCATATATTATACGGGTGAAGCTTCTTATAGCATCACCGGGTCAGTCGTCCTTCTATTATGTGTAGCAAGCATATCCACGGAGTCAATGATGATGAGTGGGATGAAGCGTTCGTTCCTCTGATGCGCTCTCTACTGTAATTGAGCGGGTGGATAGACAGAAGAACGGACGGACAGACAAACAGACAGACAGATGGCCGGATGGACGGACGGAAGCATGTATGGGACGTTGAACGCACCGGTGGACGCATGGATGGACAGATTAACAGACGCATGGATGGACGGATGGACATACAGACAGACAGATGGACCGACGCTTCGCCCCACTTATCATCACTCACTTTGTGTATAGGCTGTGAATTCCTTTTCTTTTTTATTGTGAATTAATTCCTTTGTATTTGTCCCATTTACTTTATTAATGGAAGACCTGCTTTACTGATAAATCTTTCGATATTAGTCAAACTGCGCGAATATCATTTTTTTTTCACATGCGCTTTGATGTCTTGTGCTTTCATTGTGACACTCAAGCCTTTCTGCAGTGATACTGGAAAGGAAACCAGCCTCGCTCGCTATGTATCTCAGTCTGAGGCTCAATCAGGATCGCCCATAAGAAGGGTGGGTCATGGGTTCTAAACCTTACATAACTAACTACAATACCTTGTTTAGAGCAGCCTTACCCTGTATATGCCGGGTTTATATTACAATAATACGATACCTTAAAGGTCAGAGCTGTCATTATTTGCCTAAAAAATATTTGATAGCACACCGGCTATTACAAGCTTATTTCAGCGTATCCAGCTACCTAACCACATAAGCCAATGCATCTTTCAACAAAGCAGTTTTTTTTTTAATTATATCAGAAAAATGACGTCAGAAAATTATCTTCGTGTACTTTCATCGGAACAGCGATGAGGTAAATAGATCTGCTATAGAAGCGAAAGTAGAGAATACATATCCTTCAGGCTCAGGATCTGAAGTGCAGCTTACGTAAGAAAGGCCGCCTGCTGTGTATAACAAGAACCGCGCGGCTTGAACGAAGAAATTACGGTACCCACGTGCGATCGCAAGTGAACCTACTTGGTCTTTACGAAACAGGATTAAGGTTTCAGTGCACCGAACAACGCCTCAATACCGCCGACCACAACATGACACGACATGTTCGCGTGCCATCAACGCGACAAGCGATCTCGCTAGGAAGCGCAGCCACTATTACATAGAACACACACCACAAGCGCTTGTGGTGTGTGTTCTTTGTAATAGTGGCTGCGCTTCCTAGAAAGATGGATCCTTACCAACTGGCCCGATACAATTGTCTATTGAGCGACAAGCGAGTCAGTGGGCGAAACGAGGCGTGATATGGCAGGCTACAACACTCGATGCTACGTTTGAAAATCACTGAGAAATGTTTGCGCGCGAATGAATTGTCTCGGCTGTTGTGTCGATGATTATGCTCTACCGTCTTACCGATGCGGCAGTGATTTCGGTCGCGCGAGACATGCTTACATGTATCTAAAGCTTCTAAAATCGTGCTGCCGATTCTATAGCAAAAATATCTTACATCAAATTTGATTGCTCGATGGGAAGCGTGGAGTAGCTTTTCTCAGGAAACATGCCCAGTAAAAAGTGATTACTCTGGCGTTTACCGTGCAACCCGGGTTTAAACAGCCGTTGCAATTGTTTATAATAATAATAATAATAATAATAATAATAATAATCTAAGCTTTACTTCCAAAAACCATGGTATGATTGTGACAGATGCCTTAGTGATGGACTCCTCAAGTTTCGACCACCTGGTGCTTTTGATAACGCGCACTGAAATCGCACAGTATACAGCGCCCTCTGGCATTTTGCCTCCACAAAAATGTGTCCACCGCTGCCGGGATCAAAGCCGTGACCTTCAGGTCACCAGCCGAGCATCATAACCACTGCTCCACCACGGTGCACTATAAGGTGGCGCAATTGGCGCGTCGATAATATTTTCGATGGCTGATGGTTCGAACGCACAATTGCGGTGCTTTCAATTGCGCCACTTGCGATGGATGCAGGTACCTCCAACCATAGAGTTTCCCAAAATCAACTATAGGGCACTCTGGCGCTGCCATCATTCAGCGACCATGGGAATGATGGGTAGGATACACACTTTTGCCTAGTCTTCGTACTTGCGGGCGGCGAATCGCACTTTCGGCTTTGTTTATTGCAGGTTACGGTTTTGTTTTGAAAGAAAGAACGAACCCTTTTGAAATTAGTGACATGATTCAAAATGGTAAGCCTAGAAAAAATAAGGTTGTGAAGCGCAAACGGTGAACGTTTGCTAATTTATGTTTTCGTGAAAAAACAGCTTCAAGCCACACGAACACACGCGGAGCCAAAAGCAGGCCATAAGTACGAAAATTAGACATATGTGTGTACTACCCATCATTCCCATGCTCGCTGAAGCGCCGTGTGTTGCAGCTCCCATAGACACTAGCGCCAGAGTTCCCTCTAGTGTATATTAAAAAACTCTATGCCTCCAACAAATGCTTCAATTCATGGCGCTTAGTGATGTAGTAAGCGCCTTTTTAACCCGAACAACTCATATAGCGTGGCACCGCACGGCACTCTCTGGTTTCTTTTCATGCCTTATTGTACCTGTGTGTTATTTCGCGCCATATCTAAATTGCGCGTGTTCAGGTGAATCCCCAACAAGCCCACATGATAATCTTTCGTCATTTTTTTCCACTTCAACTGGGAAATACATTACATTGGCTCAACTGCTGATTTGAAAACACAGGGATCGAATTCCGGTTGAAGCGGACAGATCTTCGGAGAGGCGAAATTCTAGAAGCGTGTGAAATTCGGTTTAGGTGCTCGCTATGGAACCCCTGGTGATTGAAATTTCCGGAACTCCTAACAACGGCGCCTGTCAGAATAATGTCGTGCATGGTTCTGGGACGTAAAACAACAGTGTACTATCGACAATCCATGGCCCCGCCGCGGTGGTCTAGTGGCTAAGGTACTCGGCTGCTGACCCGCAGGTCGCGGGTTCGATTCCCGGCTGCGGCGGCTGCATTTCCGATGGAGGCGGAAATGTTGTAGGCCCGTGTACTCAGATTTGGGTGCACGTTAAAGAACCCCAGGTGGTCAAAATTTCCGGAGCCCTCCACTACGGCGTCTCTCATAATCAAATGGTGGTTTTGGGACGTTAAACCCCACAAATCAATCAATCAATCAATCGACAATCCATGGCATTTACACTGTGTTGTTTCTCTTCATTTCACTATTTCACATATGTGGCCCGTTCCGAGCACGTAACCAATACAAGCTTCTCTTGTCTCGTCAAAACGAATAGCTAATTATTACTAACGGGTATAGGCATCTTCGGTTAGCGCAGTCGGGTAGTCAGCTCGGAAATGCAGATATTGATGTAGCATGATAGCATAATGCAGTGAGACAACAATCCCTTCTCAACTTTTACAGGCCTGCCAAAATCGACTGGTCGGGATGAAATTGGTGTTACTGTAGTATGTTTGGTTTGGTAATTACTTTCTATTGTGCTTGAATAAGGATCTGGGGTGCCCCGCCGCGGTGGTCTAGTGGCTAAGGTACTCGGCTGCTGACCCGCAGGCTGCGGGATCGAATCCCGGCTGCATCGGCTAAATTTCCGATGGAGGCGGAAATTTTGTAAGCCCGTGTGCTCAGATTCGTGTGCACGTTAAAGAACCCCAGGTGGTCGGAACTTCCGGAGCCCTCCACTACGGCGTCTCTCATGATCACATGGTGGTTTTGGGACATTAAACGCCACATATCAATCAATCAAGGATCTGGGGTGTGCCGTAAAGCAGTCGAGAATCCTCTATTATTTCTCATTCCACCAACCAGCGTTCCTGGCATCCAAGATACCACGATTATCATTAATCAACGTCCAGGCTGATGTACTGTCAGTGCTTTTTTGCTTTCAGAAACTATCAACGGTGCATTCACGAAGGGTTCTTTGTAGGCCTCATGATCCTCATGCCATGTTATCGCCATTGGCACGTTCTAACACTGACTTAGCTTGACTGCTATTCACGAGGCTGGCAGTTCCACTTTATCCGCAACGCATAGCTTCAAGAAGTTCTGCCACATATACAACACAAGGACCGAAACAGAAGACACACAACACTTGCGACAGCTCACGCGTTGTGCTTCCCCTCTTTCGTCCGTGTCAATCCTTCACGTCGGCCCCTAACCAGTCAACATTAAATGTCCCATAAATGATGCGCGGTACACTGCACCTACGAACCTCATCGATGCTTACTGGACACGTTTTTCCTAAAGTTGCCGTGGCATGGCCTTGTGAGACCTTTCCGGGTTATGTCCCAAGAGTTGTTAATCTCGGTCTGCTGTGCGTTACTTTTTTGACATTCCTACCCGTCTTTAAGTAGGTGAGCTTCGGCATTACTGCGACTGGAAACTTGACAATAATCACTGTCCCTTTCTCACTAGTCCTGTCGAAGCCCGTGTTAAGAACGGGGAACATGGTGCACGCTACAAGAAGATAAAAACTAGGGATGGCGCGTGGCACTAGGATCTTGGTTCCTTTTCGTTGGAATAAACGGCAGTGTTGAGACGTGTGGCTGTAACTTATTCAAGCGTATTGTTCCTTAAGCCCTGTTTATCTAATGAAGCCTTCGGATTTTACAGCCTGCTCACGATCCCTCTGCGTTTCGGCTTGCAGAGAATATCTGTAATCTACTCGGCAACCAAGTGTGTGCTATCCAGTGCTTGCCAATATCCCTGATTGACTTTACTTTGGCCCTTTTGTGGGCAAAGTCTTTCTACTTGCAAGGTATAGCTGTGGTTTAGGTTGTGTGAGTACTAGTGGCGGCACAGAGATTTTGTCTGATGACGTCTCGAACTGATGGCTTACTTTAAAGAGAATTTTCGTAGGGAGACTTGCAATTCCGAAACTACGTTTTCAATGAACACACAGATAGAAGTTCCCAATGCGTCTTGTGGTAGAGCGAGCCGCCTTCTAGTGGAGTTTTTTTTTTTTTACTATTATCGAAGCTGTTTATGTGTTTGTCGAAATTGGGGCTTAAGATAGTGTGCCAGACGGGCTGAATATCACACAATGAGCGAATAATATGTAATAATTCTACCTATTTTCTGTTTATTTCTTTATTTTGGCATTTAAAGCGCTCGAAGGAAACCACACTGCGCAAGCACCGTCTACTGGTTCCAGCAATGTCTTGTTTTCATTAGACAGTCGGACTCTCTGGTCTGTGCCAGTTTGGCGATGGCAGATTGCGCTACGGGAGATAAACCTCGGGCGCAAATTACGCAGAAAACATGCAAAATTGTGGCTTTCTACAGTAAGTAGCTTCCGGTGAAACAATCAAGCATATCCTTCAATACTTTCTAAAAAAAATTCGCCACATCGTATGGAGCACATATTAATCTATCAGTGCCAAATGACACGTGGGTTCTTTTGTGCAGCAATTGCTTGAAATATTTATTTTCTAGAGTTACCATGACTCTACATCCCCCTTGAGAGATTAGCTCAGCTTTCTGTGAATGGTTCATGCATTCAACGCCCACCAAAATTGCTTTTAGCAAGCACGGCATCCTCTCACTGCACATCCCGCACATTACTCTGCATGCTTGAGCTCGCCGCTTGCACTTCACGTCTGCTGCTCGCTTTTTTAGCACAGCCTGCGCACAACTTCGGCATGGCAAACCCTGCAGCTCATTCCCGCACTCTTGCTTACCTTGCTGTCTCTTGATAAAATAGTGCATCACAAGAAGTCTGAGCATGACGACAAAAAAAAGGGAAAGACAAAAAACAACTGCACTGTTTTAAAGCAATGTACAAGTCACTAAATGGCCAAGTGATTCGAGAGGGAACAATTTCGAAGAATTCAACAAACACTTCACGAAAGATCAACATCACGGCCTTGAACGTGTCAGAAAACTTACGGTGAGACGGCTGTAATGTTTCGCTCGGCAATAAGGAAACGAAGCCACGTGAGTCCATTCATATTCAGGGAGTAGCGTAGCGAACCTTCTAACTTTATTTTCGTAATTAGGTCTGACTCAAAGCGACAGAATACAACTATAATAATATAAAGCAGGCGGTACGTATACGAGTTGTGTGAGGCCAAATGAGTAGGACTCAAGAAAAAAATTCACTTCTCAGTCATTGCCGAGTTATTTATGAATTATTATAGCCTATTGGGAAAGAAAAATTTCTTGAGAAAGCTACTAATTATCACGAAGTCATTAGCGATAGTGTGATAAATGGGCAGCTTAAAGCTAAGATGTTAATGAATGACAACGTTTTTAGATGCTCTTCGCTAATAAAAATCTGCTCTCTGGAAATCGACATGCATTGATGTATTTGGAGCTCTGTCTTAAAGGTGTATTGACATTACCACCACCTACGAGGAAGTTTGGAAACTTGTAAGGCTCTGATCCTTTTAAGCCGTGCTGACTGTTATAGAATGTACTATACACACCGAAACAAGATTTTGTGCATAGGATAGGTCCCGTCTTAAATTGTCTCGCCATAAGTTTTCTAAGAAAAATATGATTGACAGATATGTACACGGCCAATCTTAAATTAATCTCGTATGAAGGAAAGAAGCACACAGCAACACTAACCAGGGCTGTGTAGCAAAGCGGCTTGAACGGTTTGGCTTTCACACTAAACATCTTTTTCAGTTGGATGTCTTAAAGCATCAAGCTTAACTTTTCGTTTGTAGTCTCTTCCGGCATCTGTCTATACAGCAAGGCTAACGAGGCTTTTTCGCGAAACTCAAAACTCATCCTTCAACGCCAGCACTATGTCCGGCTTTCTCTTTTCTTTTCCTTAATCTCAATCGTTGCGTTTGGTGTTCAGTCTTAGAGCTTTTCAAGTTACCTAAATGGCGTATGGATGTCTTCTTGATTTTGGTTCAGTTAGTCGGCAGTATAACGCCAATTTCTTCGTTAAATTTCTCACCGTGCTTTCTCTTGCCTCTTGCAGAATTTCAGAAGAGACAAAAAAAATCGCACGTTCCTGGATTCCGAAACAACTCGAAATCAGTACTCTTCCGAGTATCGAAGCGACAACTGTATTCGACAGGTGGGTGTCTGATTCACGATGCACGAGTGCCCCTTCAGTGCGCAGTCTGTCATCTTCATTCTGTACATTTCAGTCAAAATTTTGTGCGTCGTTCGACCAAGTTTAATGCAGATTTTTGTGTGAACGTTCGGTTTTCCTCACCCAATTTATGCTGTACTTTTCCTCCAATTTCTCGTGCTAGTTTAAAATGGAAACAAGTTGCTATATTTTTGCCGGGACCTATTGCTGCGCGGTTATTTCTAGGCATCTGAAATGACCCAACATAAACGTCATAAGTGGAATTCTGTTGCATTTCAATGGTGTGCGCATGAAGACAACAAACAAAGCGGAAGCGCCACAATATCTTCGAATCGTAAGGGCAGCACGATGAAATAAATGTAGAAACAGTATGTTGTCACGTGACATAGTAGAGGCTATAGTTAGGTTGTGCCCATGAATTGCGTCTCAACGACAGTATAGTCGAAGATTATCGTTATATCAGTGTCACGGGGTGAAATCTGCCATACGTGCAACAAATAAAATAGCGCCTCAAATGACGTTACCGCGAGAAACTGTTTGCATAACTTACGAAGTGGATTAGCTACACATCGCCGTTGTACGGAAGTACGAAATAGCCAGTAAGCGCTCTTTAGAATGACTTTACTTGGTCGTTTGGAGTATCAGCAAGCGTGCAATAGAAAGCTAGAGAGAGAGAGAGAAGGAATGTAGGAAAGGTAGGGAGGTTAACTAGACTATGCGTCCAGTTTGCTACCCTACACATGGGGAGGGAGAGAGGGGAGTAATAGAAAGCTAAAATTGTAAAGCTTGCATATACCGCGAAAGCAATCTGTGATATAGAATGCGGAAAGTCGCTGGGTATTGAACACCACTCGGTACAAGGAGAAAACTACATTTGTTATGCAGCAACTCACACTTATCCTTGCATATTTAAAGTTCATTGAGCAATCTGCGTGTTGTACAAGTGGAATTAGGATGTTTAGTGCACTGCGAACGTAAACTCTTTGCAGAAATATTTGTTGAATTATTGCTTGTACGTCAACTGTCACCACCACTGCGCGTGTACTGCACTGAGATCACAACGTACTGTTGATGTGATGTTGTTCTTCCCGTGTGTTTTCATATTCGTCCCAATCCCGGCTCCAAGTACAGGGGCACCAAAATCTCGTCTAGGTTTTTCTACTAAAAAATAAACTCATAACGCAAATACGTCAGCGTAATTCCTTTATGTTGACCCCCATCGCTCATTTCTGTGACGTGGATGTGAAGATGGAAGTTGAAAGTGCGGCAGGAAGTAAGGTTCGTAGGAGCGCTGCCAGACAAATGATAGATGGCCCCCACGCCCCAAACCATCGCGGGAAATCGCCGATGTACGCGTTTCTGAACGTTGTACAGGTAGCTTTTCTTCATTGTTTTAAGAAATATCGGTAACGTGCATGCACTATACAGGACCGAGATTAAATGATGTGGTAGCTTCTGTAAAGCAGTTTATCTTACCCAAATGTTCTTCGAACGCGATTTATGTACCAAGAGCAGCAGGAACGCTACGCTGGAATCGGTCACGTTTCATCATTTTTTCGTTTACCAGCCACTTTGTTAACTCGATGGCTGGGGTGTTCCACAAACTAGGTAAAAGACGTGGGTTCGAGTCCCAGATATTTCGATGTGGTTATCAACTACCGTTTCGGCCACCAAATTACGTAATTCGATGACGAAAAGTTTCCAGATGAGGTCAAGGGCGTCAGATGAGGTCAAGGGCAAAAGCGGGCTAGTCAACCTGTACTAAATATTAACTTGTACCAGTCACACGCAGCGCGCACGTCACCTACGCAGCTGGGGTGGAGAATGCCACCTGACGAACACTAAACGTGACCCTAAAGCTTGGTTTAAAGCCTTGCTCAATGAGTCCCTCAGTGCATTACCTATCAGATGGACCGCTTCTGTTTTAGTCGTACCACTCTTTATGGTTGAATTACTTGCTATGTTTAAGGCTGGCGTCACTGCCACGTGCGTTCAGCAAAGTTAAAGATATACATCAAAAGGAGTTGTTAAAAACAAAGGCATTGAGAACTACAGCTACACATAAATCTGCAATCATTGCATGGTTTAGAGAACTGATCGAGGTTGACTGGTGACGTCAACGTTTCGAGGGCGTCATGTGACCGCTGGTAACTCGCGGCTTCTCGGATACAGCGTATATCACAGCTCGTGCATCTTGTTTAAGGGCCCTGCAACACTTTTTGAGCGTCGTCAGAAAACGCTGCCGATCGGTAGTTGAACCTCCCCAGAACACGCGAGCGAAATGTTCCAGCGCAGCACGTGGCCTGGAATATACAATAAGTTTTCAAAGTCAGCTAAATATTGCTTTCTCTTGTCTCGACACGTGACGCTAAAAGCTCAAAAATCACTCATCACAGTTGTTATATCAGCCGTCGGCTGGTTTTAGGAGGGCGCGCTTGGTCGTTGCAGGTGCCACCGCGGGATGCCGCGACTTGTCTCCACGTGCGCATGCAATGGCACTGAAAAGCCGTGTATTCTAGGAAGCACAAAAAAAGAGAGAAAAAGTGCTCAACGTAACGAAGCGCGCGTGACGCCTTTTCTTTCCCCGTGCAGTGTCTTCCATCATAGCTTACAACGCTTTTGTCGGGACGAGAAAAGGGAGAATGCAATTGCAGCGTGCGACAAATCTTTGTAACTCCGCTCGTACTGAGTGGATTCGAAGAATTTCTGCGGCAGTGAATCAGTGAAGCAATGCGCTCGCTTAGTGAATTGCTTACATGGCTACTTGAAAAAAGTTCTGCCGGGCGCCTCTGAAACGAACAGTCGTACGCTTCAGTTAGGCAGAACTATATTGACTAGTTCCTCTATTAACTTCGTCGAGATGTACACGGTGATTGCCCAGTTACTGCAACATGCTAATTTTTTAGTGAACTACTGTGCAAAGCGTGAAAATCTTTGGTGTGTGAGTATTGATGATGAGCAAACATGATTTCATGAAAAATTTCGTTTCAGTGCCAGGAATAGGATAGTGAGTGTCCATTCGTGCGCGAACATTGCATTGTTTATGGTTATTTGCAACTTTCACGCGGTAAACTGTTATGCACGATAATATGAGTATGCGGAGTCTTACATGTGCCCCTACCTCCCTTTAAACACATTAAATTTTGAAAAAAAAATGTCCTGTGGATCATATGTCATGTCAAGAAAACGCTTAAATTATGTCGTTCGTTGTCGTTTTAGTCTCTTCGAGGGGATTTAGAAAACATGAAAGCCTACTGAATATACGTTCTCATCAACTTGTTGATGTCTTCAAGTGTTCTGTGTGTGAATTGACCCAACTGTTCCTTGCGGTGTTTGCATATTCACGCGGCTAATTCAGAGCCCTCTCACTATTGAGAAGATGAAAGCCAGTGAAGCTGTGACTATTTTGGACCCGGTGCTATGGACATAACCCACGTTTGTGAACAGCGGCAGGCGTCGTAGTTATACCGAGGCGCTTGCGCTGACGTCACGGCATGCGGGCTGCACCCAGCCCAAAGCTCGCCACCGCTGACAGCTGACACAGCAGTTGCAAAGCAGCCTCCGAGCACAATGCGTCAGAGAAGAGCCTGAACACGTGACAACAGGTGCGGCACCTGCAGAGCTTCCGAGTACAGCGCATCGGAGAGAAACCTGCATACACGCGGGACGCACCTGCCCGACGTGCTGTGCTGCTGTGTCAGCAGCACAGCACGACGTGCTGTGTCATAGACAGCAGTGGCGAGCTATGGTCTGGGTGGAATCCGCACGCCGTGACATCACTACAAGCTCCTCAGTAGGGCTTGCGCCCACCACTGTTTGCAAACGTAGAATAGGTCCATAGCAAACTCACACATTGTGATTATCGATTATATTGAGCAAATTCAGAGGCCTTCCCGCAAAGATCCCGGTGTGTATCTTGCCTAAAACGCATAATATATTATCAACTTTGCCTCCTGACATTCAAATCATGCAGTGCATGAGAAACCCCGAGTTTCAAAAGTACGAAAATGGCACGATTTTCGTTGCTTGCGCCAGTGCATGGTGTTGTCCTGTAAGCCAAACTGACGGCATAATTCGGCAATGTCTCGGAAATCATGCTCCCTTATATGCACTTTTACGCCAAGTTAATTTTTTCGACGCGAAGCACTGCGTCGGTCCGGTCAAGTTCGCTGACAATTCTTTATCTGTGTGTTTTTTGCCGACGGACACAATCCGCCTAAACCTAGCAATTAACACGTCTTCGCTCCTAAAGTAACGTACTAGCGCACAAAACGTGCAATCACACGTAGAAGCGAGTGCGCTTGTACGCCAAGTGGCACACAATGCGGAAGGAAGTGGTCCGAATCGTCAGGTGGGGAAACTTTTTTTTTCTAAAAATTTGATGTTATTTACCTGGGTCGTCGCTTTTTTTTTTTCTTATTTCACTGGGTCCTACGGACTCTTCCACCCTTCTCGGCTTTGTACCTTCCCGGGTGGCTCTAAAAGGCGGGGCACCAGCGAGGTGGAAGTTAGTTGCGCCGGTGGTGTGCCGGCAAAATGAACACTTATGGAATAAAGACACCGCTGTTCCCCGTGGCAGGCAATTTATCGGTGGCTGAACGTGGGCCGACTCTAAATTAGCATAGCCTCCGGCGCAGGCGTCATTACTGTGGGTAATTTGTTTTGTGAAAGAAAAAAAAAACAAACGTGAAGAACAGGGTTCATCTCTCTATTACCGGGGCAGTGGCCTTTTTGCTGCACTTTTGCGCCGGATGGGTGGCCTTCGCATATTAATCCTGCTGCTTATCTCATTAGCACTATTGAAAAACGACCTCCAAATAATTGAATGAAGTCTGTACTCGGTACAGTACACAGGATAGGAATTGCAGACAAGTTTGGGAACTCGTAGTGGAGTATTAATAATGGGTTCAGTTGAAAACGGTAATCGATTGCTTGGCCACTGATTGAAATAATGACGTTTTGTTGGGGGCATTAGTTTACAAACTCTCCAAGAGGCTTACATAGCACAGCAATCAGAGTCAATTTTTTTCGGGGGAGATCGAGGGGCGTTGTTTATTGAATATTCTTCCTACAACTCAAGGTTTTTTTTTTTTTTGGAGGGCCGATATTTCTTTAACCCGTGCCTTTGTTCCCTTACTATAAGACCAGCTACCACGGTTCGGTGAGCACACTGCGGCATTTTTTAAATGTCCTTTATTGGCTTCTTGAACGCAGAAGAATGCATATTGCTTTTTTGCGAGCTGCGCTTCCATTAATTCTACAGCGTCTTTTACAGCTTCCCTTGTTAAACGAATTCCGACATGTTGCTGTTTTTGTTGTTGTTGTTGTTCTTGGGGTTGCGATCTCACATGAAGGTTCTTGGTCTCTTAACTTTACGAAAAAGAACTCTGAATGGTTCAGGGAGCCCTAATTGGTTTACTGTATGTTGTTTTCCACAGTCATGCTCGCTTTAGTTTCCAGGAGCTGTCTGTGTCGTGACCTCACTACAGTATAAGGCGGTCACGTACAAACAGAATGTCACGAAATTTTGTCACATCTTTTGGCTGTCTCGTTCACAACCCAGCTACGTCATGTCCCTCGCGTTCTACGACGTAGTAGTCACCGAAACTGCTGCGCACTGAAGACCGGTGCGATTCGAGGGGGCCGTGAAGGGTCTTGTGGCGCCACTATTCGGGAGTATGTCCAATTTTATTATAATGGGAAATTATCTAACTGTGGTGTTTCAAGCTAGTGGGGAAGCTGTGCAAGCCTTCCTCAGCCAAACAACCCTGACAAGATGGCGAATATGACAACGTGACGGAATAGTACGATGCGCAGACTTATACCCCTTGTTGCAGCCTCACTGTCTACAAAGTTGAGACATGGTGGCTTCTTGGAAAGCACGAAACTGGGATAATGAGTGTGGACAAGATTGTGAATTGGACTTTATGACGCAAGCAGCAAGTTGGGGAAATAGCATTCCTGCTTCTACGTCACCGCCTGCTGCATCACGACACAGTGGAAACCGTAGAAACCATGGGCCAACGAGAGCTGAGATGGTGAATTTTGACAACATGGTGAAATTAGTTTAATCAAAGGAAGCATAGTTAGGCAAAAGGCAAAAGAATATTAGAACGACGTTTCTTAAACGTCCTCTCAAAATTTTTGCGTTTTTTACCTTGTCCGGCGCTTTTGTTACATCACTGTCTGCCCTCAACAAAACGTGAATTTGTCAGACTCATCACTACACTGAAATCAGTGTGTCAAAGAGCGTTCCTTTGCTACCGCGTTGTCACCTACGTCACCACAGGTCACCCTACGACACGTACGTCACGACACAATGGCCTCCTCGAAAACCGGAAGCAGCACTTTAGTTCTGAAAAATGAGTATGTTAAAACGTTCAAGGTGCTTCGACGCTTGTGACTATCGATGGTTTGCAGTGACGTCACTGAAACCGCCATGTTGGTGTACGACATGATAGAATGCAAGGTTTGTGAAGTCGAGCTAACATCATCACCACATCACTTCTAAGTTATTTCGTTACCGACGCACAGGAACCGATAACAGTGTGGCTGCATCGTTGTCGCATTGCAGTCCGTCAAGAGCAACGTGATCATGCTACCTTTACGTCACCAAAGCCGCCATGTTGGGGCACCATCAGGCTAAGAGACAGCGTGCATAACGAAACACGCAAGCCATACACTTTGGATTTCACTCAGACTACTGGTCCAAACATTTCGCTTCCGAAAAATAAAGCAAATGGAAGTATTACGTGCACGCCATTTTCAGCTGCGGAATGGGGAGGGTGGTGTAGGGAGGGATTGGGTCGGCGCTCAGTGATGGGGTGGCTTCGGGAGTGTTCCTCAGTGCTTCTCCTTCCAAGTCAATCTAGCCGAGCTCAAAAAGGCCTTCACGTGGCTGTCTGCGCGGTTCGCTTTGCCCGTGTCCTCGCGCGCTCTCGTTCTTTCAATCTGCGAGTCTCTTCACTCGGATTGCCTCGGTTATATACGACGTGTGAGACGGCGTTCGAGAATTTTCTCGGGCCGTAAGAATTTGCGTACGGCAATCCGTTCCACTTTGCACTCGACGTGAGGTCGGGCCGGAAAAAGGGGCTTACACATTATTTATGGTGTATAGCAGTACATCCTTGCGTGTCGTCTATAAATTTGACGACGTCATGTTCCAGGCACACTCACATTTGTTCCAGGCACACTCACGTTTGGCCACGCTTGATCTTTTTTTTTTCTAAGCTTTCATTTCTGCTTTGCCAAGACTTTCACTCGTCTCTCTCTTTTTTTTTTGTCGACATTCTGTGATTGTAGTTCAAGTAAAGAAATTCGCCATAAGGTGGCGCTATGAGTGACGATGATGATTAGGTATTACGGCTTGGTGGCGCTAGCCACTGCCCGATCTAAAGGGTACAGCCATATCCATCCATCCATCCATCCATCCTGGGTCCGGAGCGTTTACTGGGTTTACAAGTTAGTCGACATGCTACTGTGTTATATGAAGTAAATCGTAGAGCCCATCCATCAAAAAGTTGGTGCACCTGCGATTTGATAGAGAAAAAGCAGGAAGACCACATATTGCTATGGTCGAAAAAGGAAGCAGCGTTGCTCTCTTATTTACCCCCATGAACGTCGGTATAACTGACTTTCTTACAGCATTAGTTTTTTTCTTGCATAATAATCACCTAATTAGGGAATGAGATATAAATGCACTGAAACCTAAATGACAAAGTCTAGCGACTTGAAAAGCCAGAACTTTTCTTTTACTTGCTCTGGACATCGCGTACATATATACTTAAACTGATGTCGAGTTTTATTAAAATTTGGGCTCTTCGAATTCGATGTAAGGCAGTAATACACGTCGAGCCTACACTTAATGGTCAAATAGTGGCACCTTAGTAACAATTGTGCCGGAAACGAACCTAGGCAATACACGTCGAGCCTACACTTAATGGTCAAATAGTGGCACCTTAGTAACAATTGTGCCGGAAACGAACCTAGGCATTCCGCTTTGTATGCAGGCTTACGCCAAGCAACGCAAGTGTTTGCAACTTCTTTCGAAGAAAGACCGTATAATGTAGTCGTGTGGATGTAATATAGTGCGGCCGAAAAGTAGAACCACCCCAGGCGTCACACAGTGCAGATTAAGTAATGAGTTGGTGGTTTAATCTTTCCCACTCGTTACAAAACGCTCTGCCATAACTCATACCCTTCGTAAGTAGCTTCAGTGTCAGGAGCGTAGTAGAGAAACTTCTCGCCTAATAATGAATTTGCAGTATCGAACAGAGCTTTTTTTTTTCTTTGTTGTTGTTGCTGCTGCTAGGAGACGGAGAATCAGCCTGACGTGAGAAATTTGGTAGTATTTTCTGCTAATTTAATCTTCGTCGGAAGTAGTAGTCAGTAATTTACATAATTGCTTTAAATCAGGTTGCTTAGCGTATGTCGTGGATCTGTGGGCTCGTGATAAGCGAGAAGCGATTTGCATACCTTGCATTTATAAGAGCTTACGCGTAAATGACAAAAAAATTACCTGTGCCCAAAGTTTTAGCGAAGACCTCAACATACGAGATGTGGTGCTATAGGCGATAAGAAACGTGAGGCAACTGACTGCCACCCGAGTTCTTTGGGGAGTAAAGTTGTTCACTCAGAACACAAGTACAAAGTAGATAATAGTTTTATGTAGAATATTCCTGAAAGGAGGAAAAAATTGAATAAGCTTTGCAACAAAAGTGGGGGGGAGGGGATGCATATGTGAAAATTTATGCACAGCCAACGACAACACCAGGATTAATCGTGTGTCACCGCATTTCGCCTGCACTACCACGTTCCTCTTCTTCTTTTTTCTTTTTTTTTAATTTTGATCGATGGCAGTTTAATGGCTTGAACATACGAGGCACCTGGGCTCTTCACAGGCGCCCTCTGAGCTATCCCTCCCTGTTGACTCCCAGCCCTTCCTGATGTTATCAAACTTGCGCCCACATCTTGGTGCGTGTTTCCTGAATGGGAACGTGCCAGTCAAACCTGGCTCCACTGGAACCCATGACGGTGTACTCAGATGCATTGGCGTGCTCAGATGCGTACTCAAAACGTGTGCCTAACAATGTGAAGTGGACAATACCTCATTTGCATTTATGTGCACTTGTCAGGGAACCCCATTTGCTGCGCTGACGAAGACAAATCTCCTGAAGCGTTCGCTTCAGCCATATTTCATGTTATACAATTTATCACCAATTTACGACTCCACCATCTCCTGATTTTTGTTAGCTTACTTCAAACTTGTTGGTTACAGCGTAATGAGGAGTATGAATTAACGGTCGAAGAGGCCAACACGGGAGTAATAAGAGGCCTATTTCTCTCAAAACTTACCTTTATGGTGACCATCCCGACCGATTCCATCAGGATGCTTCGCATCCATGGAACCGACCGACTGGTGAGTACTGTTCAGGAGATTTGTTTGTTGGGCAAATTGTTACATACTTAGTTAGCTTAAAATGAAGCCACGAAACGTCGAATTTGGAAAAATCAGAGTGGCAGAAACAGATACAGAGAGCAGAGACGTGGCACTAAGGGCGCGTTCACCCGGAGAATTTCGGCCGCCGCCGAAAGGGCGCCGAATCCAATTCGGTGGCGGTGAGATCCGCCGAAAGGGCCCTTTCTGCGCCGATCGCTCTCGGGCCGATTTTTGCGATGTCTGCCACCGCATCGGTCACCGCGGACCAATAGCAGCGCTAGTCAAAGAATTTTGAAAAATGACGGCCAAGCCCTGTCATCTCGTTGTGCACGTAACTTAATGTTGTAACCATAGGGATTTTAACCCACTACTTCACGTCCCTATTTCATGAAAGTGGTGACTGACCGAGCTTGTGGTTGGCGTGACCGAGCTTGTCACGGTCTTGCAGAGCAAGACGAACCCACCAACGCTGCTCGCGCTGGTGGTTTTTTTTTTTTCCTGCTCTTTATGCATTACAAGACAGCGACTTGTCAGCAAAGTAACAGTACTGCTTCTCGCGTCTTGCGTACGTGAATCATCAAAATATAGACCACCGAATAGCGTAGTGGCGGTGTCACCACCTGGTGACAGCGCACCCATCCCGCGTTCGCCCTGTGGCACATGGCATATTCGGCGGTGCGGAGCGCGTCCAGTGCGAACGACGCTGCGTTTTGGCGGCAGGAGACTTTCGGCCGCTGTAAAAAGCGGATGCTTCAGTGTGAACTAGCGGTAACACTTGACGTTTATGGCATGCGCAGATACTAATAAAAACACCCAGGTAATCTAAGCAGATCACATCTGTGCTAGATACAAACATGGTGAGATAAACCGAAGCTCCACTAACACATTTGTCTGGACCAAGTTTTCAGATATAGAATGCCTCAATAATCTCCCATCCTCGCTACGTATTAGCCACACCTAAAATTGTAACCTTATCAAACAGGGGCGTACACCCATGCACACAACTTGCAATGCAATGGCAAGTTACCACCAGTGCCCGAGGGTAGACAATTTTTATTCTCCCTCACTCGAACATTGACGCGTCAACCAGATTGTCCAACGTAGAACTTACCACAACATTTAAGCTGTGAAAAGTTTTACGTTGGACAATACACCACGCATGTGCTTACGCGCAGTATTTTTTGACATGTTTAATGTCGCAAATCCTGCTTTTCGGGCCGAGCTGCAAAGCACTTTTACAAAAACCCGCGAATTTGCTGGGCGTGGAACAGACCAGTCTTACATCAATCCTGAACGCAACCCGTTTTAATGTGATATGCCATGTATAGTGTCAGTTTTTTTTTTTTTTAAATGGGAGCACGGGAGCGCGTGGCCTGCGCGCTCTGGCGGCTGCTGGCAGCGTGTTTAAGTGGGAGCGAGAGCAACCACAGTCTCTTTTCGCGTCACCTCGCGGCGAGCCAAACAACCATTCATTGTTGATGTAGAACTAGCAGCTAGATTGCGACACTCTCTTCCTTAAAGGCGATTACGCGAGAGCCAGTAATCACCTTGAAGGGGGAGGAAGTTGCAATCTTGCCAGCGGTTCCACATCAGCACTGACATCTTGTTTTGCTTGTCGCGAGATGACGCGAGAAGAGAATGTGGTTGCTATCGCTCCCGCTTGAACGTGCTGCCAGCAGCCGCCAGAGCGCGCAGTCCTCGCGTCGCCGTGTTTCCTTTCATAAAAATTGACGCTGTACGTACGGAATATCTACAGGGTCCTTCTGTTCTCGAACACAACCATCACTTGTTTGTTTTCCTAGTCTGGAAACTTAGTCCAGACAGATGTGTTGGTGCAGCTTCGGTTTATCTCACTAGAAAAGAATGTTTGGTTCTAGTACAGAGGTGACCTGTTTAGAGTAGCTGTTTTCTTTGTTTGTTATCTGTGCGTGCGTTGCACAGACATGGCAGGAAGGGTTTTTTCGAAATAAACGTGAGTTGTTAGAGATATGTCTCTGCTCTTTGTCTCTGTTTCTACTGCTCTACTTTTTCCGATTTCGACGTTTTGTGGCTTCATTTGTAGTTAACAAGGTATGGTTAATACTACAGCCCCTCGT
Source organism: Rhipicephalus microplus (assembly GCF_043290135.1). Lineage (NCBI taxonomy): Eukaryota > Metazoa > Arthropoda > Arachnida > Ixodida > Ixodidae > Rhipicephalus > Rhipicephalus microplus. The sequence goes on from NC_134707.1 coordinate 21,961,783, forward strand.
CTATCTCCTTGTCAGAACTTTGCAATGCTCTTCCTCCGTCGGATTTTTATTCCCGTTTCCTTCCTCTACGCGGTTCACTTTTCCTGTTCGGCGGCAGGTACTTACTACACTTTGATTTCTTTTTCTTTTCTACTCTTCTCTTATCACAAATATCCCACTCTCTTTCTGCCTGCTCCTTTCCATGCTGTGGCTATAGTTTGATGTTCAATTATAAGGGCCCCTCACCTATCAGGTAGTTGGAAGAAATCGTAATTACTTCCAGGAGCTGCTATATAAACGTTTCGTCTGTATAGCATTCACGTAGTATTGTGTTTCGAGATTATTCATTCGGCTCGTTATCGGGACCGAGATCATCTCGACATGGTCCCGAGCGTCATTCCTCAATACCTCGTTATCCAGGAATCTTTCCTCCTAAACAATCTTCTGGGTTCGTTTTATTCCTTGCATTACTGTGCATTTTCTATTTTTTATTTCGACCTGTCAGAAGATCCAATGGGTTACAGTGCGTAGACGCATACCTTTTAGATTCCTCTGGCATGAAAAATAACTCCCTTCAGCGAAACAGACGCCATCTCGAGACGACGACACTCGACCCCACAGACGTCAGAGCTCGGCCGATTTGTCGTCGGCGATCTTTTGTGCATATACATCTCGTTCCTTCCCGTTAGCGCCAGCGGTTTCGACATTCCTTTCACTTTGGGCGCCTGTGACTCGCTTGGATTTGCTCGGTTCTAAAAGTCTTCCGCGAACAACAGAAGAAGAGGGTATGAACAAGGCCGCACACGATACCACAGGAAATGAGTAAATAAGGGACAAGGATCCCCTTTCAATCCGTCTTTTATTTATCCCTATTTATGTATCTTTCTATCTACTTTGCCTCAAAAGTTATCCGACAGTACTCCTGTTTTTTGATCATTTCTCTGTCAACTGGCAAACTTCTTTTCTGTTTTGAGGTGGGCTTGTCCTTTACAAATGCTTCTCTAGTTTTTTTTCTCGTTAAAAGCCGGCTGACGTTAAAAAAAGAGGTGCGAGCTGGAATCGCCCACTCAAAGTCTCATCTCATGCGTGGATCGCGAGCTTCCAGATGGCTTGCATCACTTTACTGCGCCGTCAACCTCGGGTTCCTCTAATTTCTCACATTTCTACTCTTCAGGCGTATTCAGTTTCCACATTTTTTGGATGCGAAGCAGCTCTTTGAGTGACGTGTGTAACGCCATACGTACGTGCGTCCGTACGAATGTGCCGAAACGCGTTCTCCTCACCGCAGCTGTTGGAGCGGTGCCAAGTAGGTCACGCCGCACGCCGCAGCTGTGCATTGACGTCACGCTGCCCTCGCACGCTTCTCTCGCAGATGCGCGTTGACGTCACTCTGCGGCGAACGAGGCCGCAGACGAACTTGCCAAATGAGCACACTCCGCCGAGACCCCAGTAACGGACTCCGCAAGCTCCTTCGACTCGGTACGCAACCACCTTCGCCTGGGACTAACGCGCGAGCATCCTGACGCTCAGGTTGCCGCCGGACGTCCCCCACCTTGACGATAGTTATAGCGCGAGAACAAAACGACGACACAGAGACAAGAAGGCCATGCCAACTAGCCCAAGCTGCCACACTTCTAAGTCCCCCTCCTTCTATGCCAGTGACTGGTTTCACCCGCAGCGAGTGAGAGCTCCTCATAGCCCTGAGGACCGGCTTCGTGTGGCCAGCAGAACGAAGGCATCGTCTGCGCGGCGTGAGCTCTCTGAACTGCGCTGTCTTCGGCGTGGCAGAAACACTGTCCCACCTCTTGTGTGAGTGACCTGCTCCCGGTGAAGCGCGCAAGCGGCTCGCGAAGAGACGGTGGTCTAGCGGCTAGGGTACTCGGCTGCTGACCCGCATGTCGCGGGATTGAATCCCGGCTGCGGTGGCTGCATTTCCAATGGAGGCGGAAATGTTGTAGGCCCGTGTGCTCAGATTTGGGTGCTCATTAAGGAACCTCAGGTGGTCGAAATTTCCGAAGTCCTCCACTACGGTGTCTCTCATAATCATTTGGTGGTTTTGGGACGTTAAACTCTTCATATCAATTATTCTCGCGAAGAGATACCGTCTCGTCGGACTGCCATGTGCGGCAGTGCATGACCTCCTACACCCCAGCGGCTACGTATACTATTGCCGCTCTGCCCTTGCGGCCTTACTGAACTTTCTTGACACCAGCTTGACCGAGCGACTTTTATAAGCCACTCACCACGGTGAAGCGTGTCCTCCTCTCATCACGCTAGTTCCTTTTTCTTTATTTTTCTTCTCCTTAATTTCACTCCCCTCCCTCCTTTTTTTTTTTTGTAGCCTACTTTCTTTTCTTCACTTTGTCTCTTCATTACCCATTCCCCCGTGAGGTGTCCTCACATGAGAGATAGTTATCGTGCTCTCCACACCCCATTTTCTTACCTTTCCGCTGTTTTTTCCTAAAGAATCAACCCCCTCATCCCTCACCCGCAGCACGCTCGCCACAGCGCCCGCAGCTTCCGGCTTCTCTGCCCACCGCAGCCCTTCTCGCTTCACCTTCTCCACCGCCCACAACGCTTGGCAACACGTCGAGTGAAACGCGTTTTCGGCTCGTTTACCTGCCATGCAACTTACATGAAACCCAACCCGCCTACTGTGTCTTTGCGTCCTAAACAAACGTTTACTCGAGTAAACGCTGCACCGAATTCCGCTTCAACCCGTTCTTCCAGCGCCCGTGTCAACGCCCCTTTCAACCGGGTAAAGGCCGTGCGCACCGCTGCTGCTTCGACCTATCAGGGTTCTCTTTGGAGAGATAGATTTCAGCAACATATCAATTCTGTTTGTAAAAAGATTTCGTACGGTATCAGGGCATTGGTCAAGTCACGAATGTGTTTTAACATCGAAACTCTCAAGGCATTGTATTATGCATTCATTCACAGTCATCTCAGTTATTGCATTACATCTTGGGGTAATTCATATTCGGTGCACATTTGGCCGTTAAAGGTATTGCAAAAACAAGCAATTCGACTCATAACTTTCGCTTCACGTCAAGCGCCATCACATGAGATTTTTCGCCAGCTTGACGTATTACCGATCTCCCAAATGTACGTTTACAATGTGTGTGTTTTGTTTTTCAAAATTTTCCACCGTATCCTCACTATCGACATCTTTCCTATTACCTTGTTGGATAATTCCAATAATACTAGATTCGCGGTCGCCCATAACCTGTTATTACCTAAAGTTCGCACTAATTATGGAAAAATGAGCATTGTTTTTTCATCAATTTCATTATGGAATTCTTTGTCACATGATGTGAAAGACTTAATGCACATTCATGTCTTTAAGAGGAAATTGAAAAAGTCTCTATTAAACGTATAACTGCTGGATTTTGTTAAGTTTTGATATCTTGCTTTGTTTGTAGAAAAAAAAAGTTCAAAATGTTCTGTGACTTGCTCTTTCGATATTCATATTTTAGCTTTTTCATTGTAATAACATAGGAGGTCCCGCCTGCGGTTTACTACCTTGGGACCTCCTCCTGCATACTTACTCACAATGTACACTTCTGATGCTAATAAAGAAACATTGATTGATTGATTGATTGATTGATTGATTGATTGATTGATAGTCCATAATTTCTTTTTCTATTCTTCCGGGCAAGAAGTTTCAGAAAATATATGTTTGTACAGTGCTTAGCGAGTGAAAAGCCGTAATCTGCTGGCATAGCTGTCGGTGGTGTTTTGCTTCGCTTGTCATGCCCGGGTGATCGCTTGAGGGAGCCACATGCATTGACGACGCGTCAGGGAAGCCCTCTCATTATAGCGATAGCTAAATATACAGATACTCCAAGCGCATTTTGGCCGTCGGTGTCGCCATCACCGTGAGGTTCTTCAAAAAGTTAAATGGTGATAAGACTATCGCGCGCATCGCACGTTTCATGTCCGAGTGAAAGCGTGCGAGGACAGCAGACCATCACAACTGTCCCTGTCGTGGTGACAGTGAAAGCTAAAGACGGCGATCATCTTCATTCACACAAAGACTTAATGGGGCCGCAGGAGAAGTGGGAGACTGGTCTGCGTTTCTCCGGCAGAAACTGAGTACTTACTTTGAATGGCTGGGCGTGGTCATGCACGTTCTATCTTATCATGGTTTAGCGGGCAGCTCATACCTTTGTACCTTGTCTGTTCCCAACTCGTCTTCGTTGAAGGGTTAGACAGCACGGCTGCCGCTCTGTTTGCTACAGTGGTCGTGATTCCATACCCCAGCGTTTTGTTGGCCTATGCCTGGTCAGATGCTACAGGAGTTAGCGACTGGACTTACTTTGTATAACAGTTAACTTTATTGGTATCACACTCATCATGTCGCCGTTGCGTCGACTTCTTTGTGTGCAAAGATTTAACAGCTCCGTGTGTACCCATAACAGTAATCATTGAGACTCTGCGAAATGAGTCCTACAATTTTACCATTGAACACGTTGTCTTAGACAACCTGCTTTCTTGTGTGTGGTTAACTTTGTTTCCGGTGCTCGCTTGTGCATGCTGCGTGTATGCATCTAAGAGTGCACGCTTACTAGTGCTGATCGTCCGTGTGCATGATCGTGCGTGTTTCTGCTTCCAGCGGTTATGTGTCGGCACTCGTTTTCATCAAAACGCCCTTTGTGCATTGGCAAACGTACACCGAAATCAGACGCGTGGTTTTCCTGTTAGACTGCTTCACTAAAATTGGGTAACACGTGGTTTTACTCTGAACTGTGGTCGCGTGCAAAACCTCGAGAGTGGATTTGGGTTTCACGAGGCACACCAGACTTTGTAGCCTTCATGAACAACAATTCGCCTTGTCTTTTTTTCATTGCCACTATAGGATCTTATGACCCCTTGTTCACCTGTTCTTGTTATTCTATGCAAGAAAGATAGATAAATAAATATTAAGGAAGTGGCAGGGAAGCTGTCCAGAAGGTAAATGCCTGGTTTGCTATCCTGCTCTTAGGAAAAGATATGGGCGGACGGAAAAATGAGAATAGCATGAAATCGATTTGCGGCTGCTTAGGTTGCCTGTCTTACCTTTATAACATTTACATCTATATTTCTGTACTTATGAGTGCGAGATTGCGTGTGCGATTGCTTGAAAAAATCTTGAGATGGCAGATGAGTAACTAAATCTGGAAGGTGCGTTTCGCGCCGGAAACTTGCTTTTTTCTCCCGCAGCTGCCTCAATCAGATCTAAAACCAGAACATAGCGACGGCAGCGCGCCAAATCTGCTTTCACCGAAGAAATAACAGCGGGGTGATAAAAGCGCGAACTAGGTCATGACCAAAACAGCAATGCTTTGTTACACAGATGCCGTCTCGATCTCTTCGCCGATCTCTCACCTTTAAGCCGAAGAAAAAACGTTATGAGCGTTGGAAAGACATGTGTCAGATGAGAATATACGTGCATTCCTAATGCTTTGTTTCCTTTTCGTCGACGACTCCTCAGATTGAAAGAGGCACCAAGGAACCAACCGTCGAGCCGCAACTCCCATCGACGCGAGTAGGTAGACAAACAATCAAAACCCAAACAGGAAAAGTGGTGTGATAGCCCTTCGTTTTTTTTTCTCTCCGGCCCACTGAGAGATTGCTAGAATGATAAGGAAAGCGTAAAGAGGTTTTCGGAACAGCTCTTTCCAGCTAAGGACGAATTCGGGAAGCAGAGGATCGGGCATGGGTGAAGAGACGAGAAGAACTTGCAGAACCGAAGTAGTGTGAGCAAAAGAGGGGAGGGGGACCAATAGAGGTGGTGCATTTACGAAACCCGAAGACGGTTGTATAGCTCCTGAAAAATGCATTCCTCAATCGCGTCTGACAGTAGTGCCGCGAGGAGTGGTATGGCGCACGTTCCTGTGCCGCTGACTAAGGCGTCTGCAATGTTCGACTATCTCCCTTTTACTCTATCACTTTTTCTGTCACTTTTTTCTCCCTCTCGTCGCCCTTCTCGCTAACTGCAGCGCTTTGAGCCAGGCGCCTACACCGTCGATCGCGACGCCGAACGACCGCCAGCTCGTCCCATCGCAGTCTCTGCCCGTCTTTTTCCATGGCTTGTCATGCATCAGAGCTCCGAACAAGCGCCTCGATTGCGGGCACTGCGGTGTTAGTGAAATAACGAAATCGGTTAGAAAGTTGGAGAGAGAGAGAGAGGGAGAAGATTGGCAATACTACAGAATGAGTTAAAGAAAGCAGATTGTGCTAGAAGCGAAATGGGGTTTTTTTGTCGGGGGTAGTTTTGTTGAAGGCTTCCCGGTCAGACATCAAAGCACTGCAGACGTATTTCGTGCCGCGGCCATCTTGTTGGTGCTTTTTCGCTCTGTACGATTGAGGAAAGTGGCTTTACCGTACAGAGAGAGAAGATTAGGAAGATATTGGCTGGGCTCTTGTAGAGGCTTCGTGCGGCACCTATTTTATCGTCGCGTTGATCTCTTTCTGCCTACCATAGCCGCAACACATCGATACTGGTGAGATGGCTCACATTGACTGCAACTTCAACACTAACAAAGAGACGAAAGCGGTAACATGAAAGCAGCCGCTATAGAGCGAGTGCTGCGATTATATTCTCTGTATTGCAGTGGATGTCACAGTGACTGCCAATGCGTCGTGTCAGGAATGTTTGTTTTACCTCTTGTGGTATAAATGTTATATACTTGACTATTGGCAGATGCCAAAGCCCTTATGGTTTTGTCAGTGTTGCATTAGTTTATATTTATTCTAGAATCCGGCAATTGCAGAGCTATTGCATCTGACCATCTTCCGTCGTAGAAATCCACTGGAATTGTCCCAGATCAATCAGCACCTTCTCAGAAATCTTTTTGCAAACTCCTTTGTCATTGTTTGCCGTAGAACGCGTCCAGATAATCTAATTACTGGACACGATCAAGATTTCTTGCCTTTAGTTGAAGCATGGGTTTCAAACTATATGAATGAGAAGAAATAAAGTGAAGGTCTTAATTTGTGGACAGAGTGCAGCATAGACATCCACAGTCCAGGACGCCTTGAGCTCGGGCAGTGACCAGTGTTTTTGTGACAGGGCTTTTTAATGTTCAAGACTGGAATTAGAAGGCAGGCGAATCTACTATACATGTTTGTTTTATAGTTTCCACACCAGCCGTCCTCGCTACGGCGATGAGTTATCCTATTACTATTCAGTGACTATGTACTTGCGCTTCTAAGCACGGCAGTGTTGGTACGGTTCCAGCATGTATGATTATGCTTTCACTGAGACTAACTGCTCAATTGTCTTGCCTATAGCGCAACAATTGTACTAACGCTTTGGAACGTGCGTGACAGTGCAGTTGTCCAGGCGGATAGCTTTCTTTCGTTGTCGCTCCAAAATGTTGGTAGTTGTGGATTTGATTAATGGCACATTCGTTACACAGACACTTCTACAGACAAGAGAGAGCCCTGGTTCGTCGGTCCTGTTGTCTTCCCTCCTTTAAAGCGGCCCACCCCCTCGCGCACTGAAAATGTCTGGCCTTACCTACAGTTACTGAGCTTTACTATTTAGGCAAATGTCCACGCACTCCCCTGATCGTGCGTTCAGTATACGAACTGCGCATGAGCATCGCGTACTGGTTGCGTAAATGTCTGCGGTATTAGAGAGTTTTAGTACTGCGTACGCTGCGTACGTGGCGGCGTTGCGTACGTAAGGACGCCACGTTCTGCGTAGTGCGCATGCGCAAACCGCAACGCGCACGTATCGCATTACGTACGCAGCCGCTACGTACGCACGCATGAGAGGCGTGCGTACGTACGAGGTGATCGCGCCGCTCTCGAACAAGTTCGCGACAGCGCGAGACTTTGTTTTGCAAAATGGCGGCATCGAAGGCAAGCACCGACCGGCTCTGTGGCTTCAAATATGGCCATAATCTGGCTATAACACTTGGATTGGCTCACATTGGCTGTCAACAACACGTGCTTCTATTTTGATCTACCAGATGGCGCAACACGCGTCACGCTCGATACGTACGCGGGTACTACGGCGTACTAAAAGCCGATTAGTGGCAAACGACGCCACGTAACGCAAGGCTCTTGCGTGATGCGTACGTAGCACCATTCCGCAGTACTAAAACTCCCTATTGTGTGGAGCGTGAACAGGATTGGTGCGTGGGATAGCTGTCAAAGTGCTCGGTGCGACTGCATCTTCGAATCAACTCCTCTCTCGATTACCGCAAATGCTGGACGCACCTTTTTCCGCGTCCCGAATCGGCGTATCTGTATCTCTCCAGCGAAGGTAACGGAGTTACCGCGACGACGCACACCTTGCACCGGGCAGCGGGCTCTTCTAAGCGAAAGGAAGAAACGAGGACGGCGTTTGCACGACAGCCCATTTATTGCCTCAGCTCCGTCCCCGAGTTGTGCTTCCATGCAGCGCTAACGCTACGACTTGGTTTACTTTATTTTTCATTACTGCCGACGTCTCGAAACCCGATTACGCTTTGTGCATAGAGAATGCGCAAGTCCGGCCCTTTTTACGAAGCCGACAGAGCGTGTGTTTTACTTTCGTGTTGCGCTGTTTTGCTTTGCTCGGAGCTGGAACATTCCGGTGGCGAAGAACTGGCAGGCCGGATGATTGATAGCGAGATAAGCAGATGCAGAATGGATATGCCTTTCCACCGTAGCGCCTAAGCTCGGGATCCTATTTTTGGGAGAGCCCGGTTTTTCGGTTCACACACACAGGAAACGCTACCTGACGTACGCCCACACTTTATCGTGCCCAGTGACTCGGAGAGTAGGATAACGTGTCACCTTTCGCCTGCATGTATTAGGCACATCGTGTGACACCTCTGGTATTTTGCTGTTTGCGTCGATATACTGTACTTATTCCAATGTAGACAGGCGTTGACATTAAAGACATTAAAGACCTGTAAGCGATGATAAAAATTAATTGAGGGGATGTGCTAAAGGCCCGTTTACCGTGGCATGTCAGGGTGTGTTAAGAAATTTCCGCAGGCATGTGCTACTGCGTCCCGCATTATTATACTGTAATAATATTATTATACAATACTATACCTCGTGACATAGTTCTTAGTCTTGTTAGAAGTGACTGTTCTGAATCTGGGTCGAACTCAAAGTGTAGTCAGTCTTATTTCTTAAAATAAGCTTCGACAGACGTGAACTCGCAAGTGAACATGGCACGTCACGCAAGACGTGCAGTATATTTTGCATGAACAATGAGGTGGTGTTCATGTGTCAAGAATGCGCATGTCTTTTACAGCGACAGCTGTTATGAGATCACAACTCGGGTCAGCCGCAGTTGTCCGCCACCGCCGGTGTCTGTAACCACATCGTGCGAAATAAATGAAAAAACCTAGAACCAAAGACACTGTGGGGTTCGGAACTTGGGTCTGCTGGGTACCAGGCCAGTTTCCTCTGTTTTCTGTTCTAGCGCTCTAAATAATTCGCAACAATCTTTAACCAATGCCAGCATCGTGCCAATATGCAACAGAAATCCATGGAACATCGGCAACTAGAGCTATATAGCTCCTTCTAACTTAACGTGCACGCAGAACAAAATAAATCTCTCAAATGAATGGATGAATGAAAGGTCCACTAGGGTAAATCATTCATGCAACGATGCACGCAATAGTCCCTCTGCGCTATAAGGCATCTCAACATCGCCCTCCGCATACATCCATGCCCGGGCAGCGAATCATATTCGCGAAAGGCGATCTGTTGCCTGAACAACCGTGTCCATCGTGAAAATGTCTATCTGTACCGAAACGCATGCTTCCCCAAAACAACGTGTACTTTATTGCGCGTATAATGCACGGGCTTCAGACAAAAGGGGTCGGCGCAGATATAGCCTTCTGTTTTGCCAACTTCCCAACAGACAGTTTCTAGCGCCATGTCGTGACGTTGTGCTCTCTTGTGTATCCATACGTTCATATCGTGGAGAGGTTAGCACGAATGCTTCGCCAACGAGAACACCCGGTGACGGAGCGTCGCATATGGGTGCTCCAGGGTGCAAATGCGCGTAAACATACGCAGCCAGCTTTCAGCCCGTTCGGCAAAGACTGATCTTTCGTGCACGGTTCTCCCGAAAGGGGGCATTAATGTAACAAGGTTTGTCGCCACTCTGTTGCGCTTAACGACTCTTCTCTCTGACTACCTCCTACATTAGGAGCGCAGCGTATGAGCCTCGCGCGCACCTTTCACCGCCTGGACTCTGTAGGCCTAACGCAGCCCGCCGACGCGAGGGGGCGACACACGAACAATACCCGGCGCTCTCTGTATTGCTGTTCGTTGTCGAGTAGGTAGTAGCATGGTCCTTCAATACTTTTTTCTGGTCATGAAACTCCCGCGAAAGTTTCATATAGGGACACAAGTGGCCACCAGAGGCGCCACCGTAAACAGGAGGGCATCGATCGGCCGCGCTTGGCAGGGCTGTAGCGCGTTCGCGGAAGCGTTTCCCATCAAATACACTTCTTCAGATATTTTCCTTCTCCGTGTTATCGCTAACAAATCATAGCAGCTATTAGTATTGTCAAAGTGGTCCATGATGCGCGTTGTCAAATTGCCTAAGTCTTTGACTGCTGGCAATGTTTTAACTGAGTTCGTCTGTCAAGTGACGCGCATTCGTAGCGTTCCTAAATTTCTCGATTCCTGCATAGCCGCTTTTGGGGCTTAAACCGAACACTGTGACTGGTTCTAGATGACTGAAAGGTTAACATATTTTGCGCTAGAGATTGCGGAGCAGCCGTGCTCTGGCTGCACGTAACGTTCATTTTCGGAATAACTATCACTTTATTCCATATGGCATCACGAAGCAGCCAATAGAAGTTCGCGTGCCAATAAACAAATCTGTGTATCAGGGTGACTTGACATTAATAGCCTTGAAGTACCTCTTGAGGGATATCGTTAGTGAAACATAGCTGAAAAATTAAAAGCTCAGAATGAGACACCACAAGACAGAGAGGGATGCTCAAGTTGTGCTCTTTTCTTTTTTTTCTTTGATGTCATAATTAGCGCCCCTGATTTTAAAGATTAAAAAATGAGATGAAACTGTTGTGAGCTGCTAGATATAGGCACTACGTGCTATTTCGAAGCGAGAGCTTTTGTTTTTACGCATGCAGATTTGATAACGCAGCCGAGTTTTGATATACGCGGCTTTTTTTTTATCCATTCCCATGTACTCTCCCAATGACCACGACTTCTAAGTCCGCGTTCTAATTAGCCACCCTGTTCCTTCTACGCGCACATAGAAATCAACCAGGATCTTCCTTCAACCCAGTTATTCAGTTTAAACGAATCAGTTGTACATGAAACTGCATTGCTCTTTTTGAATATTTCTAGAGATTTTCTTTATGCACTTAGATATCTCTTTCAATCCAACTTGAGCTTTTTATGTGCGAGATATTTCTGCCTAACGAAAGCAAATCTGTGTGCCACTTACCTAGCAGGGGGTAACATTTTGAATTTGGCAACTACGCTACGCGGCAATCGTCGAGAATTCGAAACTGCCATGAGCACAGGCACATAGTTTATTCAAATCTGCGTTTCAAAACTGTGGATGAAAGTTGGGAGACGGAGTGGATGACACAACAAAAATCATTGAAAAAATTTATGTCCCTGGTTTCCTCCCTCCTTTGGCCGGGCAGGATAAACGACGTCCGCCAGCACGAAACAGTTTGTTCTGCTCACGCGTAAAAAAATGCAGACGGCACTTAATAAAAAAGTGCACAACTTCTGCCGTAGTGCTCACGAAATGTGAGCCACAGCCAACACTGGCCGAAGAAGTGCGGTCGTCCAGCAGGATGTTCTCAACAATGTTCATGTAAACACTGGCACAGGCTATTTTGTCCACCGTGCACATTTCCACATGTTCTTCCACAATTTGCAAGAGCCGCAGTAATTTCTCCGATGGCACTTGCAAAAATCCTCTTGTCTTGATTTGAGTCAATGCAGTTGGCTCTCGGGAGTTGCTTCTGAGTGTTTGGAGGCAGTCCTTGCAGCTTATTTTAGCAAACTTTTTTGCTACATACCCACCAAGGTAATCCAAAATACAGTCCCTCGTTGACTCGGGATGAATCATGTCTTGCATGCATTCAGCAGGCTCCAGCAGTATATCGTCAAAAAGAACTGCCAAGGTATCAATCTGAAACATATTTTGCGTTATCACAATGGCCAGAGTGAGAAATTTGTAAAGTAAAATATAAAAATGCAGAATAAAACTTCTAGGCGCTTAAGCAAAAAAAAAAAAAATTTTTTTTTTTTTTTTTTTTTTTTTTTTTTGCTTAAGCAAGTGATCTTATCTTCTTTCTAATATATATATGTGTGTCGTAGTAGTAATAAATCAGTTGAAAGTCTGCGCTCGTCCTCGTCTCTTATGTTAGTTGTCTGAAGTTTTACGCGCCTAGAAGTTTTATATGGATTACCAACTAGCCCAATCCCACACTTTACTTAAGCAGAATAAAAGTCTGTTCTATATCATACGACCAGACGTGCATGTCATTAGCATCAAAAAGCTAGACGACATTCAGCACGTTTACGATGCACAAACACCCTACAAGCAGCATTGGTGGGTGCTATTCAAATGTTTACCTGATTAACAGTAGGCTCTTTATGTTGAAAGAGATCCTGCATTTTCAAGAGGAGACGCGGACCATCCCCTTCAACCGAGGCTCTCTGTGGAGGACGGATCAAGTTGTTCACCGAGAGCAACCGGTAAATGAACAAAAATTGCTGAACAGTTGGCTGTCCCCCTGCTCCAGCGACATGTCTTGCGATGCCAAAAAATCTCTGAAAAATATAAAAGTGTGAAGAAAACGTCTTCAACGAGCAAAAACGTTTAAATGTACCTCGAGGTGGTCTTGTCCAAAGTTGCCAACTAAAACATAGCGAAAGCCACAATTCAGCAGCTTTTCAACAAGCGTCACTGTGCTGTGCAAAGTCATTCTCAAAGCATTGCATGTTGGCTTGCTGAGAAAGAAGAGTTGCTTTTGCTTTGGTAAACTCTGGTTGTAAGTGTGCCACCTGTCAAGCCATTCGATGTTCTCCTTCAGCGTCTGAAAAACAATCTGATTTAAGTGGAACTTCAAAGGATGTGACAGTAGGTTTGAAATATTAGGGCTTACAGAAATGTGTTCCGCTTCATTGTACTGCACATCTTGTGGCCTTTTAGAATTGAAGCAGTCGAATAGACTATTCATTCGCCTCGCAAAATCCGAAGTTGCTTTGGAGCCACGAAGTTTCACACATTCTTCTCTACTGCGATAGAAGTCCATTGCTGAAGCAGTGCTTTCACTGAAGAGCTGAAATGTTTTAGAGAAGTTATATGGCAGAGTGTTGTATTCTGATGAAGCAACACCACTTTTTGTTACACATACTGATTAATGACTCATGCTAGAGCAGCTGTTATGTCTTACCTGGACAGCAAGTCTCACACTCAGTTTTTGGAAAGCGTTGGGGCTGATGTGAGCTTTCGTAAGCTTTGGCACAGCCCGAAGTCCAGCTTGCTGCTCCTCGTAGTCCAGCAGAGCTTCAAAGTGGGAATGCTGTACTTCTTTGTCACCAGGCAACTGTTACATTTATAAAAAGGCTGTGAGACAAAGTTAGCCAGAGCACTGTGATGACTTATCTTAAACTGTTTTACGCACCAGGAACTTTCCGGCCTTCAAAAGGTTATTCCTGATGCACTTGAAGATGTGCGGCGGGTCAATTATAGCCTGAATGACTTTGGAGGAGTCACATGGATGCTCAAACGATGTTGATACTCTTGTGACATCACCACTGACACCTAAAAGAAAGGCATTTCTATTATTAAAATCACTTACTAAATACCTTGAAAATAAATAATGACTGCAAATATTTACCCAAGGAGTTCAGTGCTGATCGGTTCGAAGTTGAGTTATCGCAAGTGACTGCCTCCACAATGACGCCGGCATTCGATAGGAGTACAATGCACTGCAGGATCAGTTTGGCAACAGTGGATCCTGGTGCAGCCCCGGACGTGCAAAACGCTCCGACAGTCTGCGACCAGCCACCAAGGAATGGTCGGAAAAGGAACACCAACACGTGGTCCCCATCTTTCACTTGGTCAGTCGGCTTCGTGTGCTCTGCTAAGTCCACCTTTCCAAGCAGTGCCATATCCGATTCCCTGACGTGAAGGCTCTTTCTCACGCTCATCTCATCAAACATGAGGACACCTAAAGAAAAAAAAATATTTCAGCTCTTTACCTAGAGTCCAGAAAAATCAAATGCAAAAGAAAAAAAAAGATAAAAACCTCGCCGTTCTCTCTTTGGAATCTTTTCCACTTTGTCTTTGAGGATGTCAAATAAATTTTCATCAAATCCGAAGCCGGCCTTCAGATTTTTCAGATAGGAGTAGAGTGTGCGAGGGTGTGGTAGAGGCAGAAAATTATTCTCGTGAAGAAATGTATAAACTGCTGTGGATTTGATTTTCAGCAGTAAACAATCGTAAAGCCATTCCTTTTTATACCTGCAATAAATAAAATGCAATTTTTGTGGTCACGATTCTGCTACAGCTCAAGCAAACAGCACCATCAAAGTAAAACAAAATATTGCGTTTTGTCCCACGGCTTCACTTAGTAGTTTCTGTCAATATCCAGAAAGCAAACGAATGCGCACCGAACATCGCACTTCACATAAAATTGCACACACACACAAACTTTACAAACCGGATCTTACCGTGCTGCTTTCGCAGACTTCATATTTGCTTTCATGATGCACTGGTCTATAATGAGCTTCTCGCGGTCTGAAAGCTTGTGAATATCTGCATACACTCCATTCTTTCTATTCGCGTGCGCCTCCGCTTTTGTGAGTTTCCGCTGACATGACTGAAGCTGTTGCTTCACGCTGCGAAGTTGGGCCTTCACTCTCTGTAGCTCCGACGCTGAACAAACGGTGACCTCTGTTTGACACTCTGCATCAGCGTAGCCATTGCGATTCTCAGTTCTCACAACATCTGCAAAGAGTGAGAAAGGGCAATATTTATAAGGGAAGGAACCAATTTGGTTAGCGTAGTGAGCGAATTTTGTTAGCGTGGTGAGCGGGTAGGATACTTGCAAACTTTGTGCCAGACTTACCTTCGATTTCTTTGTCGGCTGCACTGGAGACGTCTGCATTCGCGACTGTCGCATCACAATCCGGAGAAAGCTCTCGCGGCCTTTTTAGAGGTGGGCCCTTCGTTGCACGCGAACGCTGCTTTGGTTTCGAGAGGTAGGAAGGCAAACCTTCAAAAATCCTTGGTACGGCGTCTTCCACCAGTCTCGGTCGTTCTCGGGGCAGCGAAACGATGTCTCCGTTCACAGTGCACACGTCCGCACGTACAATGTCACTGGCGTCGAAATGTTTTTCACACACGCGAGCGTACTTTGATTCGAACGAAAATCCGGCAGTCTCCTGTCGCGGGATCGCACGTTTCCACCTGACGCGTTGTTCTGCGTTGGCTGGTAAACAGAACAGGGAAACTTTTTCGACGGTGCCCTTGTATCCAGAATGACAGCCCGGCACGCAGCAGGTGTTGGGCATCGCTGTCAACACGATGCGACCGCGAAAAGCTAAAAAGGGGGGCGATCAGCACGACCACCACAACTCCGCGCCAACAGTCCGCTAATGGCGGCCAACAGAGCAGCCGGCCGGGCCGGCTTCCTCGTCCCCCGTCTAGCTACGCCAGCGCCGCGGCGCGGAAAGTGCGGGCGGTATATGAAGCTCTCCCATTGAGTGACGCGGGAGTTTCATGACCAGAAAAATATTGAAGGACCATGGTAGTAGAGAGAGAAAAAGAGAAGGCGTGCTGAGGGAGTAGGCACTGTGAAGCAGACAGTACCGTGGGAGTAAAAGGGGAGAGAGTATCGGGAGTATGGATTGCGGGAAAGGAGGGCCCTCCACCGTGGGAGTTATCGACCTGGCGCGCTGCCTCGTTCTCCCAAAATAGGCGGCCCCTTATATTCTCGATTGCGCGCGCGCATGCTGCCAGACTTCGCTTCGCAATGACATACCCATACCCTTCGCTATGTAATTTCTGCAGCCGCGTGGTGTACGCTGAAAAAGACTTGCAATGAACGTGTTGAGCGAGGAGGGGTGGTGTCACCGAGTACAGTCGCGCCATCATCCCCATAAAAATTTGATGGCGCTCTGCGCCCCTTTTGCTTCAAACCTCTCTATTACGGCTTTATTTAAACATCGCATTAGGATGGCGTAGTCTATCAGGATATACTTGGTGACGTCCCATTTCCAGCCGTCTCTATTTGTGTTCTAAACTATTTTTGCCCGCTCAACGGAAGACGAAAATGAAAGGTACGCTTCCATCCAAGCTTGGTTAGGGCAAAGGGTGCGTCTTCGCTGACGTCGGCATTTTAAGACTATGCATTTGCGTAGAATTCGGTGTGTGGGTAGTAGTTTCTGCCAGTGCATTCTTGTCTTCTCTTGCGTTACATTTATTTGTCACCTTTATTTGATCTCACTAGCATTACTCACTGCTGTTCTATTAACTTCGTTCATGGTTTTCGTGATTCGTCAAAAGAAGCGGTGCGGCTGAGGCTGAGATGTCGGAAATGCGTCTCCGCGTGCATGCGTAAAACCGTTCATACCGGATTACATTGAACAATCATTGCTGTTTTTTATGGATCTGGTAAAATGTGCTTCGTTTTACACTTCAAGAATGTATAAACTAGAAAGTTATAAAAATTGCGCTTGAGGTGGACGTTCCGTTTAAAGTTCATATTTATTTGTCGAATCAAGTGCTACTTTCTTTACTGCCGTTAGCTTTGGCTCACCAATTTTGGGCATATTGCTGGCCAACTATTGTCAGTTCAATCGCGTACTTGCCAAACGCACCAAGAATGAGGTCCTACACTTGTAAGTCGCCGCAGTAATGTTAGGACTATTCAAAAGGTTTATCTGAATTATTTATCTGAATGGTTGAGTGACCTACTGTTAGCCTTCCAAGCGATTCCGGTCGACCACCTACTTTCAGTTTTTAGAATATTTAGAAAATGTGTTAAAAAAAAGCCATGGCTATAGCTTTGGATGCCGTTGCTGTTGCAAGGCACTCGGAACTGTATACTTACTGTTATTCGCCGTTTTTGCTAGGTTATGCTTAAGGTTTGTAATGCGTGACAAGTCATGTCAAGTATTTCGCTAATACGGCAATGGTCATGATGTACAAAGCTAGACAACATCCCTTTCTCGCCGGCCTTATCCAAGCTTCACCCCACTATTTTTCCATGCCTATCAAAACACCTATATCCACAGGCTAAGCTAAGCTTCAACTATGGCTCATGCTGGCAACCGTCCTGGCGCTCTGTTTTCGGCTAGCT
Organism: Rhipicephalus microplus; assembly: GCF_043290135.1. Classification (NCBI taxonomy): domain Eukaryota; kingdom Metazoa; phylum Arthropoda; class Arachnida; order Ixodida; family Ixodidae; genus Rhipicephalus; species Rhipicephalus microplus. Next base: position 21,979,068 of record NC_134707.1, read on the forward strand.
CATCTCTTGAACGACTGTTGTGCTCCCGAACGTCTATAAAACCATTGTTGAAAATCCTAGCGGTTCGTCTCTAGCTAGCTTGTCTTCGGAACGCATGTCGTGCTCTGGAAGAAAGCGCGTGCCGGTTTGTGATTATGATAGTTTTCGAATTAAATACCTCCGTTCTTAGCTATAAAGCACGTACGAAATACGTATTTCTCACTTAAGAAAAGTGATCCTGGATGCATGAGATAGCCAGATGCGAGAAAAGCCAGTGAGAACTCGGCACAAGCATGCAGAAGGCCGCACATTCATTGTCAAACATTTGCTCGGAAAATGATGATGATGATGATGATGATGATGATGATGATGATGATGGTGATGATGATGATGAAGATGATGACGGCGATGATGATGATGATGATGCATCAAATATGACTCATGTCCACTCAGGGAGATTAGCCAAGAATTGGTGGCATGAGTTAAATAGACAATTCTAGTATTGGATATCTGTGCAAAAAATGGAGTATGCAGGGAGTTATTTTGCTACACAACAATAATCGTCATCTGACTTGCTCGCGTTTAGTTCTTAAAAATCCGGCGCAGGCCATTTTCTTGTCGTGAATGCTATGTCTAACTGATAACGCGTGCGCCGTTCGCGACCGCGAACTATCGCAATCCTGGTGATGACGCGAGAAAAGTACTCGTAGTAGACTAGACCATTGTTGTGTAGCAGGAACACTCCCCAAGTACCCGATTTTTTTTTAGTGTTGAGTCAACCCGAAGAAACATGTTCACTGCCTCCACTCTGCATGCATGCTCTGCCTGCTAGGAGCAGACACTATTGAGGACAGGGACGGAACGAGCACTTGAACATGACTCGCCTTCAGTGAGACTTCGATAATGCACGCACAACCCCAGCACACTCTCGGCGAGCATTCGGGCTTGAGTTTTGCGGGTACAGTCTGCGAGTATTTGCGAGAAATGTCAGTCATCCTTTCGACTCATCTCCCGGACAGAAGGAGGGCAACCAATTTTGACTCAGTCGTACATTCCTTCGGGGTCTGATTCATATGTCTAGTCTTACTTTTTCCTCGCACAGTTTTACTGATTTCTTTTTAAACCTTCATTTCGACGCCGGCAAGCTCTTCGTGGTTCCCTTTGTCTGTCCTCGCGAGCGTCGGCAACTGAGAACTGCAGGTCAGCTCTGCAGCTGTTGCTCCGAGTCCTCTTTCCGCTTCCAACATAAACAAAGAAAGGCATACCGTTAAATCCTAATTGGAAGCGCTGCGCTCCGCTCCGAGCATATATATATATATATATATATATATATATATATATATGGTCGGGTTGGATTGGTTGCGCACAGTGTCGTACCGCCGTTATTTCGTAGAATCTGCTGTTTTCCCAAGCTTTTGTTTTCTACTCCTTAAAATGTAATGGGGAAAGAGAAATAACAAAAGATAAGCGTAATCTCCCACTCGTGCGTTCAGCCAGGCAAGCATGAACCAGATGTGATTTTTCATCGAGAAGGTTTTTCTTTTTTAAGCTAGGAAAAGACCCGCGAACTTCGTAGAAAATGGAGAGATGCGAGGAATCGTTGTTGAACTCGAATATTCTTTGGTTCAGCCTCCTTCCGCTAGAGGGAGTTCAAGATGCTCGAGCTTCGTGCTGAAGACGTGTTTATCGCGCCCAGGTGTGAGATTTTATGCGACAATGTAGCAAACATAGGAGAAACTCGTCTCGAGATATTCTGCTTTAGAGCTCGCCTCCTGTGAAACTCGCTAAAGTTGCCGATATTTCGCTCTATTTCGTTGCTAAATGGGCGGCTGAATTGCGGTGCCTGGTCGTTTTAAGCTGAAGATCAGTAAAAATGCCTGTGGCTAAGCTTGAACTCGGTCATCGATGATGCTTAAATTGAACATTCCACATTGTCAAGAAACCGTTAATTCAATAGTTCTGCGCCTTTACACCGAGCAAAAAAAGAAGATCTAAACGTTTTGTTGCAGCAAAGAATATCTTATTCGGTTAGTCCTAAAGATGCCATGAAAACTATCTCCATAGCAGAGCCCCTTCCTTATCCTCACTCAGATTTTGCTGTCGTGGAGAAAGAAGACTTTCCGTAAAAGCCGATTGCGAATTTTCTTTGATTCCAGCACTAGTTTACGCCAAGGCACCTTCATGCGCAGAGATCGAAGCAGCTTCGCGTTACGCCTAACGGCGCTTTAATGATAACCGAATCCGTTAGGTGTGACACACCCAGCAAGTAAACGTTAATAATTGTGGTGAAATAAATTCAACAAAAAGCTGATTTGGTGGTGTTTTTTTTTTTTTAACGTGCTAGAGCGAAACTATCAAAAGAGCGTATTCGCATTGCAATATGGAGTGAAGCCGCCGCCTTGTTACTGAAGAAACTCGAGCTCCACGGTAGCGTACGTTTTACTCTAGCGATTAGTTTCGTGTAAACCACATCCGTTCGCTTAAGTCCGCACCTCCGCTGGAATGCGTGCGAACACCTTCGTTTGCGTGCCCTCATCTCGCCTCTGCGCGCATTCCCCGGGCTTCAATGCGCCCTTTCTGTGGGTTGGTATATGGAAACTGAAAACTACGTGTGTAGGAAGCTGACATGATAAATTTGTTCGCGATCAATCGATTCTTTTGGGACGACCTGCAGAAGCCGGCTAAGCCCCTTTGAACGCTTTCGTGTGGAGCCAGCAGACACAGTTTTATCCCAAGCACATGTCCAATGTTTGTTGTTTTGTGTACCGTGCTTAGTACCAAGAGGCCGCAAGAAGTCGTTCAATATTTACGTCACAACGCCCTCTTGAGCAAGTCTACAAACACTGTTTCCGTTTCATTTCGTTTTCTCGTTTGGCCTCGAAAACTTCGCCAACGTTTCAGGCGTTGAATGCCCGCCCGTGGTGTTTTGACTGCATAAGCAACGTCAAGATCGAAGCGGGCCTACTTGTCTTGAAAGTTTAAAACGAGCTATAGCGGTAGTGAAAAATGCTCTCGGGATTCTTAACTTTCGCGGTGGTTTGATAGAAAACGCGTGCAGTAGCCTTCTCTCTTCTTCTCTTTCTTCGTCGTCTAAAACGACGCAAAAACGATGGACAAAACGCATTAAACAGCGTAAGAAGAACGAAAAACGCACGTAAAAACGGAAAAATAGACGAAGCACATGAAACATCGCATAAACGATACTTGAAACACCCAAAAGTGCGCATAAATCATGCACGAAACCCATTACGCACTATATGAACAACTGACGAAACGCACGACATGCGGAATAAACGATTGTCGAAGTGAATGTATTGTTCTTATGTGCTGCGGGCGTTTTTTATTTTAAAAAAACGCAGGAAACACTTCTTTCCACTTTTGTTCTTGTACTACTTATTTCTCTCCTTGTCTATTTTTCAATTGCGAAAGTTTAGTGATAACAAAAGCCGTAGTTTCGCCGCAAGAGCGAATCAATAGATGCGATAACAATCACATTGAGTCGTATGAAAACCAAGGCTAGCAGCTCACTTCTTCAAACTCTAATCTCTCATAATTCTATAAAATCTTGGCGTTGGAGAACACGGGCACTGAAAGGAGTGCTCTGGATTCCGTTTGTTTCTCACCTCAACTCGATGTAAGCGGTGAGCGCACAAAATGTACGAGGGTAGAAGACGTCTGTTATCTGTATAGGCTTGCAGCTGCTCCCCAAGTGACGCAGCCCCACTCCCCTCAATCCTTCACGCACCTCCGTCCGATGGAGCTGGCCGCCGCGTTTCATCTCTGCTTGAGTAGCGCGCCAGTCTACATCCTTCGCAAGCTTTACCTCATGCACAGAACAGATGACGGCGTGCGAAGGAATGCAGTCGGTTTTGGACGGAACATGGCGGCAACAGCGGTGGCATACATTCGCCTCGAGTGTCCTTGTATGTGCCATCGCCATGAAAAAAAAAAAACGCGTGTTGTATGTCACACGTCCTGAAGAGCAGCAGATGGTATTGGCTCATTGTCAAAAGCATGCAACGAAGCAGTAAAACAGAAGCTGAGTAAGATTTTTAGTTATCCACATCGAAGGCTTATGAAATTGCAAGAACAACACGAACATGAACAGGTCAAGGGAACGATGTGATTATTACTGACAAGTCTCTTCGCTTGTGAGGGCAGATACGAACTCCTCACCGAAACAAACTCCAAATTCTAACACATAAAGTTGGGGAAAAAAGTGCGGAAAATATTTCCCTGCAAAAGCTGGTTTTAAAAGCAGGAGAAGTTGAGACGGGAAGGAGGACATAATTTTTTTATTGTCGTATTGTGAACGTTTTATAGCGCAAACAATAAGCGTGGGAGGGAAGGGAGCAAGCTGCCACTATGCTTGGCTGCCGAACGTCAGAACGTAATCTCATTTAAACTGAAAATACATGAAGGTGGCATTTCTATAGTGTATGCATCTCTATAGCGTTTTAGGCAATCAGTGCCGTTTTTAACGCACGCTTCTTCGTCGCGTTTTGTGCGACGCAAGCAAACAAATTACGCGGTCTAAGAACAAACAGCACACACGTATCTCTGCGTACCGTCGCGATGGCGTCTCGTTCTTTTTATGCCTCTTTTGACAATATTCTCAACAATTGCTATAGCGATAGCTTGAATTTCATTCCCTCATGTTGTAATTTTTGCCAAGTCCATGGCTGTCACCTCTCCTCGCCCCTCCAATTCAATGACAACTGCTCCACGTCGTGTCAAGTGTCCGCAGCCTACACACAATATTTACCCATAATTAAAGGTATACTTTTGTGTAGGAGACACGATGTAACTGTTACTCATTGTACGTACACTTGCTTTTTTTTCCTCTATAAGTGCGATTTAGCCGTTAAAAAAAAAAACAAGCGCTAAGTGGCATATGAGCTTAATTGCACGACGTGACGACTTGCGCCAGTCGTTTTTATGGCAAAGACGATTACCTGCCGCCTGCGCCAACAGCACTAAGGCGAAAAATTTGCGATGCAGAAACATCGCAACAACAAAACCAAACTGAACATCGTTCTGCCGGGAGACGTGGGGCCCGTCTTTCTACGGTTATAGAGCTTGGTCGCATGTTTATTTATTTTTTGTGTTTGTTGGCCTTTTTCGTTTTGTTTCTTGTATTATTATTTGTTTATGTGTTCAACGCTGTTTGTGCTTGGTTCAACGTGATACGTTTTCCACTAAAAAAAAAAAAAAGCAACAGTCATTCACATTCACAGGTTATTATATGGGAGTGTCGTAAAGTACCTACACGAAAAATGCTTCGCTCAAAGCGGATATTTACTCAAATATCGCAGAAGTTCTCTTTGGGTTATGGATGCTGGTATAAATGCCTATAAATACGATCTCTAGGTCGAGCAGCAACCAAGTGAAGTAATAACAATGATTATTGTTTGATTTTGACGTCCTAAATCCACGACATGATTACGAGGGACACCGTAGTGGAGTGCTCCAGAGGGTTAAACCAGCTTGATGTCTTGAACGTGCATAATAATCCAAGAGCACGGTACTAATTATTTTCGCCTACGCAAGCTACATCTGATTCTTTGTCCTTTTAATGGATACATGCAGCGCTGCTATAAGATATTCCATAAAAATTTTTGATATAAGGCACGGTAACGTTCCGGTTGAGGGGCGGGTGGAGCAGGGAGGCTAAGTAAGAGCGTGAAAAGTTGTGATTTCGACAGCCTATAAGTGGCTCCAGCTCCTGTAAAAAGGTATAAAAAAACACTGGAAGAGAAAGATGGGTAGAGGTGGAGGAAGAAAATAGTACAGTGGCTTTTTTCGGGGACATGGCTAGGACAAGGTGGCCTTCAAGGCCGGCTGGTCAACCATTGCCCTTTGGGCACGCTTATGGGCTTAGCTGATATTCTGCTTTGCTCGAAACAAGTGAAGACCGGCAGCGCAACAACGACAACAACGATGACGACGACAACAACAACAACAACAATAATAATAATAATAATAATAATAATAATAATAATAATAATAATAATAATAATAATAATAATAATACGTACGTACCAACTCCACGATCCGCTTATGAAGCACGCGGTGGTGGAGGACTGCAGAAATTCGTCCATTTGGTGTTCTCTAACTTGCACTGACAACGCAGTGTACATGGGTCTCTACCATATCACCTCCATCTGAATGCGACAGCCGTGGCCGGAATCGAACCCGCGACCTTCAGGGGGCTGCGTAATGCACACGGCTAGACAATCGGTGGTCAGCTACATCAATGGAGTGGCTACCAAAAGGGAAAAGATGCCTATGACAGTAGCGAGTTCGATGGAGCGATAACATTAAGATGTTCGGAAGGATTAAATGAAATCAGCTCACGAAAGACAGGGTGAAGTGGCAATCTTCGGCAGGGGCCTTAGCCCTCAACTTGACGTCAGGAAAAAATGATCGCTCAAGAGCTCCGAAATTTCGTAAAGATGGTTAGCCAGTGGAACTGATTAACCATCTTTACCGAGTGTTTTCCAAGGGATTAATCCCGGTGGTTAATCTACTTTTTTTTCAATTATTTGTTACGCCTGTCCAGAAACCTTAATTGGTGCTTAGTGCCCATGCGTTTCCTTGTTTACCTTTAGGCGAGCAACGTGGGACATGCCCACTTCCCGTGGCACATGCACGACGTCAGTCTTTGCATGCACACAACGTACGAATTTTGGTTTCTCCAATAGGCATGTACAGCGAAGCTGTTAAACAGGCTGACAAAAATGATTCCGTCGAAGTTCTTTTTCTGTTCGTTTCTTTCTTTCGCATTCTTCTTTGCACGTCCTCCGCTTCGCGCTAGCGCATAGTCGGTGCCCGCATTCCGAAGACAAAGCGCTGTTTTCCGCTCGTCCTTACGACACTCGGTACTACAGAACGGCGCGGCTCTCGAACAAACTACACGCAATGCCTGCTTGCACTCGAGGGGCACATAGCCGCACGAATCGCCAAGGCGAACACAACTACCCCCCTCACCTCCGTTCTTCCTCCTCTCCTGCTTTCCCTTTGCCTGTGTTTAAATGGGACACCACAGCCCGTACCTTCTTCCCCCTCTGTACCCCACTGTTTGCCGTACAGTCGGGCGATCGGCTTTCGCGCTAAAGTAAGTGTGCACCGCCCTCGTTACCATAAATTCCGGCACCTGGGCCTGCGTTGGTCGGCTCGTACGAGAACTTCCTTCCTCATTAGTTCGAGACAAAGCGCCCCAGCTCAATGGCACCACCGAGGACACCGAACACTGCCATGGCCTCCTTGCGAGCGCAAGATGGGTGGATGGCAGCGACAAGACGGTCCTGATGGCCGTCGTCTCGCTGCCGCGCAGCTGATGACATGGGAGTCAATGAGAGTGAGGAAGAGGTATGTCAATAGGGCGTTGGGTTGAGCAACTACACATAGAGAGAAAGAGAGAGTGAAACAAAGGAAAGAAAGGCAGTTTAACAAGAAGAGATCGCCAGATTCAGCAACAAAGAAACAGTGAGAGTAAGCGGCAAAGAAAAGGCAGACAGCTTACCAAGGAAAAATATCGGATTGCTTACCCTCTGCTTTAAAAAGGAGGTATGAACGAAGGAGAAAGACAAAGGAGGAATGAACGCAGGAAAGGGGAGAGTGGTCTTAGAAGGCGCCATGAAGTCATTAAGGCAATGGCTATGTGCGACTTGCATACCATAAAGACCATCTAACACACCATGGCAACGTCTGGGTCAATGTGGTGTCGCTGATGGGAATGCAGCCATTACGTCCTTGTTTGTATTCAGTCACTGATTGGGGTGTAGCCGCAATCGGCGTACGCCTGAGAGTCAGCTTTCGCTATTCCGTATCTGTTTTCACCCATTTTGGCTGAATCGAGCATTCATAGTTCGTATTGTGGTCGCAGCATTTCGCTACACATTCGAGGCGTTCAGAGCTATCTCCTGAAAGAGTACACACGTAAAATACATAACAACATCCTGTCATTTCAAATTTAGCTTTAATACCGAATCATATCCTGCGCAAGACACGCACATGCTGCAGATGTACAGAATGCAGATTTTCTGCATGTATTCTGTCTGCACATGCTGCAAAATGCAGAATACAGTATGAAGATTTTCTTGTTCTCGATTACAATTTTGTCGTTTTTTTGTTTGCTTTTCTAAGAGAGCCAAGTTCACTTCAACTGAAGTGCAGGAAAACGCAATATTTCGCTGCTGAAAACCCGGTTGTGGCTGCTCGAACAATTTATCGTCCAGTGTTTTCAGGTCACCAAAAAAAAAAGAAATCACATATATCCTGGGTATTCAGAAGCAAGGAGTGGATTTGGCTTTTGTAGATTGGAACTTTTTTTTATTTGGGCCTTCCTAGCTCATAAACGTAATCTAAATTGCAATGGTGAGCAATATAGAAATATTTTGCGTCAAAACTCACACCACCTGTGCGGTTCGGTTGGTTCCGTCATTTGTTGCAGGAGTGTAAAGCCGATGAGTAGACTTGTAGCGCGAGTGGTCCCTCCGGGTAGCAGGCGAGTTACTCTGGACTGTCGGCAGCGTTTTCTAGTTTTTTTACATCTGTGCAAGGCGTTTGAAAAATTATTTAGCTCCCTCTCCTATTTCTTTTTGTTTCATGCCGGTTCAGTTCACTGCTTTTTCAAGAAATCAATCAGCGCTGCATGTCTTACCTTCAGTTGTCTTCCATTTCAAATATATCATCTTGAAATGAAAGAAGGGTGTAATACTTCAGCGCGAAACTCTAAGAAGGAAAGTCAGAAATTAGTTGAAAAGTCGGCTTCTTACTCGTCAGGTTTTGCGTCCTTTTGTAGAGCAGCGGCTCTATTATTGAACGGCACGTGTGCAAGCCTTCGTCAGCGCCATATTTCGACATTTCATGGTGACGCACTCGTTTCGATCGTTACCGGTGTAAAATGAGTAGGAGCCACGTGCAACACGTTGATGTCATTGTTTCTATGTCAATAATTATTGATTCCTGAGCCCCGTTTCCTATGTAAGGAGATACGTTTCTCTAAAATATCGAGCTAATTGTTTTGGTGGCATAAATACCTGTGGGAAATTAAAAGGCCCACGCCATCTTTCGGCTGGCTCGAGTAAAAGTACCTGAACTCGGCGTTCATTTCTGTTTCAAAACCACCAGGTTATATAAGCACCGTTATATGCTTGCATATAGCGACAGTTTCGATATATCATTACGAAACATACCTTTTTTCTCGTTTGCGAGTGAGGAAACTGCAAAAAGCTATTAATCAATGCTGGTGGCGTATGCGATTTCGTATATACAGACGGACAGCCCATTTAAATACGGTGTTTTTAGTTTTGGCGAATTGGGGCCTTTTAGCCGGAGAGCCGGAGGTCTCATATGGTGTACGTGTATCTCTCTGGTATCGGACTGTTCTGGTCATCTCAGTTTCGTTGACCGTAAATTGGAAATGGAGTTGGGTAACGGCATCAAATCTGCCTTTTAGCTTTGCAGTGATGGTTGACCGGAGGTACTGAACTTGATATGGAAGTCATACTCGTACCCTTTAAAAGATGGGGTAATGGTTTGAATTCTGCCTACCAAATGTCACGAGGATAATTGGTTTCAGGAACTTCTCGAAAACCTTCTTGTAAGGACTCTTTCGTGGTACGTACGCCCTATGCGATTAAGAACAGGCACGCCACGATGACGTGTACGTGCAGTCAGTCGAAACAGCTGTAAATTGGGATGACCTGAGATGTTTCCAACTACACACTGTCTTTCCACTATGTCTTGCAAAAAATGCCGGACATCATGAAAGCATTGTGGCCAGCGCTAAAAAGCTGGTGGGAAGAGGCAAGGAAACCTTTTCGGCAGCCGTGGTTAGCTTAAGGCGCATTTCTCTTCTCTGTTTGTGACAACCTTCTCAGCTTTGTCCCTTCCACGAGAATTATGACGTCGCATTCGGATGACTAAAAAGCGTCGTTATTGAGAAAAACACGTGTCACGTTATGCAGCTCCGTAGGCACTCCCTGAGCTTTTTTTTTTGTATTCTACATTTCCGTATGCTATTAACTGATATAGGCTTACGGCCACGTCTAAGCTCTAGCTTGGCAGGGAACTCAACACTGTAGGCTTGTGGTCTTCTCTTGACAGATCCTTTACCTGTTCATATCGACTACGGATCCAAACGTTTTTGCAGAAAATTTTCACAAATCAATTCAATAAAGATGAAGCATTGAAGATAAAACATTCTTAACTAAAATTTATGGGTGAGCTAAGCCTGGAGGGCTACCTGCACTTTTTTCTATGCTAAAAACCGATGGCGACCCACAAGGCCGCTGCCGTGGGAAAACGAAAAGCCGTGTAGTCTACTTGCAAAACATCTTTCAATCGCGTCTCACGCATGCACGTGTACATCCGTTATGCTACACTACATCCACTATACGCAACTATATTAGCGCTAGCTATATTAGAAACGTCCACGCTTTCGAAACACATGCGTCGTGACTACGATAATCAAAGCGCGTTTCTTGTAAGCACGATAACCGAACACGTTAAATCTGTGGGCAAGAACTCAGCTAGCTCGATGGCGCAAAACGGGGAAAAGGGTCTCGACGAGTGCACCGTGAAAACTTCAAACGCAGCAGACGTGAAGAGAGATGTGTGTTCGCTACGGGATTGGGCGTTAGAAGTACGCCCGAATTTCGCACTTGAGCGAGCAGTGGCAACCGCGCGCAATTTCGTACACCTATATAGCCCCGCGCCTGTAGGCGCACATACACTCGGGTGACGTTTTTTAATTAATCGGAGTTTCCCGGCGGGTTCCGCTAAACCTCCCTCCTCCTATTTTTATTACAGCTTGATTTGGCGGCGCTAGCGTAATTATTTCCGCCCGTGGCGACGTCGGGCAAAGCGGTTAAAAGATCAACGGGAAACGCTTGAGCGACGTAAACTGTGCTACGCCGCGTGGTGCGAAAGTGCCCTCTATGAAATAAAATCGCTTTAATCAGGTGTTGCCTGTATAACTGACTCACTTTTTTTTCGGTTTTCTTGTGGATACCGAATGCGTTGAGGTATAGGATTCGTCGGTGCTGCGAATGACTCGTTCCCAGAAACTTGCAGCGGGGCTCAACTGTAGTCTTCAAACCGTGTTTGGGAACGTACGTAACTGTGTCGTATCCCGCCAATCCCTTCGCTCCTCTTTTACCCAACCGAAGCGCTGGCGATCGCTCTTTCGACGCTGTTGTGAGCGGTCTTCATCAAAGATAATTAGCCGAAGGGGGGCTGCTCCGTGGGTTCCGATTGAAACAAGCGTTTCGTGCCTTCTGTAAACAACTGTCTCGCTCCGACACGTTGTAGGGCCAATTTGGCACAGCCGTAGAGGCGACGAGACGAGCGCTTTTCTCGCCTTAATTCAGTGCAGCGCCGCAGACATTACGAAGACTCGCCTTGGCCCATTAAGAGAGCAAGGTCAGGCAAACACACTATCTCCACAAAAATAGCTTATTTCAATTGTTTGAGAAAAATGCTTCACTCGAACTCTGTGTCAGATTTTACTTTCCGCGTTAACGTACGTTTATGACGTCAAGGTTGCCATGGTGTGTCACGTGATGTATCGTTTAGACCGGCGGCTTTCGTAACCCTGCATTTCCACAATGAATGAAACTCAATTGTGCAGACGTACGTCACGATGAATCTCCGAGGCCAGGTCTTTGACTCGATCACAAAGTTATAAACAAAAGCCAGCCTAAGCAGTACATTGTAGATACCTCGGCGCCCACGACCCGCGTACTGTGATAAGCCTGTGATCTGCCCATGTATGTGGCAACTGAAGAACGATGCGCGCATTGGACATGTTTATGTGAATGCGTGTGTATTGGGTCACGAGGGACAGCGGTGGTGCTATTAGATATATAGATATGTGGAGTTTAACGTCCCAAAACCACCATATGATTATGAGAGACGCCGTAGTAGAGGGCTCCGGAAATTTCGACCACCTGGGGTTCTTTAAAGCGCACCCACATCTGAGCACACGGGCCTACATCATTTCCGCCTCCATCGGAAATGCAGCCGCTGCAGCCGGGATTCGATCCCGCCACCTGCGTGTCAGCAGCCGAGTACCTTAGCCACTAGACCACCGCGGCGGGGCTGGTGGTGCTATTCTGGACATCGTTGAATCCCTTCATTGGTGAACTCTGATTGGTCCAGATGGCTGCTATAGGGCCTCTTTGATTGGGCTATAGTGGCGCCATCGCGAAATTTGACAATGTGGCGTAATTCTATTGACAGTGTTTTGAAAGTGTGTTAACAAAGGTTAGTAGCACTACCTCAGTACGGGCAGAAATGACGAACCTCGGAACGCATTTCTACAGCGTCCACAAGGCTGCGTCGTTCCGACTAAAGTAGGGCATGTTTAGGTATAGCGTTTCCGTGCCAGAGCTTGTATCAACACACCCGCTAACGGGTGTTTCGCGGAACCAGCGGAATACAGACGAGAGAAGAGTTTCCAGAGACCATGACGACGCTGGTGATAATGGGAAAGAGGGGAACGGGGGACTACGAAGACATCGCGTTAACCCGCCGAGGCTACCGCGTCCATTTGTAACGCCCGGGGCAAAAAAAAAAAAACGCTCCTGTTCAGAGCTTCCGCGATAGTTACCTTTTCATGAGTTAGCTGGGCGTTGAAACAGACTGGGAACGATGACGCTGCAGTTTTTCCTGCAAGGACACGCGCGTCGCTCCGTTTCTATGGGGAGCGCCAAACGAGCCAGCTTGTTAACGCGGTCGCCGCGCATATATACCAACGCGTTTCGGAGAAAACCTTCAATCGCACGTCTTAGAAGACCAGCTCGCTGAGTTCGTTTTGACGCGAAATAAGTCAACAAGAAGGACAGGAAATAATTAGGGCAGTCCTGCGGTTTACGGCACACAATAAATGCTTTCGTATGCGCCATTAGTCCTTGACTGAAAATGGGAGCCCGCAGGATGGGTTCCTGTTGGAGGCACACTGCTTTTTAACGTCGATGACACCTACAAATAGTTGGGGTTATGTCGCGGGAGCAATCATTTAAATATAGCGGTAATTAACGTTAACTGTCATAACAGCTTTCACTCGGAGACACCAGGTCAAACTTTACTGGCCTTACCGAACGGTCTGATTGGCATTGTACTCACTGAATATTACCGCTGAATATTCTAGCAAATATGGTTGCAGGCTTTACGTCTGTTTCTGGATATCGCGGGGCCTCTTCGAACATGCTGCTGTTTTTGGTACTGGAAGACATGAAACTTAGTTTGCGCAAGGAATTAAACACTTGAAAAGAAATAATTAATTAGCGACTATTATTCAGAATCGACACTGGCTATTCCTCTCGTATTATCAAACATCGACAGATCCCGTTACCGAAACTGCCCAATCCGCGCTGTCATACTTGAACGGTCAACATTATTTTACTTATATATTCCAGTTATCTTCGTTTTGTGTACATTTGGATTCGACGACTTGTAAGAAAATTTATTTACGCTTTCTTCTTTTTTTGTCGCAGTCATTGTATTGATTCATCCTCCGCTAATTTTTTACGTGCCATAAGCTGCCTTCACACAACGGACGAATTCGCGATTCAACCCCGAAGATCGCTCACTACGTCACCATATACGTCACCAGTTTCCACGTCCCCGCGTCAGTTCGCGCGGAGTGATTCGTGAAACGACGAAAGCCCAAATCACAGTTCGGATCTTTGAGGTTGAATGCCGAAATCCTCGCTTGTAGCGTGAATCCACCTTTTCCACGATACCACGGGGCAAGCGCCCTTCCCTAGTGTAAAGGTCGCGAAACGACTCATAATCTCGGAGGCCTTTGTTCTAGCAATGCCAGTTCTCCCGGCTTCTACCAAACCCTACCAAAACGCCAAAGGGCAGCACAGGAAAATAGAAAGGATGGGTTTTCCCATGTTAAGTCCATTCTGGCCGCGGAGGGATCATAATCACGTCACATGTCGCGTCGCTTGTCCTTCCTCGATCACGTCCGTCGTGTGACTGCAGCTTTGTGTCGTTTACCACTGCCTCTGGGATCAGAGGAGTTGCAAGCGTTTGCACACCTCGCGCGGCTTGGCATTGCCTCCGAGATCTTAACCAAAAAGATATCGTGTGATGACGTCACCATGTGACGCCATCAAGATCAATCTGCACTCAACTAAGTATTTGAGCTTCAAAGTTAACACTTGCACCCTACACTAAAGCCCCACACTGATGCTGTAGTAATTGTAAACATACAAATAAGCAATGACGTCGCGAATATTGACAACCTGTGTGGTCGTGGTTGCGGCAGAACATAACGTGATCGCGTGACGATTGCATCACTCCGTTTTGATGCTCCCTACGCTGACGGTGACGTTTTGCCTTTGATTAGGTGTTGGGATGCCGGCCTTCGTGATATTTATACAGTTGTTAGCAGTGCGCGCGCGCGCGCGTGTGTGTGTGTGTGTGTGTGTGTGTGTGTGTGTGTGTGTGTGTGTGTGTGTGTGTGTGTGTGTGTGTGTGTGTGTGTGTGTGTGTGTGTGTGCGTGCGTGCGTGCGTGCGTGCGTGTGTGTGTCAGAGATAGAGAGTGCGAAATCGCTGTTCTTATTCGAGACACCGAATCAACGTAAGTGCTGCGGCGAACACGCACGCACCTCTTCACGAGTGCACCGCCCATAGGGGGCAGACCGAGGTCGGTCTTCGTTCGGACCGGCGTCGAACAGCGTGCTCTCGTGTCACCAGTTACGTGCAGTGCGGATACGGCGGTTATGCCGCACTGTGCCTGCAGGAACATCTGCTATACAGGAGATAAAGGGCTCGTGTTTTGTACGCTGGTTCTGTTCCTGTGCGTGACCGTGGGTGCTGGCAAGTCCACTGCTAAATAAAAGACATGAGTGTAAAACGTGTCTGAATTTCGCTCCTTTTTAAAAGAACAGTAGCTTAGATTTTTATTATTTCATTATTGCTGGTGGTTGACAGTTCTGACTCTTTTTGAAGGACTATTTCCATGCACAAACTAAGTTTCCATATGGACTTGCCGCCGTAGGTCTGGCAATATTAAAGGTTCCAATTCGAGTGCTTCCTTTAGCACTGTACCGCACTGTACAGTCATTCGACTTTAATATGGCACCCGGATTTGGCAAAGGTGCCGACACATAACTCAACGTTGATGCAAACACTCGATTACTGGTGTTTTCTAACAGAAAATGAAGGCGCTGTTGATACGGCCATCATGTTAAACAATTACATAGTAGGACGTGAAATTGTTGTTTGTGGTGACATGGTGCACGTCATGTTGTGCATGAAGTTTAGCCCAGCACGTTATATGGAGGAATAGTACCATAGTGTCGCCGGTCTAATGCAAAACTTTTGAAAGTCATCCATCCAGGTAATAGTAAAAATTTTAAGATGGTTTCTCCACTTTAATTATTTTGTCTCTTTTTCCTAATGGCCTACATTGTGTTTGCTCCAGTAGTAGTAGTAGTAGTAGTGGTAGTAGTAGTAGTAGTAGTAGTAGTAGTAGTAGTAGTGGTAGTAGTAGTGGTGGTGGTGGTAGTGGTGGTGGTGGTGATGATGGTGGTGGTGGTGGTGGTGGTGGTGGTGGTGGTGGTGGTGGTGGTGGTGGTGGTGGTGGTGGTGGTGGTGGTGGCGGCACCATGATTTCTATCTTGCGTTAAGTACAGTTTCACTATTTTCTGTCATTTGCTGTGGCATCCCTTTCCCCGCAAGCGAACACGCCTGTAAACAACCACAATCGACGACGCTAAAGCGTCAGCACTGCCACCTTTTAAGCGCTCATTCGTAGCTCTTCGATTTATATTGCGAAACTTCTCTCGCATCGACTGCACTGCACGCATTTGAGCCGTGCAGCTGTAACGCCGACACACGTGCGCTTCTAAAAAGCACTAGCGTTGTCTGCGCTCTTTTCCTGTTTTTTTTTTTTTTTCGCGGGAGAAACGTCAAGGACGACACTGTGCCAGCGTCGGCAACGGCGTCAAAACACAGCCCACACTGGTCAGGCTAGACGCCTCATTTCGGCCTGAGCTCATTTGCTGCGCGCCCCGCCTTCGACAAACAGTCGCGGCTGCGAAAGGCTATATATCCCCCGGGGCCGCAGCCACGGTCCCCTTTTCCCTTGTCGCTCTCCCGCTCTCCCTAAACCTTATACGATCTGACCGCCGTGCGACGGCCAAATGAGCGTTGCTTTCCCTCCCTCCCGACAACGTCCCTGGCCTTCTATTTGCCTCGGACAGCGCTGACCAAGCCAGATCGGCTGGAAGAAAAATGGCCTCCGGGAACGGGGAAATGCCGCTCGCGCGCGCACCTGACGTGCCGCGTAGATCAGGGTTGCCAACTTTCATTTCAAAATCCCCTCGCGCCTGCGAAACGGTAACGACTTGATTCCGTGAACCTGGCTATCGACCCTCAATATTTGCACGATCGAGTGAAACCTTCCTATCGCGGTAATGTGGCTCAACGGACGACACGGTGTCGTCCTAAACAAGCCGGATCACGCCACGGATGGTTATAGTTCCGCGGCCGGCCTCTGATTTTTCCTCACTTTTTTTTTCATGGACCTCGTGCGGCAGTTTCGATTCTACACAAGTTTTCGTAGCGCTAGAGCACAATCAGAAAAAGAAAACAGGATAGACGACGGGAATGGCGCCAACCAGTCATCTCGTGTTTATTTATTTATTATCTCATTTATTTTTTACATATTTATTTACTTCTGCGGTTGCGTTTGAGCGCTTCGGAAGTGTCGGTTAGCAAGCACGAACTTGCTCAACGACATCTTCTTCTACAAGCCTCTCTTTCTTCCAAGCAGAGTTGCCAGGATGAAACGACAAGAATTAGGCCTAAAAAATCGGAAAAACCAATCAAAAAGTAGCCAACTTGAGCTATGGTCGGTGAAAAGTAGCCAAAAGTAGCCATACGCATGTGGAAACAACTACGACGCTGTTATCCATACGACTAATTTGAAGTTTCTCATGGTGAAAATTTAAATAAGCGCAGCGAAAACCCTCACAGTGATTAGTTCGAACATCAATGCATGTATTATGGATTGTGGCAATTCGGTCGAGTAGAGTGACAAAGTTTTTTTATCAACTTGCACTCAGAAAACATTGCTAATTCGTTTTGAATTAGGCGACAAGAAATTATAGGCAGAGAGTTGCTAAGTAGCCGATACGTTTTCTGCTCCCACCCGCCTCAAAAAGTAGCCAAAGGTGGCTAAGTAGCCACACCTGTCAACACTGCTTGTAAGCACAGGATATTTTAAAATGGGTTTTGGTGGCGCTATATTCCGCTCTGAACCTTGTCAATTCATATCTTTAACGATTGAACAAACAGTTCTATGGTGTATACACGCATGCATATAAACGGTTGGGTTGGAACATTCGACGGTTGATGACTTTATAAACTAACCTCGCGATGAAAACTTTAGAAAACAGTTAATCCAAATTGAAGGCACCTGTAGTTCTTACGTAAAATTGTCTATGTCTGGCTTAGTACGTGCTGTTTATTATTGCCTACTGAAAAATATAAATCGGTGGTGCTGGTCTAAATCAGAAGTTTTATTAGATACACGTGCTTTCGGAGCATAACTAAACTTGAAGTTTTCAGAAAAATTGATCAATGCTGACTGAGTTTGTTGAAGGAGCGTGGACAACTTGGGTCTGAAGCCCGTGGTGGGGCAGTTCTCGAACATGCCGCTCTAGGTGGTCTCAGTGATCAGCTTCGACAGCGCCCGCCACTCTTAAGTTACCAGACGGAATGCACCAGGACAGGCAATCACCGACGTGCGAGGATCATTTCCAGACACCTTAGCCAATGATTTGGTTGCCTCCAGAATTTTTTTCTGGATGTTTAATGCACGAGCCTCCACTACACCACGTGAGATGGGCTTATTCTGCCTCGCAACTTTGTACCTTCTACGGTCGCGTCATTGTCTTTTCTCCTTCATAGAACTTCAACGCTAGTTACTTGACCGCGTTGCGCGTGATGCGACACGTCGCTTGTTGCGTAAGCGTAATTTGCCACTTTACGGAAGTGCGCCACCACCGCAGCTTTCCTCTAACGTGAAGCTTCCGGCACAACATATTTTTTTTTTCAAATTACGCACATATACCTTGAAAGTGTTACGCACATCGCAATTTGAGGTATGCCTATACTGCCTTCTTGCTGCACATCGTCCAGTGTGTCTATAATTCTATTTCGCATTATTTATCGCAAGGCAATTACATTTAGAGCGACTTAGGATCCTCTGGAAACACTCACACATTCGCAGTCACGTCGATTCCACACAATAAAAGCACACCACACACAGCTCTTTGTGTTTCTTGTGTGGAAGCCAGTGTAAATGTGTGAGTGTGTCTAGGGATTTGTAAGTTGTGCTAAATTCACTTACAATATGGCGGGTTACCAACTAGCCCAACAACAACTTTCAATGAGCTATAATAAGGTACCCATATCATGAGCTTTCAGTAGCATGGCATTTCAAACAGGGTCAATGCAATCAATCATTAGACCAACTATCTGGACTAAATATACTCTGTAGCTTCCGTTGATTCTGAATTCGGCGCATTCGAAAACCTGCCGACCACTGTTGCTGCACAGACAGGTGTAGTTTCACAAAAGGTTACAGCTGAAGGGTACTTGTGCTTTGCTGCTGCACCGACATTTTGCACTCGATATCTGTTACATGTCCACTTGGTTAACCTTTTAATTCATGTAGATATTCAGTCAGCAACCTGTGAAACGATAACTGCGCCTGTGCGAAAGTGTTTTTATTCCACAAGAATAGCCTAGAATGATTACGGAATAGCCGATTTTTTTTCACTCTACAATCACTTTTTCTTTCGTTTCTACCTTATTCTCTTTGATAAGCTTAATATTGAAGATGAGCCGTGACAATCCCCAAGTAACTCTCGAAAAATACTCGCGAGGCTCCAGCACTTTCTCCGGAATGCGTAGTGAGAAAGAGTCTTACAGTAAGACAAGCCGCATGAGAACGAGAGTCTTCGCGTGAAAAATAATATTCCAGGAAAGCCAATTTACGATTTTGGTGTACATGTATATACACATGACATTCTGAGCACGCCATGGAAGAGCGAACAGCCTGAAGCTTTTTCTAATTGAGAGGGAGAATGACCCCCCTCACTTTTTATGTCTAAAGCCATCCGCCATGACTTTCCGTATCGTTCCACCATGTGCGTGCTCCGTTCTAACCGTGCGTCAAAAGCCGCCCTAAAACACAAAGAGAGACACACCGAGGACGCAAAGAGATGCGGCGTCGTGCGTTTATGAGACCCACGGGAAATCAATGTCCTGCGGACGTCGCTTCTCCATTTGTCTGCAGTCGCGTTTCGCTTTCCGCCGCCTAGTGGCAGAGACAGCCAAATGGGGCGATTCGCACCTTTCGTCTGTGCACGCGCCGCTTCATCCGCAGTATGTCGCATTTATTTTGCCTTCTTTATTTCGTACCGGGCTCTTTATTTCTCTGCTAAGTCTGATGAGTGACCTTGGGTTGAGCAGCCAGTCCCTGAGCGCGATAGGGAACCGTTGTTCGTCTTTTGGAACGGCTTTCACGGGCACCAGATCACGCGCTGTCGCGTGAACCGTTCACACAAGCGATTGCGGAAGCGGAACCCCGTTTCGCATTGACTCTTGGTGCAATAATTGAAACTGCCGAAGAACACCTCGCCCCCACGCATTTGGGCACTTTGGCCGGCTATCGGAGTGCCAGTTTATGTTGCAGACGCGGTTCTCTCGTCGGGCCAGAGCAGTTAACCCTCAAGCACGTGCTTTCAGAAGTTGTCGTTACTCCAGACTCACGTCGTGACCTTCTAGACAGAACGTCTCCTTGGGGTCCATTCTCTCTGATGAAGTGGCGAACCACTAAGGGGGGGGGGGGGGCGAATTGACTGCCTCGCACAAACATTGTGCCCTGGTTCACCCGGTAATTGTGTTTCAATGAATGGCATGGCCATACAGCGCTCCCTAAAGTTGCTCTCCGCGAGTAATAATGGCTTCGCTTGGTTTCTGACGACGCTCTACTGCTGTCTTGCTTATGCTCTAATGATGAAGCATTTCTTTCTTCGCAAATGTGTCAACTAGTTTATTTGTTTTGAGGGGCTTACACTAAGGGCATTCTTTTTTTCCATTCCCTCTGCAAAAGTACGTGCAACGCATCGTGCATGAGTGGCACTTCAAGTGCCCTGTGGTACTTTTGGAGCCTGATTTATAGTGTTCCTAAACTACGCTAGCAAGCCGTCGGCTTTAGACTTTTCTTAAACCTTACAATAATTTAGTCGTACTGTGATTATTTTACTGGTTTTGCGTCCAGGACAAGTGTTAACGTTTATGTTCACATAGGTCCCAGAGTGATTTGTTTTTCGGGGGCAGGCGGGGATACTGCTTCGTCATCTGAAAGGGAAGCCGGGCAAACAAATGTGGTTGTGTCATTTCGTGCTCTGTATGCCATAGCAAAAGGCAGTTTTAGTTTAGGGAAAATGGGGGGGATGCGCGAGGCCCAGTGTTTAGGGCTGTTTGCCACTGCATAAGGCCCTGTCTCACAAGCCATCTTGATAGGGCTAATAGCGCCTTCATTCACGTTACAAAACGACCATGTTTCACACCACGCTCACGTTATTTCTGTAACACTTGTATTGTGTTAACGTTGAGAAGGTATAATTATACATGGTACATACTTGCACCCCACAATTACAACAGTCATTACTACAAATACCAGTGTTTACGTCATATGCACGAAGAAACATGTGGCGCTGCAGTGTTCGTACGAAAAAACTCATCTTGGGCAACTGTTGCGCGCTAATTTAACGGCATCCTAATTTACGATCTCGTAAGAACGCTTTAATGTTCCTGCTCGTTTTTTTTTTTTTTTTTGCGGGGCACTGAAAAGAGCTCATCAATTATACAGCCCAAAGAAACTGGTGAAGAAGAAAAGCGAATCGTAAATCTTGACGCAATGGGATCGCTAATTACCCAGAAAGGTAATCTTCGGCGCAACCTGTGGGATTCCACGGCCTTGACTGTGCCTCGAGTGTTCCAAATATATAATTCTATAGCGTACGCTGCGCAACAAGCTTATAAGTCTCATCTTGTTCTTTTGTTTGATTTCGCACAACGATTCTCTAGGCCCGCCTTGCTTTACTTTGATTACATAACGCAGCAAAACTTGATGACGTGCTATGGCTCGATTCCGGCTGCGAACGACCCCTTTGATTGCCGACGGCTTCATGTCTGAGTTAGCGTTTTTGGGCTCAATTCGCGTTAAATGCGATTCACGCGCGTCAGGCTTTCCTTGCTTGGAGAAAGAAAGCGAAAAGAAAATCAGCAGGAAATTGCTAGCTGTCCTGTGCTCTCACGTCTCGCGTTTCTTGCAATTACAGCGTGGCCGATGCTGAAGCGCGCCTTTAAAGTCACAATTGCTGCCGAACTGAACAAGCCTTGACCGCATCTGCGGCATTTTTCGGGCCTGCATTACAAACTTTCATAACGAGCATACGCGTCGTTTATGCTATGGCCATATTTTGGCGTTCCTTCTCGCGATTTTTTTTTTTCACTGCCATTTTACGGCTTTCTTTGTTCCCGATCTCGACCTCAATCTCAAACCACGAACTCCGTTTCTCGAAATTCGTTCGAGAGTGGTGACCGTTTCTGTTGTTTTACTTTCGTTCCATTTTCCCGCTGGCGCTCGGATGCCGGGCTCTTGGAGGCTGTCCTTGTTAAACGGCGGTTCTTTGTGTGGTGTCCTTTTCAGGACGCATCGCGTCTCGCGTCGCCTGCCGGTGTCTTCTGGTGTAAAGCCGCAGTTTTTCATCTGCTACCTGTCCTTGCGTTTGTCGTCCATCTTCTGCTCGCTGTTATCCTTGTCAACTACTTCTCTTCGCTGTTATTCTTGCTCTCCTTTTCTTTTTCACTGCGAAACCCTTCCGAGTGCGAAGAAGGAAAGCTGAATTTGTCATCATGAGGCTTGCGTACGACAGCGGCTTCATTTCTTTTCTTTTCTTTTTTTTTTGCTCACTCTTATAGTAAACTCTTGGTGAAACTGTCACTCACAGGCATGGTTCGTGTCTCCGCACACAGGAACAAACACATGGCATGCTGCAGCCTCATTTCCATATTTCCTGTCGAGCCGACGTGACTCGAACAATGCGAACCTTGCCATCGACTCCTTTCTTTCATTTCATTCGAAAGCTTCCTTTTCCATTTCAACGTTGTGCTAGCACCTCATCCCTCGGCTGTATTTCACGGTGGGCTTGGCAAACACGAGTGAACTTCTGGAGTGCTCTTATTTATGTATTTGATTTATCAAGACCCGTTTCTGTTGGTTGCGATGCCCGGTCTTTGAGGATCGCTGCACTGAGCATTTCGGTAACGCACTGGAAGATGTAAAGCGCGCCGTTGTGGTATTTCTGTTGTGCTTTTGCATAATTTTGCTAAAGTAGACTATAGTTTATCACGAAAGGTTGATGAAATGTGTCCTTCTTAAACGCTGCCAGGTGATCTACATTTATAATTTTTGCTGCGTTGGTAGTGTATACTCCAACCATATTTCTTTTTTGCAGTGAATTTGTGTAGAGCTAAGCGAAATCAAAACTTACCCGTCTAATATACGGATGAGTCTATGTGCCACAGGAGTTGGGCAAGTTTCAAATTTCACCATTCATCCACTAATAACCTTGCGTAAACCTCTGTATGATATAAATTATATATGTCCTACTACTTATCACTGGTTCACCAAACCTAAAGCAGGAAACATAGGGGCGGTAAACAGAAGACCTAGATGAACCATCGTGATCAACCGAATGATCTACAACGGTGCCGCACGTTTGAGCTTCTTTTGTTTGTACACTGGTGCTTGGGGTTCTGGTTTTTCATCCTTTGAATCTAACCCGCATGGACATTTACAAATTTTCACGGGCGCCATAGCCCGATGCATGCAATCTAACACGCAAGTTTGACGATAACTCCATCATGAGCAGTACCTACTTTAGAGGTAATTTACCTATAGGCTAAGGTTACATCCCGACTGTATCCTGTGTCAACCGATTGTCAATTTGCTTAGACTGTCGCGTTTTCCAGACCCGATCTGCGTGTTGTGGCTGTTTGTTTTCAATACCCAAAACCGATTCAAGGCACACTCAAAGCATGTTACGTCCACGTCCGTACTCAACACATGCTGCCTGCAGGTCCAGTTCACTTTCAGTAATTCCACCCTTCTGAAAACTGCCTAGATTGCTTAACTTACCATCAAAAATTGATTTCAATAAATCCCGATTATTCGAGCGAGGTAATGCGCAATGGGAAGGTCCGATGACTTTTCGTATACCGTGCTGATCAAGCACGCGATTCATAGTGTCGGATGATAGATCGAACTGGGCGTTTACCTATCGCTTGCGTTGTAACGTCATCTGATATATCTTTTCACGTCGTAGTACTGCAATAAAAAAACACGTGTTGTCCATAACGTATGCAGCGCCCTGTGTGTCCATATGTGCCTTCATTTTGTCTCGTCTTCTACATTACTAGAAGAAAGGTTACTCAGAATGCCGTAGGGAAGGAAAAGGTTATCCGGCCCCTATGCTTTTGCATAGCACGAATCAAAGGCGAGAGCCATTCTCTTTTTCATCCCCTGAGTCGATTGTATTCGTTCCCCCCCCCCCCTCCCCATTTCGAAAGTTTTCTATGCGCAACGTGGTTTTGCACGGCCTCCGGGATCAGAAGCATTGGGAGCTTTCCGCACTTTAGTGGCATTGCATTGTCTCCTGTATTGGTGTACGTATGACCACGCGATGATGTTATGAGACGATGTCAGTGACGTCACAGTGACACATCATGACGTCAAACATTTTCGCGACTTGTGATTTCATTGCATGATGGTGACTTTTTAATCACTCGTGTGGTGGCTGATGGTCACTTTGTAGGTTTCATGAGGCGTCTAGTGTTTTGCATCAATAACTAAATCGATTGAGAAGCAGCAGCACATGATCAAAAAAATAGCGACATTAAAGTTTTACAATAGTACAATGAAGACAATTGTATCGCCCGTACCTGGAGCCTCGAACCATAAGGCTTCTTCTTCAACGGGTACTCAGAGCTCTTCCAACGTAGATTCCGAAGCGAGTTAGTATGCTTGGCCACCACCATAATGCATCAAAATAAACCGTGACAGAGATCAACCGTAAGCTGCCACCTGAAATCAGAGTTGCTGAGTGGCTCCAAGTTTTCGCTTCGCGTGTAATACCAACGCCAGGGACCGAGAGAAAGAGGACGACGATTCGCCGCATTCTGATTCCAGTCAGCGTTCTTCGGTCAACAGTATCTGAAGAAGCGCCGACGTTCGAGTGCTGAAATGGGAGAAGACGCTCCTGACAGGTACCACACCGCGAACTGTCAACGGAAAATTTTATCCTCAATAACACAAAAGAAAACGGAGTAATGTAGAAGAAAACACCCGTAGTGTGGTCGATTCACAATGTTATATATCGTCCCTTGGTGTTGGAGACGGCGTCTAGAGGAATGGAAGGAAAAGAGCAAAAACAATCTGTGCAGAAAAGCCAGAGAAGTCAAGCGACGCGCCTGAAAGGTTTCCGCGTGTGCTTAAAACGACAACCTCTGTTTTTCCCTTTTTTTTACTTCACCTCGGTTCAAATAGTGATCCGGAACTTCATCGTATAGTCGTCGGCACCATCCGCTTCTCGACGTTCTGGGATCGTTCCTATTTTTCTTTTCCTCTTTCTGCTTGTTTCTGTGCGGTCGGCCTTCAGCCGCCTTCACAGTCAACACACTCTAACCCCTTCTCTAACGCCCGTCACCTTCGTATGCGTGAAACAGGGCTTCTTTGGCTCCCGTTAGCATCATTTTCTTTTTCCTCCCAGGTGAGCCTGTCCTTTCATTACTGAAAAAAAAACACGCTTAAAATAAAACGAAGCTGTCTCCATAAGGCGCGTGCTAACCAACCGGGGGTGGTAGTGGTTAGAAGAGAAGAAAGGCACCAACCGTGCCCCCCACATGACGTCTCTTCTCTTCGGTCCTCCACTCCTACCATCTCTATAGCCTTCGTAGGGCGATAGAGGTCGCAATCAGTCGTCCCCCGTGGAGGCCACAGACTGATTTGCTATCACAGTCTAGTCACACCACCCTCTCACGTTAAGCGTGTCTCCCTCCCGTCAGGCAATCGCCCATTTCTACTCGCCTCTTACGGCGGCAACTTGCCCCACCACCCACCACCGCCAGTCGTCTCCTTTCCTCGGACACTTGGTGGGATTGGGACGGAGTGGAGCAGAGTTTGAGAGAGATGAAAATGCGCTATTTTGGCAGCCCTTGTTGGGAGCATGACGTCGGGGTATGCGGGACCGGAGATAAAGTGAGAGCGAACAGCAGTGGCTCGCTTTGAGGTCGAGGAAACAGTGAGAGGAAGAGGGTATGGTTTCGGCGATTGATAATGCCTCCGCGCACTCTGAGTATAACTGAGGAAGGAAGTTGAGAGAGGAAGGAAAGAAGGTCACGTGGCGTTTTACGAGTGCTTCGTTGTCGGTCCGTCGCCTTCCCGGTTGGAAAGTAAAGAAGAAAATCGAAAGACGTAGGGTGGTAGCGCCCCCTGGAGTGGATGGCGGCTAGGTTTCGCAGGAAGGCTCTCTTTTTTCCGCACTCTTCTTCTCTCATTTTTCTAGCACTACTATGCACCGTCTATACTCTATTCAGAATGCTGTGTCGTCGCTGAACCCGCATGCGCTGTTATTCTAGCCTTCTTTCTATCCCCCCCCCTCTTTTTTTTTGCGCACTGACATAGTACAGTTCGCTTACTGCCCATCTATCAAGCTTTCTATCTTTGCTCTTTTCTATCGCTACGAGTCACTCGCCGTCCGAGTTTTCGTGGTCGTTGTCGATGGCTTAGCGACGCCCCGGCCACGCAACTAAAAACACCCCTGCCCCTCCTCGGCTCTTGTGCTGCGCGGCTTAACACTCACAACCATTCCCTCCCTCTGGCGAGTTAGTGGAGGCGCTGCAGTTCGCATTTACGACGTGCGCCCCCGGATTGACAACGCGCAGGCCTTTTACTGTCGCCGCCGCCACCGTCGCCCGGAAAGGGATCATTCCCGAGGGGGAGTAAACGAACGAAAGGGAGAAAAAGAAGGGAGTAGAAGTGTCAGACTGCTCCCTTCCTTCCGCCGCTTACGGCAAGGAGGGCGAGGCACTTTGCGCAGAGGGAGTAAAGTGAGGCGCGCAGCGCAAACAAACAGGAGTAAAATGAAGGTCGACAACATAAAGAGGGAGTATGTACTGTTTTCGCATTCTACTCGGCGTCTCCCCTGCGCTTCTGTCTGGGCTTTCATTCTTTCATCCTGTTAGCTTTATTTTCGGCTTGTTTGTTATTGAATCGCTGTTGATCATGACGTTGGTCATCAACGACACCAGGATGCACGCAGCCTCCAATCTTCTTTTTTTTTCAACAGTTGCTTTTCAGGCTGTTTTTTTTTTTTTTTTTGCCCGCAAGGCCATCGATGTCGAATGTCCGCTAGGGGCTTGCGTGGGGCTGCATTGCGATCGTTTTGAGGGAAAGCGCCGTACAGTCGAAAGGAAACGACCGTGCTACTTCGGTGCCAGGGCGCGACAAATGACGTTTTAGTTCTGGGCATTTCCGGTATTAAACATCGCCGTTCGCGAAGTTGCAGTGACGTGTACGAATGCGCATACGCATGGGGTTTGCACTGAGAAGAGACCCGAGGTTGTTGGTGGAGCTCGTGAAGATTTTCTCGGCTGTATGCAACGTCTGAAAGTTACTTGCAATGAACGACAGGCATAAAGTTTTAAAAAAGTGGCTCGTAAAACGATGAGTTGAGAGATATCCCCGAGGCCTTCGACAGCGACAATCAATGGCTACTATGTATAACGGCCATATTAGGCATGACTATTGAATATACGTTGATATGTTTAAGAAATTGTATGATAAAGGCCTTGACTGTGAAACTGGCCAGCTAGTGCAAAAAATCTGATTGATTGATAAGTGGGGTTTTACGTCTCAAAACCGCCATATGATTATGAAAGACTCCGTAGTGAAGGGCTCCGGAAATTTTGACCACCTGGGGTTCTTTAACGTGAACCCAAATCTGAGCACACGGGTCTACAGCATTTTCGCCTCCATCGAATCTTTGTTGAGGACCATTGAAAGGGAGGAGGCGACTGCTGTATCTTACTACAAAGGCAGCAATCACACCAACTACAGAATCTGATGGCTATAATTTTAACACGGTCTAATGCCAATGACAGCGCCAGAACGCGAACAAATCATGTTGATAACAGCTAAACAGCTTTGGCGGAATAACAAAAGTGGTACGACCGCGACTTAAAGATTACTGAACGTTAACCGTGAGAAGACAATAGAAAGAAGAAAGTAAAAGGTGATGGCGCATTGACAGCTACGACGACAAGGCTAAACAGTTCATTCGTCGAGCCTTTTTCCTTCTAAAACAGTCGTGCAGCAAGATCCTCTGACGAATCAGTGCCATCATATCTTGTTAAATATACATTTGGAAAAAGACACGGAAATTAACCAAGGTGTTTTTGACACCTGTCAATGTAAAGATGATGGAAAGCAGCCTCCGTGTGTCTTTACAGCAACTAACACCATCCTAGTTGATTAATGTACCGGAGTTGGAGACAAATTATGGTGTGATGCCGGCAGAACATGACGAATTGTTTTATATGATGCCTACAGAACATCACAAGTCATTTTCATAGGAATATGCTGGCTGCAGAACGTTTATTGCAAGAGAGGGAGCTATATTCACCTGAACGTAGCGGTAGCGCTAAACAAGTAACACAAACACAACGGACCCACCATATGCCGTGCGTTTCTTTACTCATCTTATTTATTCTAGTAAAGATTCTTAGTTTGGTATACCAATGCTTTTCCGAAGAGTAGCCTTATGCAACGCTTCGATGTACTCTAATATATATATATATATATATATATATATATATATATATATATATATATATATATATATATATATATATATATATATATATATATATATATATATATATATATATTACGACAGTGGCATCACCAGCCCAAGTGATGACATGGTAGACCCTGTCAAGTTACTGTATTGTGTAGCGGATTGGGGTGTCACATATTGATAATACACTCACAGCAATATGTCCGAGACCGCCTTTCCTACATAGGTCGGCAGAACCTGTGGAACTCAGATTCACTCGTGAAATACATTTCGCGCTTTGGACGCACTCGGGCTCAGACCGAGAAAACTTCTGCTGAGCCATACTCACTCGGACTTATACTCACAAAAAAATTCCTTCAAGTGAACTCACTTAGACTCAAACCAATGTATACCCGCCTGGACTCCGACTCGAACTCACTGCTTGATGTGAGTCTGAGTGTGTCCGAGTGAGTCGAACCATGAGTCCGTTAGCCTGGACTTAGCTTTCGACCAAGCTGTGAAGTTCTTTAACACCAGCATCTCACCTAATCGGTGCTCTTCTTCTTTTATTTTCCTCCTCCTTTTTCACTTCCCTTCCACCATCACCCGGCCCCGCCGCGGTGGTCTAGTGGCTAAGGTACTCGGCTGCTGACCCGCAGGTCGCGGGTTTGATTCCCGGCTGCGGCGGCTGCATTTCCGATGGAGGCGGAAATGTTGGAGGCCCGTGTGCTCAGATTTGGGTGCACGTTAAAGAACCCCAGGTGGTCAAAATTTCCGGAGCCCTCCACTACGGCGTCTCTCATAATCAAATGGTGGTTTTGGGACGTTAAACCCCACAAATCAATCAATCAATCCACCATCACCCGCGTGGCGTTGTTGAGGTGCCCTTCGTATAGAGGGACAGTAATGACACCACGCGTATTTCTTCTCTTTTCCCTTTAAGAACCCTTAGAAATGCTCTTCTCGACCCGGTTTGATATAGTACCTTCAAATGCGAGCCACGAGTGCTCGCAGATCAGTTGGATCATTTTTCCTTGGAACAGATGGTTACTTAACATATTTATCAAGAACTTTCCTGGAATAGTTAGCGGAAACGGAGAAGGGACATCAAGGCACCCCTTATGTAATTCACTCCTCAGATTACTGAATTATCAAATGGTGTATGAACAATGCTGTTTTGGAATAAGTGTAAATAGGCGGGAGTACAATGGTTTATTTAGGTCAGCCTGATAGTAATGCTGAAGCTGAGTAGATAGAACTATAGATCGGCAAAAGAAAGTGGAACTCACTCAGACTCATTCAAGAAATATGTCTTGCAATTTGGACTCAGACTCACCAAAAACTTTTCTGGGCCGAACTCACTTGGACTCACACTAACGAAAATTCTTTTCAACCGGACTGACTCGGACTCAGACTCGCCAAAATATTACTCACCGGATTGGCTCAGACTTAGACTCACGGCTTGATCTTAGTCTTAGGGAGTTCATGAGGGAGTTCACCGACCTTCATCGACTCATGAGGGAGTTCACCGACCTATGCTTGCCGAATGACCTCGCGAAATTACTGCTGATGTAGTCGCGGTCTGCCCACATGAGTGGAACCAGCCAAGACTCTCAGGGAGGAGTCGAGTAGAGAAAAGCTGACAACAGTAACGTTTATAACAGTCTTTACATACGGAAGGTAGTGTTGATGGTTGAAGGGAGTCTACATGGTTGATGGTAGCGTGTTCTACATGAAGGTAACATTATGGAAGCTCTCGATAAAAATGTTGATGCAAGCTTTTGGAGCTTATTTGAACAGCGCTGACGCTCCGGCTTTAAGCTGTCGTCCTCCAAAGATTGCCTGCTGGAGAAAAAAATTTAGCCCAGGACCGTCAAATGAAGTTGTCGTCTTCATCTCCGCTCCCAAGAATTGGCCGGTTGGACACCGCCTCCTGCACAACTCAAAAAAAAAAAGGGGGTAGAGGCACGCCCAGTTCGTGACACGGCGAGGGAGAAGCACTACGCAATGCGTAATGTGATAATACCCACCACACAGCACAGCGCTGTGACGTAGTGTCCTGCGCGCAGATCAACTGTGTAGTTGGGTGCAGTGTCGACTTTGGATAGGGTCTGCAGCACCGGGCAGGCCACGGCTTGTGGGGAACATGAAGGCACCACGAAGTGTGGGAATCGTGCCCAAAGATGGATCCCATACCCGTGGCGCATTGTGCAGAGCACCTTAATCAACAAAGTAGCGCAGAGATGACCACTCTTTGTAAGCCGCTTCGACACCTAATAGTTCTTCCTAGGCTATCAGTCGGTTGGGCGTGTCCAGAGGGGTTTTCGACGAGGGGTCCCGATGGCCCTGAAGAATTAGAAGTAAAAACGTCGTGTTGTCACTGCTTTTGGTGGACCTCGGGAAGCGTTATACCGTAAATAATCAGGGTATAGGCTGAGCGGCAATCGTCTCACGCGTCCAAGCGGTGCCAAGTCGGGTAGGCCAATCATGAGACTACCCTCTTTTTGTGGGCACTTGAGCAGTTGTTGTGTACAATGTAGCAATGGCCTCGAGATACAGCAGTAGCTATCGTGTCTGTCCAGCACAATAGTGAGCATGTTTCATGCAATAGGGGTACCATGTACGCATTTCTGCTTTCTTGCCACCCACTATACATAATCTAGAGGGGCTGATGCGTCAATTTCGGGATCAAAAAGCATGCGCGATCACGTTGCAGAGATGGCGACGTTTATGTTTCCATGCATCAGCCAGTTTAATAATGGTCATTAGCTTACGAATGATTGGTGCATCAAGTTGGTAATAAAAGTCCCCGACATCAGATTCAAACAAGCTTATACTGCACTAACTAACCTTCATAGCTTGTAAGAACGTACCCTGACATGTTTGATGTGTTCTCCGCACGCACTGCCATGCAATTATGTGTCAATGTCTATTAGTGTTCCACGACTGACGCTGCTACGGAATATGCGCGCTTAAGTTCGAGAATATACGGTAGTTCGCCACCCATTGTCGCGCTCCGAAAGAGTCCACTCGAAAACCCGGTAGGAGGTGAGGTGGTGTGCTGGAACGTGCGCCGGCAAAACTACTAGCTGCGCACCTCGAGGCAGCGGGAAAACGCAACGGCGCTGGGCTCGGAACAGCGTCGATGGTGCACCGCGTCGCGCGGGCGGATTCCAATTTCCGGCCAGGGTAATTAGGCTCGCACCCCGTACTCTCCACTCCACTCCCACACGCTCCCTATATTACGCTTCACTCTCCCTCGCCGTACCGAACCTGTACCCGCTCCGCTGTCCCGTCCACCCCCACCCGTCCCAGCCACATGCAGCAAACCTCTTCTGCCCTGATGGACAGAAAAGTTAGAAAGGAAAGGGGGATATATCGTCCCCAATCCTTTCTTTCCGTTACTTTCACTACCGACAGCAATCAAGCCTTTTGTTCAACAGCTCACTGCTTCAATATTTTCTTCCTCTCCAGTTTCATACGCTTTCCTCTGCACTCTCGCCAGCCTGTACTGCTGTTAGTAGAGTTCTTGTGCTACAGTGAGTTCTTCCCCACCACATTCCTTGATCAGCTTGACGTGCGATGTTCTAACGCTCCCTGTTTTTTTTTTTTTTTTTGTTTAGCTCTTAGGCTGCTCCCACGCTACCACCTAGCTCATGCTTCGAGATCGTTGGCGCAGTTTTATAAGGGCTCTGAGAACACATTCCCGATAACGATCGCACAATGCTTTCCTGTAAATGCCTAAGAGGAACGACTCTAATCTTCGCACTCCTGTCTGCACGGCGAGGGATCTTCCTGCAGGATGTTGCCGTTAGTCCAATCTTGCCGCCGGCCTCTCATCCCTATCCACCGTCATCAGCTGGACGCTGGTGTCGCAACGCATCAGAACACCATACCACGCCTAACGGGAGGGAGCAATCGTGAGCTCGTCATTCGGAGGATTTTTTAGGCAGCTCCCGTGTTACGGCAATACATATCCATATTCATCAGTCCACACTGCACATTCTCTGGACAGCCGTGACATGCGCGTTCAATCATGACACACGCGTAGGATTCTCTTAACGAAGTTGTTTAGCTCGAGGTAAAACGAGTGTCCACTAAACCTATCGTCACCATCAACACGTAGGGGCCTCTAAAATTCATCTCACTACTCATCTCTGGTCCTCTAATCCTGAAGAAGTCACCAGTTAGCCCAAAAGTTGTCTGCGAAGTTACGGAGGCTAGCCGAGAACCCCAAGTTCGTACAACGAGACAACACTGGGGAATTGTAGAGGCAACAGCAGCTGCGAGAACACCCCGAAGCCTTGGAAGCCCGACGACGATCTGCCCATAAATTTATGAGAGATGCAAACGCTCGGCTTCAGCGCAAGGTTCTGTCTCTGAACTTGGACATGCGTGTTATTTCTGCGACTGTCGGTCTTTTAACCCGAACCTCTGTGCACTTAGAATCAACCTACAAACAACCTGGTATGACCTGGCTAAAGCCTAGTAGCAATGCGGGCGCAACCAGATTAGACTTCAGAATCGTCCATTTCCGCTACTTGAAGCCTTGCGTGACGTTGTGCAAGGCTGCAAGCTCCAGCTTTTTTTTTTTTTTTTTGTCAAGCGTGCAGTATGCATTCTTGTCAACCATACACACTCAAACTTCGTTACCTATATTGACTGCACTTCAGAATCGTCCATTTCCGCTACTTGAAGCCTTACGTGACGTTGTGCAAGGCTGCAAGCTCTAGCTTCTTTTTTTCCTTGCCAAGCATGCAGTACGCATTCCTGTCGACCATACGCAGTCAAACCTCGTTACCTGTATTGGCTGTACCTAGGCACTTCCTATGCCACCATAAATCGCTTGTATTCTTCTCACAACTGACACCGCCCTTTTGCGTGGATTTCGTCCTGTTATCTGAGGGGTATGTACAACGGCTCAAATTTAAAAAAAAAACACGCAGCTTGTATAAGGTTCAATTAATTATCACCTAATTATGACGAAATCACTCACAATTTTTACATGTCATTACATCAAGACCACAAGTTAAATCTACCAACAAAAATAACGTATGACGACCGCAACACATAATGATGGAAGACGATGAAGTGTGATCTCTGTGCTGCAGCTGTCCAGGCAACCATCCGTCCCAAGCGTACGCAAATAAAATATGCTTTATGTCATTTAAGTCCACAGGCGCGGCCAGAAAGAAAGATAGAGTACTTTTGAAAATGATTTATAGTATTTTATCCTGACAGTGCGTTGACCTTATTGTATTATTCACACTCAACAACAGTGCGCCTTCAAGAGGTTGTAATGCTTCCGCAATTCTTCTCATTCCACTTTTGCTAATAGCGTGTCGAATTCACTGCGTCGTTCATATTCATAGATTCAGCTCTTGTTCCATCTTCATTAGTTCATTTATTGCTGAAATATGTTTTACAGCAGTGGGTCGCGCTGCATAATCCAGAGGACGAATTCACGAAACTTCTCTTTTGTAATTCTGTTTTGCCATTGGTCAGCCGGTTTCTCTAATTTTATGTCCCGCATCATGATTTGTTGGTGTAATCTCTTGCGAAAATGTCTAGCGTTAAACGTGCTTCTAAATACGAGCCTATTGGTTCACCTTTCATAAACTCTTGGTCAGTTAATTTGGAACTACGTTGTCCTGTACACTGTCGCCCCCTATTTACAAAATGCACGGAATCTTACTACCCTTTCGAATACCTCCTGAGCATTTATTCTCCCTTTTTCGACTCGCTGCTCCTTTAGGGGGAAGTCAGCAACGAAAGAGCTTGTCCTTGCCAATTTCGTGCCGGAAAAGCAAATGCGGTGGCTTCGGTAGCAGCGATGCAGTAAATACTTAGCGAGACTTAGCCCTGTTCACGCCAAAGCGTTCAATGGTGCTAGCGCTGTCTTTGCGCTTTTTGTCTGTGATGTGCAGTGCTCTCCGATGGAGGGGCACCCAGGTTGCCTCTATGTGCGTGCGTGAGCAGACTTGCGTGCATGTGCACGCATGTTCGCTTGTGTGTCTTTCCTTCCAGGAGTTGTAGACATTGTCGACGAAAGTGGACTTGACAAGAGCAGCGACTGTGACAAACTTGTTCAGCCATTGCAAAGTGGGGAATACAGATGGTGTTCAGCCTTTGCTCGCGATGCACTTATTTGTCTGAAGAAGGGAGCGTTGCTGATTAATTGTCTCCTCAACCTTAGTTTTCCTTTCTATACTTCCCTTGAGCAGAAATCTTGGCAATGCACTTCTTTGGTTACTGGCGTGGAAGTGACTGAAAGGAAGTGTTCGATGGAGCGCAACCAGTGTTCGAGATTCTCGCTTGCTTAGGCAAGCAATGGTCGTAGCGTCGTTAGAATGAGAGCCATCAGCTTGAAACGGAGGCAGCAAGAAGTACTAAAGTATGTGCTATTCCGTAGTTTCTGAGAAAAAAAATTTTGGCACCGACAGTTTGGGAAGTTCCACGTATGACAAAGTTGCATTAGGGAACGCTTAAGGAGGAGCCCACAAATGGTGTTTTTTTTTTTTTTTTTTTTGCTTTGTGCTCCGGGTTTGACGGTGTGTAACAATAAAATTGCCTTCTTCGCTTCCGGTCACCTGTGCTACAAATAAGCGAGGTCGCGTGGGCTTCGTTGATAGATGCTTCACAGTAATCTGATGATGATGGACTTCTTGTAACGCGGTCCCGTTACCACGAACTAGCTACAGGCCCCTTCCGGAAGACCTGATAACAGCCTTCATCGTGGCTCCACATATAAGAAAGCTGCATTTGGTGCCGCCGATCATAAAGCGACAATTAAGTATCATTCTAGAATGCAATAAAAACGCTGATACGCAGTTTTTGTAGTTTCAAATTTTCGGTACAGGTGTCTGGCTTGACTAAGTACTCTACTGTAGGGTTTTTGTTTCTATTTTTTGGTACTAATTGATAGGATGCTCAACTGAGCACGCAGCAAATTAAGCAAATTAAGTCCAATGCCATTGATTAGGTTGAGAAACAAACAATCAAAGCGCTTTTAATTTCTCATTAAACATGTGGTGAAACCAGCTGCCGTACCACATAGCTCTACAAAACGCTCTGCCGTCCCTCGTCACCACTGGAATACGGTGTAGAACAATCAGAGCCTTTGATATCCTCACGAGACTATGCACACCATTGAAAACTTGTTGGCCCCAGAGTGTTTTAGTGCCTAGTGTTTTAGTGCCTTGTAAGAAACGTAGTAGAGTGTTTTAGTGCCTAGTAAGAAACGAGAGTTCCTGTATGGTGCGCAAGCGCACGAAACACGCCTAAGTAACCACCATCTTCTACGCTGTTTACTTAAATACGTACAGACTGTCATCATTATCTGCGCGATTATGCGTTCAGAAAAGATTGATCTGAAGCTGGTCATTGTATCACCTATCTCATTGCATTTCGTCGCTATTACACCGTATCTTTCAGTCAACGCTCGCGCAATATCTCAACAATTTTCAAAGATGCATAGCAGGAAAGCGGGACGACCACTGTCGTCATGCGTCAGTGCAATTGTCCAGTTATCGGAAGCCTAGAGAAATCAGCCCGTTCGAGAGAGAGCTCAAGCGCACGCATGCATGTATATGAAATCACGCAAACTGACGCTGTCGTTTTCACTGTATGCGCAGGGCTCTAGCTCGACCGTGGACGTCGCTCTACTGGCGGAGGCGCACGGCCTGGTGACAGACATGCTGCTGGACCCGAACCTCCCGCCGCACGTGGTGAGCGGGTTGCGAGCGCTGGCCACGCTGCTGTCGCCCCCGAGCCACGGGCCGCCCCAGCCACGGCCCCGGCCCGGGGGAGCCTCAGTCTCGCTGGCCGACTTCAACTGCGGCTCGGACACGGAGGAGATACCGTACACCGGAGAAAGACCGTCGGCCCTGCCCAAACGGCTGCGCCGCAATCTTCCTCCGGGCCTGCTCCGGCGCATGTCGACGAGCACGTGGACGACGACGACCTCGGCGACGGGCATGCCCACGCTGGAGCCAGAGCCCAGCCGAAAGAGGAGCACTAGTTTCAGGCATGCGGCAGCCGCCGCCGAGGGGTCCGCGGCCGCGCAGCACCAGCAATTCCTTGCGAACCATGCAGCAGCGTCCAGGTACTCGTCATCGCAGAGCTCGGGTGCTCATAGGTCTTTTAATTGAGCCCAGGACTTGACACTAGCCTTTGATGATGATGGTGATGATGATGATGATGATGATGATGATTATCTAAAGGCGTGGTCGTAACCAAACCGGCTTTTTACGTCGTTGTTGAACGATGACGACGGCCTAAATGCATGGCTCACACCCACTCTGGGGGGATTGGTCAAGAAACGAGTAATATGCGCACCAATTCTTCCTCTCCCTATTCTCATCCGTCATTTCTCTTCCAAGTGAGTAGCGCATCGAGTGCCCCGCTTGTCGGACATGCGTATATATCAAGTGGCGTGATCACACTCGACATCAAGTGGTCGAAACATGTGTAACGAAAGGTTAGCAATGCTCGAAACCGGCTCAAAGTAAGTGAACTAGGACTAAGGTATTATATTTCACTGAAATAACGAAGAAGCAATTGAAGTAATACAAAATAATAAAAATTAGGGGACCATTAAGATTCGTTTTTAATAGTTGGAGGCGACTTCAAACCCATCGTGAATGGAATTGTTTCGAACTCACTACACTGCATGCTCTACGTGGCCTTAAAGTAGCAGGTGCAGTGACGTGTGTGCCTCTTGGAGCGGTTGACTGGCTTTAAACAATGAAGTCATTATTATAACCACATGTTCTTACGCCTGATGGCAACTAACGATTATACCACGCATTGTTACTGCAATACTCAGGCTGTATTGTGAATCGTGTCTACCGGACGCATGTGCTTGTAAAGCATTCAATTTGCTCTCACTGTATTTCTGAGCAGAGGAGGATGTTTTCGCTTTATTCACCAGCGGACGTGTGGCCTTGTGGTAAAAACACTCGCTTGCCATGCAAACAACCCGGGTTCGATCCACGCTTAAACCGGAAATTATTCATTATGGTACTTTATTTCTGTCAATCTCGATTTTTCGGTCATGGACAATACGACGATATTTAGTTCACCAGCTACAACGCTGACTCTGACGCCGGAATTCGTGCGAAACGAGCTTTTAAAAGCTATTACCTTATAACCCTTCGGAAACATGCTACTTACAACCGTGCCGCACACAAGAGTTCTCCAAACGCGCGATTGCTCCGCCCTGCCCACCAGCAATTTCCCGGCGACTTCGTCGCTACATCTGAAGGTGGGAGTAACCTGAAGGGAGTTGCTGCAGACAAGTATCTCAACTGCCGCAACAAGCAGGAAGTCGATAAACCCCAGCAAAATGTAGCGCGCATGTCGCACACTGAGATTGCGAATCACCTTAACAAGATCTCACTTGTGCCGGGAAAACCGTGCATGCTTAACTGAAACACCAGCGTTATTGAGGGTTTGGTAAACCAAGCAGTGGGAATTCTACTAATCACTGGGTGCCCGTTCTGCACGCATCCTTGGGTTTCACAGAGCTGTATTTTTGTCTTTCTCTTTTTCCTTTTCATAGTAGCATGCTAAAGAGCATTAGCTAAGGCCAACCTTCCTGTTTTTATCACTTCTCTCGCTCTCTTAAGGGATGACAAATCGTTGAACAGAGAACGCGGCTCATTTCAACGTTTTGACAGCGTTTTTTTATTCGAAGGTTCCTCATCACTTCGAGCTTCAACTATTTCCGTGAGCGTCATCTGACTTTCTAAATTTAGGCATGTGCAACGCTCCGTTATACTGTAGGGTGTTTGCAAGGTGGCTTACCGCTAACTCTGATAGTGACATCCTGTGACGCTTCACCTGGGCACTACAATCAACGCGTTTTGTTTCTTGTGCATGTTCACGAGTGTTGTTTAATTCTCATGTGAATAAGAAATGCAGCGGCTAGGGAGATAACTGATCATTAATGAAAATGAATCGACTGATATGCCGTTTGGCTTACTTCTAGGCAAGGTAAATGAGATGTGTACAATATAGGTGTTAAGCTATGAAGAACGTGCAAGGTACAAGAGTGCGTGCTAAAAGGGCACAATCTGTATATTCTATTTGGAGTAACCTATGAGACAGAATTAAGCTTAAACAATAACAAATTTTTTATCGTCAAGCTGCTTAAGAAGCTTGACGCTAATTTTAAAGGTGCTTTCGGGCTTCAAGTGGGCTCCTAGTATTGTAAATCGTAGGTGCATTGTTACGAAGGCAGGCTTGAGTGAAAAGGTAGCACATGACAAGCTTTCAGTAGTCTTGTGCACTTCTTCGCCAAAAACAAACAGTTGTCAGTTTGCTTTCTATTTTGTGCGTTCCCTTCTGTCACTAAGGTGCAGCGTTGTTATGCATGACAATACTTTGTCAAGAGACTCACCACACTGGGCTGGAAATTGTATTAAGAAGTAGACTGTACTCTCAACTGTGGTACTTACTCATGGTTTGGCATGTGACCTGATTTTGTTGTAATGTGCCCTTTCTCCTTCTACCTCTCCTTTGCCATATTTATTTCCTGTTTTTTTTTACTTTATGGGCTCTCCAGATGACCAAATGGATGTGGTGTCTCATTTAGCTGACAAATGCCCACCCACTTGTTTTCTTGCATTCCTTCTATTCTAGCTGGCCATTTTCATAGGGCAGACGAACGTGGACTAACGTGCTTTGACGACCCTCCGCCACTAAGAACACAGTGCGGATCGCAGATAAATGTATTACGTAGACAGATACTTCGTAGATAAATGTATTACATGAACGGATCTTCCAGAGTTTCTTTTTAGACGTGAAGCGGCTATTTGACTAACCTGTGTAACGATGTCCCTCCGTGCGTCTGTACGATCGCGCCGCAACGCGCTCTCTTCCCCGCACGTGTTGGAGGGGTGCCAAGTAGGTCAGGCCACAGCTGCACATTAACGACATGCCCACTTCGCAGTGTGCGCAGACGTCACTCTCTTTCTGGGCTGCCACGCGCCTGCCACAGCGTCCGCAGTTGCCGCCTCGTTCGTTAACCCGCAACACCAGCCGCTACCGCTGCTCGCTCCGCTACCACGACCGTCGCTCGTTACACCACCGAATCATCGGTTCACGAGCTATAAAACTGACGCACCAGCCATCGCTTCAAACGAATCTTCCAGTGCTGACCGCATCACCCGCGTTAGCGCCGTTAAACTTGTGCTGCTACCCGTACGCAACGCTGCTGCATCATATCCTATCGGGGTTCTTTTTGGGAAGATGGTGTGAATTTTTCATTCTTACATGTGTGTTGGCAGCAACTATGCGGCCTCTCATCGTATCTGAACTCCCCCAACAAGGCAGTCTTCTTACGTCTATTTCAATCCTTTGGCCTCCTCTCAGCGGTTCGTCGGCTCGCGGCACGGCGTCCGGTGGTCCGTCGTCGGCGCTGCAGCCGAAGGGCCGCTCGTTCTCCACGACGGCCATCCCGTCGTCAGCGCTGTCCCGGCGAGGGGTACGCGAACGCAAGACGGTGTGCAGCCTCCACCCGCTGAGCCTGGCCGCCGGGACAACGCCCGGCGCGGCGGCGGGCGAGGCCGCCGCCTCGGCAGACCAGCAGGCCACGCTACCTTCTGTGCGCCGGCTGCACACGTCCGACTACGACTCCAGCAATGACTCGCCCAGCGGGTCGGACACAAACGACCCGGCGAGCGGGCCCAACGTGCTGGGTAAGCCCTCATCTCTGTATTCATAATGATGATGACAATGAGGATACACTGCATGTTTCATGTCCATAAACACTTGCTAAATTATTCTTCCTTTCTTCCTTACTTTCTGACAGTATCATGTCACTGATAATCTGTTTAGTCTTCTGTTTACGATACTTGCTAGATATATCTCTCTGCCAGCTTTGTCACAGTGTTGCTTTGTATTGGTGACTTTATATCTTCACCTCACATGTAGACCCTTGAGCAGGATGAGTGTACGGTGCATTTCATGGATGCCACCCTTGCAGTAGCACAGCTTAGCCTGTTTCCTAACAATTATGTACTTCACCCCTCCACTGAACACTCTCTTCTCACCTATGAAGCATGCAGCCAGGCAGAATGGTATTTCGTCAGATCTATCTTGTATCCCTGTACGTTTCCTCCACCTAATTCATCTATATCTCTTTCCTGTCATCCAGCTGTAGTGACAGTTTACGGCTAAACGAATCAGCCTAGATAAATAATGCGTTGCTATAAAAATTTGTCTTCTTTTCTTTTTTTTTTCTTTTTGTGTATGTGTGTGTCGCAGAGGGCGCACTGAGGTCGCCGCAGCAGGCGACAGCCGTGGTAGCAACGGCGACAACGGCGGCGACGACGGCGGGACCTGTTCGCTGCGGACTCTGCGGGGCTCGGGTGGGCGCGACGCTAGCGGCAAGGCCCCGTGAGAGACGCCTCGAGGACGCCACTGGTGCCAAAGGGGACGAGGTCTCTAATACCTCTTGTTTGGCTCTACATGTGTTCCTATGTTTAGTCATCTGATATACCTCCCCTGAAGCATCTAAACATCCTACCTAAGCTATTGAAGCTCTTTGTGTGAGCTGGCGCACTGATCTTAACAGTGCTGTCCCTCCGCATAAAAGACCTAGCAATACCGGAAAGAAATTAGCTTTACCAAAACCTGGGCCAGCAGTGCCTCATGCGCGTGTAGCAGCTGAGAGGGCATGACTTCGAACGATGGGTTGTTATAAATGCCGACGTGAACAGCCACTGAAGAGCACAGGCCTGCGCAGGGTTTTTCAGGAGGGAAGAACCACGTTTCAGAGCAGAACCCCCTGGTCGAGTCCTAACGTTAAACAAGCTTCGTAATGGATGTGAAACTGAAAATAAAGTGATGACGTGCTTCTCAAAACGGCCTGCCATCGGTCCTCAGCTTTGCTGACTAAAAACGATGAGCAAGCAGGTCTTCGAATGCCACATCAGGGGTCTTCAGCAGCTATTGTTGCCAAGAACCATATTGGCCATGACTTTGTGATTCTCGCAATTACGGGAGAGGTCTGACTGTGTAAAAATAAGAGGGAGGGGGAGACTTGGCGCCCCATTAAAGTTATTAGTCGGGGCGTGCCCCATCATGCCCACTCCCCCTATGTGCACACACCTATGGATAACAAAGCAGAGACGGTGTAAACAGGTCTGCTTGAACCCGATTCGTTCATTTAGATGAATTTAGGCACTTTGTAATGCTTTTCTTATCAACGACCGAGTAGCGTTGATGTGCACAACGCGGGATTGCTTCGTGCACTCGATCGGGAGGCCAGCGGTACAGACCCATCTCACATTCTTTTTCACGTGCTTAGGTATCGTGTGTATCAAAACTTGAATTCAGAATACGCGTAAGCTATTCGAGAAAAACAACATTAGACAATGCGAGAGTCATCCCTAATCTAGCTTTCGTGTTCCTAGTCAAGTAAGTCTCTCGTTTTTTTGTGACCTCGCTTTATTTGCCACGATACCTTCCACCGTTCCCCTACCAAGTTCTCTTGCTCCCCAATGCAGGACTCGGGATCGGGGAACGAGGGTGACTTCGACCGAGAAGAAGGGGGTGGCCTCTATGTGGGCGACACCCTCTTCCTGCCCGACGAAATCGTTCGCGACCCACTGCTGGGACGGATAGCCGAGTGGGACTACCCTATATTTGATCTCAACAGGCTAAATCCGGATACCATACTCAGCAAGGTATGTGACATCTCTGCCTTGTTCCTAGATAAAACCTATATTCAAGTCCTTACCTACAGATAAAGCACGTGCTAATATTTGAGCGCTTACAGAGTGCAAAAGATTGCTACCCAATTCACATCGGCTTCGACACCAATTTAAAATTCGTGAATTTCTAAACAGAATAGTAAGGTATTTTACTGCCTTCAATTCGCTTTACTGCCTTCAATTCACCTAAAAGGGCGTTCTCACTACGCCCCGCTACTACTATGTCATGAAGTTGAATTTTCACTGCTGCCAAGCCACACTAGGAGGTCAAGTTTTCACTTTTCCTGCATTCGGCTAAATATATCAGTATAGAAGTATGTCATGGTACCAGCTTATATGTGCTTAGCATGGGCAATTTTATAACTTGCCATATTTTACCTCTTATAACTGGCACCTCTATAATTGTGAGATTTCCTACTCTTTAAGTTTGATTATTCGGTACCGATTAGTATTCACTACAATGCTTAACGACAAAGTATTATTCACGCAAGCCTGCTATAGAGTTTTATCACAAATGCTTTATAGACCTTTATAACCATCATGCAGTCCTCTGGGCAGCAGAAAGTATGCCAGACACCCTCTAAAAAAACACCCATGCTCGAATAGCAGGGCCATGTATTGTACTTCTATTCTGCAGCAGTTTGGAAAGCAGATGTAGAAATTCTGTTCTACAGGAACATCTATCTGTGCAATATTTAATATATACAGCTTGTTGGCATTCCCTGTTTTTTCAAATCAGTGATATCAATGCCACTAGTTCGCTGATATCAACACCATTATTTTTTGAAGGTACATTGTAAAGTGGAAATAATAGGGCATGCCTAATTATTTCTCACACAACTCGCTATATCTTCACATTATATTTGCATTATATGATTCACATATTATACGGTATTATTTAACTACGTCTACTTTAGTGGTTGGTTTTTGGATAAAATGCGAAGAGTCAATGATGGAAATTTGCTGTAGGGATATTCACATTTACCATGAAAGAACGTAACATATTTTACAAAAATATCCAGACTGTTCTTAGGTAAATATCCTAACTGTTCATTTCAAAAAGTAATTTCTTTGCTAACACTCACCTATATTCATTATATAGTGTGTTCTTTCAATTCTCCTCCTGGTGTCACTGAAAAATGAATATTCGTGGTCCTAAATTTGAATCAACTACATTCACCAGCATTTGCGGATGCTGCATGCTAAACATTTTTTCACGTCTACCCTCTCTTTTTTGTGAGAACACGTAAATTGTTATAGTCGCATTTATCCACCCTAGCAACCACAGGTATCCACTGGCTGTCCATTTTGAATACAAATGTCCGGTCGAATGCATCTTCAACACAGTTAGCCAGTGGATGTACAGTGACAATCTATGTCCCGTGTGTCTGTTTTCTGGACGTCCGAACTGGATGTCCGACTAGATATTAAGTTTTGAACTTTGACTGGCTGTCCATATAAGGACATGCCAAGGATATGTGCATTTACTCATCAGTTATTGTAAAATTATAAAGTAGTGAAAATATATAGAGATCTGCAGAATCCCAAGTGTCATTCTCGTAAAATTTCATTTAAAGGGCTACTACATATTCATTCAAATTTCTGCACGCGTGTTTGATCCTAGGATGTCGAACAATTTCGTTTCCTGAGGCAAAACAATCTGGTTGATTCAATATGTGTATCGTATGTTGTAAAAAAGAATGTATTTATTGTTAATAATATTGCATGTGAACTAATGAAAATGCCGATAGAGTGCGTCATAGCAATCATGATGTATACAGAAACTCCCAATGCGGCAGCCTCGACACTTCTCAACAAGCGGTGCACCGCAGTTGCTCAAATTCCTCGAGCGTACACGTAATGGTAGCCGTGCCCTTCTGGATGTGTCGGAAAAAAACGCATGCCATTGTGCCTATTGTCCCGAAACCTGCTTGACAGCGGCGCGCAATGACGAAAGAAGAACGGGAAAGGAGGGTATTCGTGTCCCGTCCCACATATATAGGCTGAGCCAGTCTCCTAGCGGCAGAAGGCAGATTTTTTTTTCAAGTGCGCCCGTGTGGACATCAACAGCAACATGTGAAGTTACAAAGGATGACTTTTCTACAAGAAACATAGAAATGCAGCATGAGCCCACCACTTTTCCAGCAGAGATTACCATGGCAAGCAGCAGCAACCCCACTTGCTCGCACGGCACAGATAAGATCATGCCTTACATATCTCTTTTTTACGTCTGATATCGAACATTTATCTGTTCTTAGCACGCGTTGACTATTGACCATCATTTGTATAAGCCCTGCTAATATGTGGCATATTTCCAGCTCTACATTTGTTCGCATGTTCCTTCCTAGTAACCAATTTAGGACAGGCACGTGGTGAGTGCCTGTAAACCTTATTTAGAAGCATGTGCTGCACCCATTAGTTT
Organism: Rhipicephalus microplus; assembly: GCF_043290135.1. Taxonomy (NCBI): domain Eukaryota; kingdom Metazoa; phylum Arthropoda; class Arachnida; order Ixodida; family Ixodidae; genus Rhipicephalus; species Rhipicephalus microplus. The sequence continues at coordinate 22,023,135 of NC_134707.1, forward strand.
TTCTCCTGTGCTTGTCTGTATGTACTTATTGAGGTTCTAAGAATAACATTGCCATAAACATGCACGAGTTGTGTTTGTCGCTAATAACTTAATTTATTAAACCTGTAATGAAGCAATTGCTGCCACCTAAGAAGTTGTGGCACTTGAAAACAGAAGGGCATTGAACACTAAAATCTTGTAAGCCTCGTATACCCTTTCACAATCGCAGCTGCAGACTGTGAGTTATGTGCTTATTAGTCTTAAAATATGTTTATAATAAAGGTTTGCTCTTGAAAGCCCACTTGGGCTCCATTTTTTTAGAATTCATTTGCAGCAGAAAAGCTCCGGCGGAAGAAAGACAGCTTCCGAGTAGGCTGTGTGGATACGTTGTTCACGTGAAAGGTTTTTCTTGAATATGCACAAGCTATATACACAAAGAGATTATATATATATATATATACTCTGAATGTCCATGTTGGCTGTGTGAACGGATGTCGAGCGAACATACAAATTCGTCACGTTTGTACATGTGTTGTACATCCATGGGACGTATAGTGTACATTTGTGGACATTTTAAGGATGTCCGAAATATCCGAAATGTATGTCCTGGTGTATGCCTATCGGATATCCGTGGTTACTTGGGCATTTAGGAAATGATTCACATTGAGGGAGATTACATAACTTCTAGTGGGAACTTACAGACTATAAAGACATTGAAACATCGGAAATTATAAAAAACCAGAGTGTATAGATATGTACTTGGCGATCCGTGTGAGTTGGACCTTATAGGCCTTCTGAATATTCTTTCTTATTTGCTCATTTCAGATGTGTTATCGCGTATTTTTAGAAGTTGGTCTGTTCGATGCCTTCAAAATCCCGGAGCCCGAGTTTCTTCATTATTTCCACGCACTCGAGAGTGGTTACAGAGAAAAACCATGTGAGTCTCTGAATAATTATTTGCGTCTCGCTTCATATCTTCATGGGTATTTGCCAAGGTAGCACTGTTGTCAGCTTGCAGGGATTTCTTGCCATGGTCTTTATAATGTACATCTTACCTCAATTTGATCATTTAGGTAGGAATAGGTACAAATATGAAAACCCATTCATTTTGCAGCTTTATTCTAAAAGACTGCATGACAGTCTGAAAAGATTACACAGGTTCTTAACAACTATCTGCCAGTAAGTGCGATGTGTTATAATGTACGGCTTACCAGAAAACAGAGGACCTCCGCAGCGGCAGCACCGCTAGCGATGGTAGTTTTTATGTTTCGTTCAGTCCTACTTTGCTGGAAGCAGTTGTAAAGAGCATAAAAAGAAATGGTTAAAATAATATAGAAAATGAAGGAGAATGTTCTGCCACCTCCTCCTTTTTACGGCACCTTTGCTGTGCCTTGTTAGTTTTTGGCTGATTTGTAATGATTACAAAGAATTCCGGCCGTGTACCTATTGAAGGGGGATAAAGAAACGATTGCTGTTGAAGCTATTTTTCTATGATGGCTGAATGTTGCAAGGTCTTACCGTTTGTACCACTGGTAAAAAATAAATCCACAAAGTACTGAGCATACTGTCAGTGAATGCAAGAATATTCGCCGAGCAACGGCCATGTAATGTGTGTCTCTATCAAACGTTCTGTTTTTCCAAGTGTGTGGTAGTATTAACGGATGAGTGGTTCATGCGTGAAACAGGCGATGTTTAGAATATTGGTTGCTAAAAAAAACAGGGCTGAGAGATTGATCCAACAACGATCACCGCACGTGTAGGCAACAGTGGAGTTTCAAACCTTATTTTGAACCTGACAGTGACAGCAACCCGAAGAAATGCGCTAAAGATGTTCGTATCAAATCTATGACAATAAAAGAAATGCTTGTGTCAAGAAAAAAAAACTTTCAAGATGTTAGCCTCTAATAGAGGACATAGGTTATTGCTGTGGCATTTCGGTCTCATTTCGTGCTATTTTTTTTTCTTCATTACTAATGCTAACTCACCAAACAAATTGCGACATGATCGCTTTTAGTCAATGCAATGTGATTCCATCAAACAGGTGATGATTTTTATCCAGGTGTTTCTCATGGCTTTTGAAACATCCCGATTTTGCAGTGACCAACCTTTCTGTAGTTTCGTACTTGGCTTGTGTTGGACTTTGTTCCCTCTTTGTTACCTCTTGGGAACTCGCCTAACAACTTGAATATGTAACACATCATCACAGTCCTGTACCATCTGCGTCAAATGAAACCTGCACAGCGGGAAGCATTAGCAATGGTATAGTGTGCGCCAACCGGTTGTTGCCATTGACAGGCGCACAACACTCCGATTTGGTAGGACTGCGTATGTCCACGGTTATGACAGGACGACCCGCACTATACCATTGCTAATGCTTGTTGCTGTTCTGGTTTCATTTGATGCAGATAGTACATGTGCAATGACATCTGATCGCTATGTATCGCATTCCCGCTCCTCTAGTTCAGTCGATCGTATGAGACGTCTATCACTTTCGCCAATAGTTTTCCTCGCTTTCATTTTCGCGCGCGTCAGATCACAATCGAATGCACGCTGCGGACGTCCTCCACGGGGTGTACTACCTGACGTCACAAGCCATCCCTGGTTTCGTGCAAGCAGTGCCGGACACCACGGATTCTCCGCTTCACAAGACAGCCGGGAACTTCTTAGCAGGTGACACCTATTCCCCAGTGAAATGAAAAATCGAGGCACACTTTTAGTTGCGCCCCATACCAAACAAAAAGGCTTTGTTGCAGCCAGCCTGCACCTTCCTGAGGTTTCACCTCACTTTTTTTTCGAGCAACTCGAAACTATATTTCCTTCACTAATGGTATTCAGCCACTGTAAGGGGTCTATCTCAAATGACACAGTTTTTTTATACTTCATGCTTGTTTAAGTTAAATAATATTTGTCACAAATAATTTGTTTTGGTCTTCAATTTGTAATTGCCTTATGTGGTTTGTAACTAAATATGCTAACACAAGAGCTCACTTACAAACAAACGGCAGAAATGATTATGTCCATAAATTTACGTCCGTTTTGTTAATATTCGGAGGGCTTAGTGGTCATATCACTTGATGAAATGTTTTAGTCGCTGATCTTGTAAAACGAAGGCTCACTTTTTGCATGTGATGCCACTTTCATACTTATTATCATTTTTTTTTTGCACTAACATTTTAATGTTAGCATATAATAACACGGCCTCATAGTTGTTGAGAGAGTGCCATCTATGTGGTTTTGGGCACTTTTGATGCCAAGTTTGTGTCGTTAGCTAGTACATGAGGGTTAACCATAAATAATGGTTTTAATGAAAATACTAACATGTCTTTATCTAAAATACCCAATTTACTAGTTTTCATTAGCATTTGGGGTCATGTAATCAGCTGCCATGCAAAATATTTAGCTGTAGAATTTTTGTGTGCTTTTGGCATCAATTAACAATGCTTGTGAGCAACAGGTATACCAGGTATTTATAGAATGTGTGAATATATTTTTAAAATTTGGAACGCTTTTCGTTATCACTAATTTCTACGCTGTTTGTTGGCAGCTACCGTTCAAGATTTCAGTTGCTTTGGCTCCTCTGTGCACTTTAGTTAAGCTTTGATAATACAGAGTTATTTATAATGTTACCATAACGGGTTATCGTGCAATATTTCGGTATTTCGCAGCTGCACATGGATTATACTGCGGCCTATGAATCATGAATTTAGAGCTCGCTCCTGGCATTTTGCTAGTTAAAATGCATCGTTACCCATAGTCTTTCACGACTTTCCCGGATGCCAGCTTTCTGGTTTAAAATTAATGTTCACTCATTAGGAATTTACACAGGAAGTGATACGTACTTGGTCTATACGCTCTTCACAGCTGACCGTTAATCAAGTTTTCTCGTAGAATCCGGGATGCGACAACAACCATTCTTGAGCGACTCATAACCTATTCGAGCATCACCAGGGCAACTTTGGGCGATGTCTCACCCTCAAGAACAATATTTTCGTGTGACTGCACAATGTCCGTGGTGAACTTTTTAGCTTGAAATCGCAGTCCGCTAAAGCTTAAGCTTCGTTTTCGTTGCCGACATACACAAACTCAAGTTCTTTACGGGCCTAAAAAATATGGTCGAACGATGAGTTCCAATGTTCCTCTTAAGCTACGCAATGTATAACAGTTTTGGGCCCAATATGAAAACAATCATTAGGGGCTTTTAGCTTGTTTGCATACTTCTTTACGTAATGTGTTACTAAATACCGATTTGCATTTAGCATCTTACCACAACGCCTGTCTTTCAATGTTTTACGCCTCATACATAAACGTTTACGTACGTACGTAACAGTGTATACCTTTACGTTTTTGCAAACCATGAATTGTGATGCTAACTACATTTAAACTGCATTTAACTTGCATAGGATTGAATCGCCATTGTGGCAAGATCACTAGTTGTTTTTATTATCCTGTACAGTATCCTCGTATGCACAAAAGGGTAAAAAATACATTGCTACTGCAGCGATGGTGTCCACACCTTGTGACATTTTGCGCAACCAATCATCAATATGTTGACTCACGGCGTCTATGTTCTAGGCCATTCTAGCTTTGGTAATCTGGCTGAAATAATGTAATCGCTAGTGGCGCCCACACTTCGCATTATTTTAACTCGACGGCTACAGTTTCTGCAGTGTCGATACCTCGAGTTCCTAGAAACGAAGGTGAATTTGTGAAATAGGGAAGGAAATGTAAAGCCTCTCTGGCAGGCAGTTTATGTAACATAAAGGTTTATGTTCCGTAAAGACCCGCGCATGCACATATTCTATCCATTATCTGGTAAAGAAGTATATGTGCAAGCTTTTAAAAGCCCCTATATGTTCGTCTTCATTTCCGTAACATTTCTCGAAAATTCAAGAAAAGGCAAGCTTGCACAGAGCATGACTTAATTAATCAATGCTGACATTTCACGTGCCAAAACCGCGACATGACTACAGCGCACACCATAGTAACTTAGACTACTTAAGGTTCTTTAATGTACGCCTCAATCTAAGCAATAGTTTTGAAAGTTGCACTAATTGGGCAGTTGTGCTGTACCTATGCATAGATTTAAACTTACAGGTGCACTTTTCATTTCACTCTCACCGAAACGTGGCAGTCGTGGCCATTGATCGTACTCGTTCCCTAAACCTTATCACGGCTACACCTTATGTGCTAAGCTACCACGATGAGTAGCGTGATTGTCGCAGGGATTCACCATAAACTTGATACGCTATGCATGAAACCTCGTGGACAGGTAAAAGTGGGGATTTTGTTGAAAAAACCGTCCCATAGTATTTCGTCGCTGTAGGTCTTGGCACTGATGAGTTCTGGGAAAACGCAGCATCATGGTGTCAGATTGCCTGCAGCACTATTCTCAGAGGGCACGCCAAGTAACAACGTGTTGTTCTGTGAAAATATCTCGAGGGGATTCCTTTCAGTACTAGGGGTATCATCGATGTTCAAGAAATGATGCTGCGTGGCCCACCTTTGACTTTCCTTGCTGTATGGGACGGTACTGTTCCCACTTTGTGTTCACAATAGTGTTTTCTGGAGTTACTTAGGCGGGATATATCATGTACAGAGGGGGATTCGAGAGAGCAACACTGTAATGGTTAATGCTGTCAGATTGCAAAAAATGCCTACAAAATTAATAAGAAGCCCACGCGATAAAATAAATAACAGAAAGACATCTAGAATTGCTACTTCAACGTATTTAAGGTGCACAAAACACTTCAAGTTTTATTTTTCGGTGCACATTTTATAAATTACTGTTCGTTTACTTACGGAGTACATTTTCCAGGGGAAGGACATTTCACAGCAATAAAAAGTGAATGCAAAGCACGGTTCATACAAATATATAAAATACATAATACAAATGAATGAACAGTAAATATAATATATAGTATCCAATATACAGTATATGTTGTATATGAAATGTGTACTCATTTCATAGCGTTATGCATATTTTTAAATACATAGTAGTCTTCATCTTCTGTGCGCCACAACATTCTTGGTTAACTTACTCTTTAAACGTTTCTGTTCTTTGCTTTAAGCACTCTTTAGGCTGGGTTGGCACAGCCACGCACGTGTGAAAGAAGAAATACAATTGCAACGTTTTCAACGCCATTGCAGTAAGTGTCCACCAATCTGCTTTTATTGTCTACAGAAGAAACTTACGGTATCATGGGAGCCAACTTTCCGGCGTTAGAACTCATGGCCCTCTACACAGCAGCTGCCATGCATGACTATGACCACCCTGGCAGAACGAATGCCTTTTTGGTCTCCACGTACGCACCACAGGTAAGGGAAAATTACAGCTAGTGTCTGTGTCGAATGCGCAAAAGAGGTGATATCGTTTTACTCTTGAGCAAAAAAAACGTATGCTAATCAGCGTAAAGAAACTGTATCTGGGTGGCTTGACATGATTTACAGTCATTGTCCAAGTATTTAGGGCAACTAGATTGATTGATTGATTGATTGATTGATTGAAACAGCTTTAATGAAGGGCCACCAGAGACCAGGGTAATTTGAATAGTCGTGATTATTTGACGGGCATTCTTGAATGTTGATTTCTCGCCTGTTCTAAAACACGCCAACATGTAGTGAGTTCCACTGAGGACAGTCACAAATTGCTGCGAAATTCAAAATTTTGTCAGATGTGGTAGTCTCTGAACTTTTGACAACAATCGCAAGTAGATTCATGACCACAAGTTGACCTAAAAGGACACACTGGTATGCACATTAGTAAGAGTAAAAATATAGTGAATGAATAATTTAAAGCCCTAGGAGAATGGCGGATCATGCAGTGAGCTATGGCAGCAAGTGATGATACTTCGGGGATAGGCTGACATATATGTGGCAGCAGTGGTGTTCATTATCCTGTTCAATTTACCAGATATAATTGGGATTATTAAATTGTGTTACATGAAGAACAATGAAGTGAGGTCTTGTCATAGTATAAAATAAATGTCACGTCTAGGAAAAGAAAAATCCGGCCAGCCTCACTTCCTGAGCACTGTCGAAACAGCAAAGCTTAGGTTCGTCCTTCATCATGCTACATTGTACTTCTACATATTTCTAGTGTTCTATTCGTTGGCACTCAGCTGCGGCCTCTTTTGTGCGAACATTATGGTTGACTTGACGACGGAACGCCCGTTCGTGAGTCACTGTCGCTGATGCTCACGTCCGCCGCCTTCTTCATGTTTGCCATCTTGAAAACTGCTGAACGCTGCCACTAATACGTTATTGTACACTCTACGGTGCCTCACCTTCAGCTCATCTTGATGCGTTTCTCGAAGGTCCACCCCTCGTCAACCTTAGTCATCGCCTCTCGGAGCGCACGCAGCTCTCCTATTCTTGAGGCATGACCGCACGAACCCATCACAGCATGTTGCTTTTTCACGTGGTGCGGCACCCTATCTCTTTGGCAAGAGAGGGTGCGTGGCTGCGCGAAGTTGTACAACATGTCTCTGCGTCAGGGGAGGATACCGCGCCGCATTAAAAGGCAACGCCCTGACGCGCTGCAATGGGTACGTGTGATCAGACCTGTACCGAGGCTCACTTTCGCCATATAACGTGGCCATGTGATCAGCGCTCCCACAACGCAGGACATGAAAACCACAGCTAAGAACAGTTTCACTGTTAATAGTAAGGCTAGGTGTTTGCTGAGATGAAATGGCATGGTTTGGAGATGAGGATTGTCGTGGAGGACACCGTAGGGATGACACATCACTTCGGATCACTGAAAGCTGCACTCGACTGGTATTAACCGGTATAAGGATTTTTTTTCATATGTCATCGTAACATACGCAACTAGTCAAGACAGCAGAAAGAAACATACGAGCACGGGCTCGAACTAACAGCTGATTTTATTGAGGACTGGTACACTAGTTTGAGTTTGTGTTCACCTGTGCTTGTCGCTTCCACTGGTCTAAGCTAGTATTCACCTGTGCTTGTCGGTTGCTTTCTGTTGCCGTGTCTAGTTATGTTACTTACCATAATATTTGTTTCTATGCACCAATTTGACCAACATTCAATTCCTTTAAAGGGTTATTTTAATGGTCATTATTATGGTGCATTTAACTTACAATTCACTTGTTACATTGCACCCCATCGTACTTCCAAAGCAAATCATGTGGTGTAAAGCAAGGTCGTGTAAACAAGAGACATCCAACTTGTTTTTATCCTCAAATTATATTTAGCAACACAACACTTGAAATGGGGACTTGTGGCGGTTATCCTGTTCTCTGCATATTTCATAGCATAGGCTGAACACGAAAGTCTTTCAAGGGTCATCAAGCTCAAATATTGGTTATGTCAAAGTTGGTGCTGTGTTTCTCAGTGTGACATCCGTGCGTTACATTTACAGGCGGTATTGTACAACGACCGGTCGGTGCTGGAGAACTATCACGCAGCGTCTGCATGGACGTTATTTCTGTCCGAGCCAAAATTCAACTTCCTCGTGCACCTGGACAAGGCGGAGTTCAAGCGGTTTCGCTTCCTCGTCATTGAGTGCATTCTCGCCACCGATCTCAAGAGGCATTTCGAGATCCTTGCCGAATTTAATGCAAAGGTAAGTCCAACTGCAGTCAAACAATGTTTCCTGACGAGTGACTACCTTACCTGTCCTCTCACTGTTTGAAATGTTTCATGTTTAATTACTCCAAAAAGATAAAGTGCCATTTATATTGTAGGAAGACAAGTGGCGTTTGGTTTCCTACATTTTTTTATTTATCCCTGCTTTGGCATGGACGTTCACAGATGCTGCCGTTCTTGCTGGCATCTTCTTCTCTCATTTTGGCTCAAACATGCAGAGCAGCTGCAGCACAACTTCTTCATCATCTCCGAGATGCTGGCGGCTTGCCATAAAGCCTCTCTCTAGTGAGGTAGCCAGTGGGCGAAGGAGAAACCCCTATGAGCAGGTTATAGGTTCTGATGTTGCAAAGCACATTCGCCTGGTTTTCGCGGATGGCTTGTAGTCTTTGAGGACGGCGTCAGTGTCGAAGAAAGCCTGCTTTATGCAGTCAATGCAGATACTGTCTTCGCGTCCATTAAGCAGCAGAACGAAATGCATTGGGCAATGCTTGAAGACCTTAAAGAGTCCGTTGTAAGGAGGTCGCAGTGGTGGCCTAATTGCGTCATGTCGTACAAAGACGTGGGTGCAGTCACGAAGCGCGCGAATGGCAAAACTTGGGAGTGAGTGTTGACGTGCAGGAATAGGAGACGCATTTCTCATGGCATTCCTGAGGCAACTGGCATAATCAGCTACGTCCTATGGTGATAGCGGAGACGTGTCGAAAAACTATCCAGGAAGCCTTAGGGTAGTGCCAAATACGAGCTCAGCTGAAGAGCAGGACGCGTCCGTACGCATCTTGCTGCACAGGGTGAGGAGGACAGGTGGTAGTCACTCCGTCCAGGGTATCAATGATTGGGAGGCCATGACCGAAGCTTTGAGTTCGCGTTAATATCGCTCAACCATGCCATTCGACATCAGACGGTAGGTTGTCGTCCTGCTGTGGTTGACACCAAGCATTCGAGACATGGTGCGGAAGAGTGCAGAGTCAAATTGACGACCTTGATCCATTGTGATGGTCTTGGGAACTCCGTAGCAACTCATCCACACGGTGATGAGTCCGGGGGCGACTGACTCGGCTGTGATGTAAGTCAGGGGTAGTGCCTCAAGCCACCGCGTGAACCGGTCTATGCAGGTTAGCATATACCGGCTGTTTCGCGATGAGTGCAAAGGGCCTGTGAGGTCCAGGTGCATGTGACTGAACTGCATGTCAGGAGGCGTGAAGGTACCCAGTGGTCTGACCATGTTGTGCTGGACTTTGGTTAGCTGGCACTTGAGACAGGCACGTGTCCAGCGGCGGACGTCGATGTTCCTATGATGAGGCACTGAGTCACACGTATACCGGAGTGCGACAAGGAATGCAAGGCGTTGAAGACTCTGCGGCAAAATGGTGCTAGAACGTAAGGACAACAACAACCAGTAGAGGTGTCGCAAATGAGGGGAATCGCACAGCCTGGAAGTTGGAGATATTCGAACTTGAGCAAATGTTTTTGGAGTCGCAACACCTGAAGCTCGCTGTCATCCTTTTGTGCAGTAGCCATGGCTGCAAAATCGACTGGTGGACACTCATCCATAGTTGTGTTGATTTCTATTTGGGAAAGCACGTCAGCAACGGGGTTGTCTTTGCCACTGATGTGCCGGATATCACTCGTGAACTGTGATATGTAGGCAGTCTGGCGGATCTCACGGGGGGGTGTGGGAAGAGTTGGTACCGGTTGATTGACACATAAGCGGCTTGTGGTCAGTGAGGATATGGAACTGCCGACCTTCTAGGAAGTGTCGAAAGTGCTTGACAGCCAAATAGGCCGCGAGCGGTTCGCGACTGAATGGGCTATAATGACGTTCTGTCTGTGAGAGCTTCTGTGAGAAGAAAGCGACCGGCTGCCACACTCCATAGACCAACTGCTGCAAAACTGCTTTTATGACGACGTCCGAGGCATCCACTGTGAGTGACGGGATGATGTCACTCTTTGGATGCACGAGGAGAGTTGTGTTAGCCAGAGCTTTCTTGATGGTACTGAAAGCTGTCTCTGCATCGCCCATCCAGAAGATGGAAGCGTTGGGGTTCGCTTGACCGGTTAGAAGTGCGTGGAGTGGTTGCAAGATGGTATCGCAATGAGGTAAACCGCCGGTAATATTCGGCAAGCCTGAGGAATTCGCGTAGTTTCTTCGTAGTTGTTGGTCGTGGAAACTGCAATATAGCTTCAGCACGTGCTGCCGGTGGAGAGATCCCACGCGAATCCACACAATGGCCAAGAAAGTCCAGTGAAGAAACGCCAATCTCTCTCTTTGGTCTGTTGATGACTAGTGGATATATGCAGAGTCGTATGAAAACCTGACGCAGGTCAAGTTCGTGACCTTCTATAGTGGTGCTGAAGACAAGTATGTCATCCACGTACACGAAGCAGAAGGTCAAACAACGAAGTACCCGGTCCACAAACCGTTGAAGGGTTTGTATGGCGTTTCGTAGACCGAAGGCCATACGCATGTATTTAAACATGCCGAAACGTGTTATTATGGCAGTCTTCGGTATGTCAGAAGGCTCTACAGGTAATTGGTGGTATGCCTTTACTAAGTCGATTTTGCTTAATATGGTGGAATCATGCAGCGATGCCGTGAAGTCCTGGATGTGCGGTACTAGATAGTGGTCCGGTACCGTCACTTTATTGAGGGCGCGGTAGTCACCGCATGGTCTCCAGTCACCTGAGGGCTTGGAAACCATGTGTAGCAGTGACAACCAGGCACCGAAAGAGGGCTGGGCCTATCTGAGTTCAAGCGTGTGCTCCAATTCTTGGCGTGCAATTTTGTAGTGGTCAGGAGCAAGACAACGAGCACGTGCAAACACCGGCTCTCCTACTGTCACTATGTGATGAGTGACATTGTGGTGTATCCAGTCTTCAAGAGATGGAGCACGAAAGTGGTCAGAAAATTTTCGCAGAAGCGTAGATCATGGCAGTGAGACGTTGGCATGAGCTTGAACGAAACGCAAGAGTGGCTAATTTGATGTCACGCCCTGAACTGTGAGGAGGGTTTCAGAATCCATGAGATGGCTATGTTGTAGGTCTACCATAAGCTGGAAATGCCAAAGAAAATCCGCACCGATGACGGATACACGCACGTCGGCGATTAAAAATATCTATCAAAACGTGCGTCTCAGGAGGATGTCAAGCATGACAGACCTCTGTCTGTAGTTCTGTAAGGTCGAACCATTGACCGAAGTGACGGGCGGCGAGGTCTGGCGTCGGCGACAGTCCTCAAATGTAGAAGGAACAACGCACACTTCGGCACCTGTGTCAATGGGGTAGCGAACTTTGGTGACATGGTCTGTGATGTGGGATAGACGACTGTATGTTGGGTCTGAAACACCGGCCACAATCAGTGCGTGGCTCGTGCGTTTCCCGCAAACTGGCATGGCTGTTTGCACTGACGAGCTCGAGCTTGGTATTGGCGGTGGTACCAGCAGACGCCTAGAGGCAGACTTGGTGATCTGTCGCGGTTTTGGGCCATTGTCATGACGCGTTGTGGTGGTGGTCTACCTTCAGCGCGCTCAGTTCAGTGGCCAACTGATTCACCTTGCGGTTGAGCTCCTCCTTAGCTTGAAGAAGGCGGTCCAAGTGGTTATCGTGGACCGGCACGGAGATGGTAGATTCACATGGTCTCTCGATCGCAGATATGGACTGGGCACCGATATCCTTAATCTCGTAGGCCATCCGACCTAGTGAGTCAAGGGTTTTTGTAGATAATACACTCAAAATTATCCGCACCTACTGTGGCAGTCGCTGTAAGAGTTCGCGTAGGATGGAGGCGTTCAATGCAGCAGAGTGGTCTCCGATCAGGTGTCGCATACGATGCAGAGGCTTCGTGGGCGTTCAGTCACCAAGTTCTTCCAAAGTGATCAGCTGCTGCAGCCTATGCTGTTCCGACTCAGTTGTCCGGTGTATGAGGGTGTCGTAGGGGTTTTCAATAGGTGTAGAACGCAGAATGTCTTTTACGATGGCGATGACAGCAGGTGGTAAAGTGCCGATGACATAGTCGTACCTCACTGTTTGCGATGTTACCCGGTGTCTTCGGAAAAATGGCTCGATGCTCAGAAACCAGAGTTTAGAGTACGCCTGCCCAAACTCTGGGAGCCTGAGGGTAGCGACGACAGGGTTAGGTACCGTGAGATTCGGCGTGGCGTCTCTGTTGGGTGTGGGGTTCATGGTCAGCCGAAATGAACGGGGCTGAAGGCCAGAACGGTAGTCACCAAAGAAGCTGAGCAGACGAGAAGTACAGAAGGAGAGCTGCCGAAGAAGAACTGCGGTCGTGGCGTCCAGCCAGCTAGAATCAGAGTTGGTCGTGACGCTCGGTGCGTTGACGAAAGGACGAGTAGGTGCGGCGTTTTGGGTCCTACATTTTTTTATTTATTCCTGCTCTGGCATAGATGTCCACACATGCTGGCATTCTCACTGGCGTCTTCTTCTCTCGTGCTGGTTCGAATACGGGGAACAGCTGCGGCACCACTTCTTCATCTCCGAGACGCTGACAGCTTGCCATAATATGATGTCCGCCGTGGTAGAGCAGTGATTAAAACGGCCGGCTGCTGGCCCAGAGGTTGTGAGTTTGATCCCGGCTGTGGCGTTCGCATTTCAATGTAGGTGAAATAGTAGAGGCCTGTCTGCACTGGGTGATGTCAGTGCTCATTAAAGAACACCAGACAGTCAAAATTTCCAGAACTCTTTACCACGGCGTCTCTAACATTCATATCGTGGTTTTGGGACGTAAATACCCCAGATAATATTATTACCATTTATATAACAGTGAACATAGTGATTCACATAACAAAAAGGAATTGCAGTACAGCCGATTATTGAAGTTGTTAATAGTGCAGTGACTAATGACGTCATCATACTTTCCGTAACTTCAAACATTGTTGTCTACATTTCATGTGTACCTTTCGTTTGGTAGCCAATTCACTCGGTGCCCATTTACTGATAAGCACTGAGTGGCATTCATTACTTACATTCTGCACTCAGCATCTTGATAAACAGCTACCTAAACGAGCTTTAATCTTCTGGTGTAGTAGTTCTTTTGGTTTATTTAAATGTTATTGTGCAGTTGTTTAAAATAATGTGGTTTCCTGGTGTCGCTTTTAATAGCTTTGACTCGTAAGTCATCATTTGAGTGAATGCCTTCTTGCATCGCTTCACTCTGTCATCTTTGGTCAGGTTCATAATAATAACAGTGGTTATTACTTCAATCTCGATAACTTCTAAGCACTGAAGATACTCAGCTTGGACGAACGCCTGTTAATCTGTACCATATATAAAAAAAAAGCCGCTGTCAGTGAAAGCTCGCCCAACATAACAGGTAGCAGATGAGTGTGCTATATATAGGCTTGTATTCTATTTTGCACGAATGTTCAAGTGCAAGAGTAGACAAGAGACTACATCGCCATAGCTTTACACTTGCCTTCTGAACCTCAAATAATATGTATCAAGTCTCCCTTAACATTGCCTAGTACGTACTTCATATTGAATGAGTTTTGATGGTGGGAATACTGGCAGGCTTCTAAATTTGTAGGGAAAGATCCCTTGACTTCTTCAGCTCCCAAGTCCTATAGCCATTTCTATTCAATTTTTTGCGGCCACTCACATTACCTGGCTGTAACCTGGTCTTATTCATAATTGCTATTTCTTCTTGGCAGGCAAATGACACAGATGCCCCAGGGATCGATTGGAACAACGAGACTGACAGGCTGCTTGTGATGGAGATGGCTATAAAGCTGGCCGACATCAACGGGCCATGCAAGAGGCACGACATTCATGTACAGTGGACGTACAGGATAGCCGAGGAATTTTACGAGCAGGCACGCATTTCTTTTTGCTTTCCTTCTCATAACGCCCTACCTTCTATTACCTCCTCTTTCAGAGCATCTGATATTGAGGTTATCTCAACTGGAGGTATGGAAAGTTGTTATTCACTGTTGCCGAGAAGAAAACATCTCGCCTCGTTTACTTATTGCGTGACAGACAATACTTAGGCAATGAACTATGTTGTTTAATGTCGTGTTCTTCTAACGGTCAACATTGCATTTAATGTCAAAAAAGCGATAGTGTGGGAAAACATGTATTCCCTTTTTTTAAATGCGAAGCAGCTTTTTCACTAGCCTGTGTCACGCTGTCCCTCCGTCCACACCACGCTCCCATGGTCGCAGGTGTTGGGGGGTACCAAGTAAGTCACGCCTTCCCTCGCAGTGCACGAGCATTCACATCACTCTCTGCCTGGCCTGTCGCTCGCCTCTCGCCGCCTGCCATATCTCTCTGAAGGAGTCACTGTTTACCCTCGGAGTCGGCGTGCGCTACGTAATGCCACCTGGCCATGAACTGCGGCGAGCACGAGCCCGCATCGAGGAGAAAAACGAGGAAGAAGTTGTTGGGCTAGCGCGCTCTCGCCGAGGCTTTTGTTTTTTGGTTGTGGTGTCCCTGACCTGCGCCTCTGTGACTACGCGGTATTCTTTACCTGAAGTCCCTCTTGTTCACGCGCGACAACTGGTGGAGGTGCTGGGTATTCCCAGTCAATGATCCAAACGCCTCCTGGGAGCCCTATACCCGCAGTCGCAACACCTGTCCACCGGGCCAGCCGGAGAATCCGAGGATTGTCCCCCGAGCGTGAACCTCTACCGGAGATGGCATCAACTGCACCACCCCAGAGCGGTACGGAAAATATTCCGATGGCTAATTACACGCTGCAGAAGCCACGAGTGCCGAAGGTGTTCCGTGGCTCCATGTTGGAGGATGTTGTGGACTGGTTGGCTCACTTTGAACGCGTTGCGGCTTTCAACGAGTGGACCGACGCCAACAAGCTGCGGAATGTATATTTCAGCCTTGAGGACGGAGCTCGTACTTGGTACGACAACCGCGAACCCTTCTCGTCGTGGACGATGTTTTGCCGTCAGCTGCTGGCAAGTTACGCTGACCCCCATCGCCGTGAACGAGCGGAACGGGCCATCCAATCACGCATCCAAATGCCGAACGAGAGCGTGATGGCGTACGTGGAGGACATGACGAGCCTTTTCCGTCGCGCTGACCCAGGTATGGGAGAAGACAAGAAGTTGCGCCACCTAATGCGAGGAGTTAAGGAGCAACTCTTCGCTGGTCTCGTGCGAAGTCCCCCGAATACTGTGGCAGAGTTTTTAACTGAAGCAACGACAATGGAAAACATGCTGCAGCAGCGATCAGCTGTGTACGACCGCCACGTGAATGTTGCCTCGCCGGTGGACCAGATTGGAGTTGCGGGGAGTAACGTCAATCTCGAAGCTCTCTGCGACCTCATCAGATCGGTGGTACGCGACGAGCTGCAGA
The DNA here is from genome assembly GCF_043290135.1 of Rhipicephalus microplus. Taxonomy (NCBI): domain Eukaryota; kingdom Metazoa; phylum Arthropoda; class Arachnida; order Ixodida; family Ixodidae; genus Rhipicephalus; species Rhipicephalus microplus. The sequence continues at coordinate 22,039,044 of NC_134707.1, forward strand.
AGATTCACGGGCCGCCTCCACCTGCTGCGGGATCCATCTCCAGCCTCATCAGGAGTGAAGTACAGCAGGCTTTGCAAGTCCCGCTGTCCAACGATGCTTCCCCGCCTGTACCGATCGAGCCTCACCGTGCATCTTATGCCGAGGCTGTGAGCTGTTACGTCGCTCCTGCATCGTACGCCGAAGCTGCGAGTCGTTACGCTCCTCCACGCCGTTTCGTACACCCTGCACATCGCGATCCACTCCCAGCAGTTCAACCAGTCCAGCATTTCGAGAATCGGCAGCTCCTCCCGCGGAAATCGGACGTATGGCGCACACCGGACAGGCGGCCGCTGTGCTACCACTGTGGCGAAGCCGGACACGTGTACCGCGAATGCCAGTACCGTCGCCTCGGACTTCAGGGTTTCGCCGTCGACTCACCCAGGCCAAGATTTGGCGAAAGACCCAGAGCGATTGAGGAGTACCTGTCCGAGCAGCGCATGCCACTGCTCCCGCGGCGCCAGTCACGATCACCATCTCCAAGAAGGTCTTCGTCAAGTGTCCCGAACTACCCAGGGGCGGCGCCAGCACGGCCGCTCAGCCCTAGGCGGGAAAACTAACGACAGCGACCTTCGGGGGCGGGGCCGCTGATAAACGACACGAACAAGGGCCCCAATCCATGCGAGTACGTACCAGCAGTGGTTCAACGACGACAGCTCCCGAATCAGAAAGCCGACTTTCCCTAGATATACCTGTAGTGCTCGACGGCCGCCACGATATTACAGCTTTATTAGACACAGGGGCCGACTACTCCATCATGAGCAGAAAACTGGCGACGCATCTCAAGAAAGTGGGTACGCCGTGGTACGGGACACGAATCCGTACAGCCGGCGGGCACGTCGTCACCCCTCTCGGTATCTGCACGATTAGAGTCGGCATTCGCAAACGCACATTTCTCTGCAGCTGCCTTATACTTCCTGAATGCTCCCGAGACCTCATCCTAGGCATCGACTTTTTACGTGAATACGGCGCTATCATTGACCTCCGACAGCGCACAGTGACGTTCTCTACAGACAAAGCAGAAAAGCCTGATGACAGCCATCTCAGTTCGCTTCGTGTTTCGGCCGACATAATCACGTTGCCTCCACGTTCAAGCATCCTGGTTGAAGTCGTGTGTGACGAGATACGTGACGGTGAGGCAGTCGCCGAAGGCAACTTGACACTTTTGTTTAGCATAGGTGTCTGCGCAGCCCGCAGCCTCATTACGCTTCACGACAGACGTGCCACGCTGCTTGTGACAAATTTTAGTAATGAGCAGCGGCACCTGTTTCGACGCACCGCTATCGCTTTCGCCTACCCCATCGAAGACGTTGCTGAATGTTTTTCTGCCGCATCAATAAATAGTGGGCTACAATCGACATCGACCGGCGTTTCTAAGGCTCTTGAAAAGGTGGACATCAATTCGAGCCTCACGCAGAAAGAACGCACAGCGCTGCAGGAGCTGTTGCTTGAATTTCAAGAGTGTTTCGCTTCATCCTCAAAGGTGCGTCAAACGCCCCTTATGAAACACCGGATTATTATACACACCGATGTCTCGCCCATAAAGCAACAACCCTACCGAGTTTCTGCCAAAGAACGTGACGCGATCAATGCTCAAGTCGAAGAGATGCTTCAGGATGATGTTATACAGCCGTCCAATAGTCCATGGTCATCGCCAGTCGTTCTTGTAAAGAAAAAGGACGGAACGTTGCGTTTCTGCGTGGACTACAGAAAGCTGAACGACGTGACAAAAAAAGACGTGTATCCTCTGCCACGCATCGATGATTCACTAGACAGACTACGGCGAGCAAGGTATTTTTCATCCATAGACTTGAAAAGCGGATACTGGCAGATTGAGGTTGATGAAAGAGACCGAGAAAAAACTGCTTTTGTTACACCGGACGGCCTGTATGAATTCAAGGTGCTTCCCTTCGGCCTGTGTTCTGCACCAGCGACATTCCAAAGAATGATGGACACTGTTCTTACCGGTCTGAAGTGGAACACCTGCTTAGTTTATCTCGATGATGTCGTCGTATTTTCGGTCACTTTCGAGGAACACTTGAAACGTCTGCAGGCTGTTCTGGAAGCACTCCACTCTGCGAACCTCACGCTGAAGCCAGAAAAATGCCACTTTGGCTATAAAGAACTTAAATTTCTGGGGCATGTTGTGAGCGCAGACGGTGTTCGACCTGACCCCGACAAGACAACCGCCGTAGCCTCCTTTCCCGTTCCCCGTGACAAGAAAGCAGTACGCCGCTTCCTCGGTCTGTGCGCCTACTATCGTCGCTTCATCGCCAATTTTTCTAGAATTGCCGAGCCTCTGACTCGTCTCACACGTGACGACGTACCATTCGTTTGGAATGAAGAACAGAACGCGGCTTTTATCGATCTACGTGAGCGTATGCAGGCACCACCAGTTCTTGCTCACTTCGACGAGGATGCTGCCACGGAAGTTCATACCGACGCGAGCAATGTAGGTCTCGGCGCCGTGCTTGTCCAACATCAAGAAGGCACCGAGCGCGTGATAGCTTACGCCAGCCGTGCCCTGTCTCGCGCCGAGATGAACTATTCCACCTCGGAGAAAGAGTGCCTAGCAGTAGTGTGGGCCACTATGAAATTCAGGCCTTACCTCTACGGTCGTCACTTTAAAGTAGTTACTGATCATCACTCATTGTGCTGGTTAGCCAATTTACGAGACCCGTCTGGGCGTCTGGCACGATGGAGCCTTCGTTTGCAAGAGTTTGACCTTACCATTGTCTATAAATCAGGCCGCAAGCACGAAGATGCTGATTCCTTGTCACGTGCACCTACTGGAGTTTGTGATCCCGACAATGACGATGACTGCGGCTTCCTCGGAGTCCTCACTGCAACAGACTTGATCGCACGACAACACGATGACGTCGAGATTCGCGCAATCATTGACCAACTAGAAGGACGCAACACACCCGTACCTCGGCACATCTCTCGCAATCTCTCTTCGTTCTGCCTGCGGAACGGTGTCTTGTATAAATCAAACTCGAACGGCAATGGGAAAGCCTACTTGCTAGTGGTCCCATCTGACATGCGAGACGACATTCTTCTGGCCTGCCACGACGAACCCACATCCGGGCATCTAGGTTCTTCACGAACTCTCGCCAGAGTTCAACAGGCGTACTACTGGCCGAGACTTGCTATGTACGTCAAGAGATATGTGAAAAGCTGCCGTGAATGTCAACGCCGCAAATCTCCGCCACTGAAGCCTGCAGGCCTGCTGCAACCAATCACACCACCAAGGTCGCCGTTCGATCAAATAGGCATGGATTTACTGGGGCCGTTTCCTCTGTCATCTGCCGGTAACAAATGGATAGTTGTAGCGACAGATTATCTAACGAGATACGCCGAGACAAGAGCCCTGCAACGAGCTACAGCTTCCGACGTTGCCCAGTTTTTCGTCGAACAGATCGTTCTTCGCCATGGCGCCCCGTCTTGCGTCATCACTGATCGCGGAACAGCTTTCACGGCTCAGCTCATTGACGATGTATTCAAGCTAAGCTTCACGAGCCATCGCAAGACGACGGCGTATCATCCGCAGACTAACGGCCTGACGGAACGACTTAACAAGACCATCGCCGATATGTTGTCCATGTATGTAGACGTTCAACACAAGACGTGGGATCAGGTCCTTCCATACGTAACATTCGCCTACAACACTGCCATCCAAGAAACGACACGATTCACACCGTTCCGTCTCGTCTATGGGCGTGAGGTCCAGACCATGTTGGACGCTATGTTGCCACACGATTACGACGGGTCGCTCACACCTGACGCTGAGCAGCTTGCTCAGTTTGCCGAAGAAGCTCGACAGTTGGCACGCCTGCATATCACGCAACAACAAACTGCAGATGCACGCCGCTACAATCTTCGCCATCGACAGGTCGAATACCACCCAGGAGATCTAGTTTGGGTATGGACTCCGGTTCGCCGCCAAGGGTTGTCCGAAAAGCTCCTGAGTCGCTACTTTGGACCCTACAAAGTAGTGCGTCGCATCAGTGACGTGAATTATGAGGTGGTTCCATATGGAACCATGTCACCCCAGCGTCGAAAGCACTACCCAGAGATTGTTCACGTTGTACGGCTCAAGCCGTACTTCGTACGTTAGTGGGACCGTGTCTCAGCCTTGTTCTTTTGTTGTTGTTTTTTTTCTTAAGTGTGCCCACAGTGTGCATGTCTGCTTTACTTCCGCTTATCCACTACCATTCGCGCGAGCATCGGGGCGATGCTTTTTTTTTTTCAGTGGGGGAATAATGCCACCTGGCCATGAACTGCGGCGAGCACGAGCCCGCATCGAGGAGAAAAACGAGGAAGAAGTTGTTGGGCTAGCGCGCTCTCGCCGAGGCTTTTGTTTTTTGGTTGTGGTGTCCCTGACCTGCGCCTCTGTGACTACGCGGTATTCTTTACCTGAAGTCCCTCTTGTTCACGCGCGACAGTATGTTTAACTTCGACCTGGAAGAACGATCTGGAGCCTCTCGGAGAAGCTCCTGCTCCAAGTGCATTGCCGTGCATGTCAGTGACATCGCAATCCTCACGCTGTACCTCGCTCCCAACCTGCCGAAGGAACAGGTTCAGCGCTGTCTGGAGGAGACCCTGACTGAGTGCAGCAAGGCCTGTAGGCATACGCCTGTTCTGTTCTGTTCTGTTTTAACTGTTTTGCTGTGGAGAGGTTGAGGTGCCTATTGCCTCGGCTACTCCATATCACAAAGTTCTGCAGCGAAAAATAAAATAATAATACAAAACGGTACCCGAAAATTAACAATACAGAAAAGAAAAAAAAACATAGTAGCACACTGAAACCAGTTCAAATATCATGCCAATACACAGTTTTCTTCGCGCAGTTCACACAGTCATAAACTACTAACACGCACACCTTACTAATCTAATGTCAGTATATACATGAGCACATTTTATATATACCCATCTCTGGCTGTCTGTTATAGGCGCTTGTCCAGTCCGGTCTCCACTAAATAGTCTGTCAGGAAGATTATTGCCTTTTTCTGGAGATGCATCTCAGGCCATGGTCCAAGTAGTTTCTTTATTGTGAGAGGCCAGCTGTCCAAACTTGCTAGTTTATTCTTTAATTTTTCTCTTTCATTCGCGTATTTAACGCACTACAAAAAAATATGGCGAACATTTTCTTCTGCATGACCACAATGGCATTCCGGTGAGTTGGATCGATGTATCTTGTGTAGGAAGCTGTTTGTGTATGCTACTTCCAATCGAAGACGGTGGATTAATGTCTCTAGGTGTCATGGAAGGTCTGTAGCTATGGAAAATTTTCTGTGTGGATCAGCTTCATAAAGTAGCGTTTCCTTTGATTTAGGGCTTTCAAACCACTTCTCCATCGAACAATGGTTAGCTCCTTGCGATATAAAATGTCGAATATCCGCCCCAGACATAGGGATTGCGCAATTCCGTCCTTCCTTCAATGCTTTCTTCGCGAGGCTATCAGCCTCTTCATTTCCCTTTATTCAAATGTGGCTGGGTATTCATTGGAATACGATGTTGTGACCCTGCGATGAGGCATATTCTACAGTTTCCGCAATACATTGTGCTATTTCACCATTTTTGTAACGTGTTCTCACATTTCTGATAAGCTGAAGAGCAGGTTTGCTATCAGTGCAAATCACTCATTTTCGTGGCTCAGGATTCTTGCAGATAAGCTTAACTGCTTCAAAGATAGCCACCAATTCTGCTGTCGTCGATGAAGATTTGTGCGATAATTTGTACATCTTTTTTTGAATTTCGGGTATAAAGACTGCGCAGGCTGACGCTTCTTCAGTGCATGATCCGTCTGTATATATCTTTGTTTTTTCATTATGCATTACATGAAGCTGATGAAGTACCAACTGTGCCACTACTAGAGGTGCCATGTCTGCTTTCTTCTCTATGCCATCTATTTCACGAATAGCGTTGAGAAGTGGAAGTGTCCAAGGTGGTTTTGAAGGTTTCCATTGTTTAAATTCTGGTACTACTGCTTGAAATGATGATATAGTATCCTGTAGTCTCGTTGCCATCCTTTGTGTTAGTGCACCAGATAAAAAATGACTTTCATGTTGCGTGAAAATTCTAAATAAATTTCGAGATGTTTCTTTAAATAGGAGTACTGTCAAAGATGGCTCTCGAGCCTCCGCCATACACTAAAGCACTGGAAGTTGACCGTGGTAAACCCAGACATACCCTCAAGCTCCTTGCCAATAACAAGTGAAGTCTCCTTTCGGTGGAGGCTGAAAGTCCATGCAGCAAAGGCAGTGAGTAAGTTACGATGGGGCGTATCCAGGCAACATGCAGGGTTAATAACGACTTTGTAGTACCACCCCATTTGGCCCCCCAGAGATGCTGGAGGATTCGAATGGCCTAATTCACTTTTTGTTCAAGGGACTGGACATGAGGTGACCATGTTAGCCTCCGGTCTAAAATTACTCCCAAGAATTTATGAGCTTTAACAATTTGAATAGGCTGCTTTTGCAGAATAATCTGGAAATTTCCAGGTCTTTTTAATGTAAATGGAAGTATGGCTGTTTTACCCAGACTCAGTGCCATACCTCTTTTTTTTAGAAAACGGTCTACATAATCCAATCCTTCTTATAGCGTTTGTTGTACATCCAAAAACAATGGACCCGACGTCCATATACTTATATCATCAGCATATACTGAACATCTGATGTTAGGTGGAAGATTATACGGGAGCTGCGCGATGACTGCATAAAGAGAGTAGGGCTTAGCACGCTGCCCTGTGGCACTCCTTGGTTGACGACATGTTCTGACGTTGGGCCCTCCTGCATAACTACAAAAATTTTCCGGTGATTCAGGAAGTCAGCGATCCAACACAGTATCTTGCCCTTGAATTCCTGTAACGCCAGGCCTTCCAGAATGTGAACGTGACTCACTGTGTCGTATGCTCGTGGACATCAAGGAATACAGCGACAGTGATGTTTCCTTGCGTTCGTTGGTTTTCCACATCTGTGACCAAATCCAGAATGCAGTCCATTGTGCATCTACCTCTTCTGAAGCCGGCTATGCTTTCTGGTAGTAGTTTTTTCAAGTCTTGCCACCATAAAATTCGTTCATTGATCATTTTTTCTATCACTTTTGAAAAAGAACTTGTCAAACTAACCGGCCTAAACGAGTCCAACTGCATAGGGCTCTTCCCTGGCTTTAGCAACGGTACTACTTTTGATATCTTCCAACTTTCCGGAACTTTTTCTTCTTGCCAAATTTTATTATAAATGTCCAACAGGTGTATTTTCCTTTCTTGCACAAATTAGCAAGAGCAGAGTATGTAACTCCATCTGTTCCTGGTGAACTTGTTCGTTTTACTGAAGACAGCACATATTGGAGCTCCTCTGGTGTGAAGTTGTCATCCAGATCTTATGAACTGATCGCAGAAAACTTTGTTACAACCACCAAAGCTGCTTGTGCTGAGGATATATATTCGCTAGTTTGGGTGGTCTCTCCATTTCTCAGTATAAGATCGCAAAATTCTTCGGCAATCACACGTTCGCTAACTCCTCGAGACAGCGCTTGAGCCTGTAGTGGTCTCGAGTGGACTATTGGCTGTCGGAGGGCACGTACCATGTTCCACAGTTGAGGCGCCGAGGTAAATGGAGAAAGTGAGGCACATAACTCTTGCCACCTTTTGGTTGAAAGCTTCTGCAGTTGGTTATGCATTGCAGAATGTACTTTCTGTGCAACCTTGAAATCTTCTAAATTACCCGACCTGCGATATCTTCTTTCAGATCAGCGTCGTATTACCCGAAGCCTCTCATACTCAGCGTCAACACCCGAATACCCATCTGGAATGGGTACTGCACGAGTTGCTTTTGTTAGAAAATTTTTTATCTTCGATTCATAGGTTTCTGCGTCAGAACAAGGTTCCAGATTTTGTCTCTGTACTTCTCGAAAGATTGCCCAATTTGTAATTCTTGTTGTGCGGTTATTTCTCGTTTTCTTCAACTTTGGGTGATATATGAATACTGGCAAGTGGTCACTTCCTCTTGTATCAGCGTCTGCAATCCAGTCTGCTCCAGCCGCTAATTCAGAGGAGCACATATTGATGTGTAGTACACTCCAGTAATTATGCCCCCGTAGAAACGTTGGAGAACCATCATTTAGTATAGTGTTACCATGGTCTTTGCATATTTTTACTATAGCAGATCCTCTTACATTACAACGCTCACAACCCCACCATTCATGGTGCACGTTAAAATCACTTCATATAATTATGGGATCATGATCAGATCTACACACTGCAGCCAACTCTGCATATGAAACGTTTGCTTGAGGGTGCACGTAAACACTAACTACAGTTACAGTAACGTTACCAAGCTTCGCCTTGCATCTAACAAATTCCGGCGCATCTGTTTTTGAAGTAGCCACAAGTGTCGACGGAATAGCGCGTCTCACACACATCACTCTGCTTTTTGCAGCAGGACGTTCTGCTTGGTACACCACATAATTCGACAAGCAAAAGTTAGTGGATACTCTTGTTTCAGAAATACACAAAATCGGAAACCCGTGCTGAGTGACGAATTTCCGAAAATTTCCACTCTTATTCTGCAAACTGTTGCAGTTCCACTGGAATATTGCACTTCTTTTGCACCAGTTAGATAGTCCGGTAGCCATGATTACGACAAGAGAAGATTCTCAACATCTAGCAGCAATTTCACTTCTGGTAAAGAACCTGCTTGTGGAAGGGATCGTAGAATTGCTTTAAGAGCCGCAAAGATTATTGGCAAAATGACTTGCTCTTTTCCGGCTGTCTCCGTTGAGATCGCATTTTTTGAGGAATTTTTCTTCAGCAAGCTGCTGTGACCCTTCCCTTTGGTATTCAGTGGCTCCTTGGCTGTGTCTGGCCCGGCAGAAAGTTCCGCTTCAGCATGTTCCTAAGCCCAGACTTCTTTGCCAACGTGATGTTTTGGTGCTGAGGGCTTCAATACTTCTTAGTAAGAGTCTTGGCGCCACTGTTTTGCATTTCTTTGTGCCGCAGGAACATCCTCGACTATATCCGCATTGGGTGCTGGACCTCTTTATATCCTATGGTACCCCTTATAATTCTCTCTCTTTGTGTCGCTGATGCCAAAGGGTTTCGAGAGCAGCCTGAAAACGATGCCGGATGTGGTCCAGCACAGTTGGCACACTTAGGTTGACGCTTTGAGGTGCATTCTTTATAATCATGTGCGCCCGCACATACCTTGCATCTCTTGGTTCCCCTGCAAGTCTTAGCCTTATGCTCATATCTCTGGCAGTTGTAACACCTTATCACCGGCTCAATGTATTCCTCGACAGTGTGAACCGTAAAGCCGAGAGCAACTCTTTTTGGCAATGGCATATCATGTCTAAACTGGAGTATTACATTACGTATAGGCTACATTGTGACACTTCCATCTTAATTTCTTGCCCATCTCTTTTGTTGTGTGACTGAGGTTACTCCAGCATCTTTAAGATATTCCAGTAGGTCATAATCACTGTATTTGAGTGGAACATCTCTTATCTTTGCTAGGGTCTTCATGTAAGACTGAGGTATCATCACATGTACAGGCAATCCAGCCAGACTCTTGATCAGCAGTAACTTGTTTGCCGAGTACAAAGACCGTACTCTAAGACAAAAACTTCCGTCTCTGTTGATTCTTGATGATGTCACTTTCTCATTGATAGCAGAGATTATCTCAGATGCCATGCGATTGGGATTCACCTTCCATAAGGAGTTCTCGGCAGTGATTGGTCTGAACACCACCGGTATCCCCGTAGCTCGGTTTTTGTGATGGGTGACCACCGTGTAAGCTCCCTCGTCTTCCTTGGGTGCTTCTGTATCCATCTGTGTCATTTCATTAAGGGAGTACGTGGATGTGGCGTCATCGTTGTCAACCTCTTCTTCCTCCTCTGTACGCCTCTTCTTACACTGCGAGGCCTCGCTGTTCTCTGTATGGGACGTTGATATCGTTGCTGAGCCTGCAGCAACTTGAAGTCGAGCGGGATGGATAAGTGGTGCTCCGCTTGGCACTAGCGGCATCTCGTTGTCCCCCATACCCGGGCTTTGCCAGGTATGAGGCACGGGCCCGCTAAGGGGCAATTCTGATCGCAATACGTAGTGAAACTCCGACTCACCGATGTTTAGCTGCCACTCTGGAGACAGTCCACCCACCGCACACACCGTAAAAAAATCCCGAACTCAAATATAATAACTGAATTAAGAGAGTGAAATGAAGCTAAGGGCTTCTTCCATTCACTTCTTCTTCTTCCCCTTCTTCTTCTTCCCCGCGACAAGAGGCATGCGCCTCTTGTGGCCGGAGACTTCGATGTTGACATCAGCGGAGGAGGAGGAGAATGACTCTTCCATGACATGTGTGGCGTGCACTCGCTGAAGTGTGTGTCGGCGAAACAGAAACCACCCACCACGATAAAGGGAATGTGTATCAATCTGGCTTTTGCCAACTTCGACGCCGAATGTCTGCAGGAACCTCTCGGCGTGCACTTCACTGATCACAAGGCCGTGGTAGTCAGGGCGAAACACCCGCAAGCTTCAATCCAGTGCCCATGTCCATTCTGAAGGAACCACAAGATGCCAGTCGTGGCTTCAAACTAATCTTCCAGCGCTCACTGCAATACACGCATTAGTGCCGTTCAACCTGTGAAGCCACCCATGCGCAACGCTGCTTCTCTGCATCCCATCATGGTTCTCTTTGGGAAGATGTCCTTAGTTTACATAAGTGGACTCATACTTGGCAATAGCCGCGGTAAGAGAAGGTGATCGTGTCGGAGTAGTGCGCTAACGCCACAATACTAAATTTTAACTAAGGCGAATGGAGCACTTAGGTTTAGCGTATGCGTTCTTCTAATAATTGCAGTGGTAATGAATCAACGACAAAATTTTTCATTGTTGATTGCTGCTAGACAATATAAACAGTGTAGAAAGTTCAATAAGGACAATGTATTGTTACGAGTTTGTGTTAAATCTGCTTAAAGTCATAGGCTTCTCAGGTTTCCCAGATATCACTGCTAGACACTCAAAAATATAGCTGTGACCTTAGTGATAGCCAGCCACTGTGACAATGAGCGAATATTCTTGCTTCTCTGGATAGGGCGACGAAGAGGCAACGCTAGGCATGCAAGTGTCGCCGTTCATGGACCGCTGCAACCCGCAGCTGGCAAAGCTACAGGAGTCCTTCATCAACCACCTGGTGGCTCCTCTGTGCAACGCATACGGCGAGGCCTGCCTGCTGCCCGGCCACTGGGTGGAGGCTTCGGACAGTGAAGACGAAGGCCAGTACACCCGTGGCCTTGGCACCACTTATTCAAATCTTTCATTTAAGGAGAGGAGAGCCAAGACGAGACCTTTGCTTTCTAGCTTTTCTTGTTAAATGATTGTAATTATCAGAATACACAAAGCCAAAAGTCATCATTGCGGCAGCCGTCGCCGTGATGTTTTTTTAACTCCAGGTGCAGCAATGCTTCAGCGTGCTGCAACCAGTGTGTGATAGAACTAAGAGTAACCGTGTGTGATCAAGGGAAATAACACCCATACTAGAGTACAATTTTATGAGAAGTGTTGTGAGCGCATTTTTTTTTCATGTTTAATTGGTCTTTACTCAACTAAATGCTTTCTCTCTTCTGTTCTGAGCTTTCTGTTTCACTTGAGAAGACAGATACAAGTCTTATTTGCTGAATAACTATGTTAGCAATGTTCTCTCTTTGGTTATAGTCTGTAAAGTTACAGAATAAAAATTTTGAAATGCTTTCTGGCTTTATCTCCAGGTGGCACCGACAAAACTGATTCCCAAACCGGAAGAGATACGGAAGAGGAAATGGAAGCGGAAACATCTGCAAGCGGTAAGCATCGTTCATTTTCGTCTTCTTTTGCAAGCGTGTGCAATTTATGTGCAGCACTCTTTTGCCTGCCGGTGTCCATTATTTACTTCTATACCTAGGCAACGTAGACGCTGATGAGCTTTGCTTTTATTTAGCATAGCGCTAAGCTTATTACCTATAAGCTCGGACTTTTCAGCGATCACAAAGAAAACTGTAGTACATATCTGACAAATGAAGAAGCTGTTTTATTTGCACATAAATCTACTGAAACCTGATATAACTAAATTTAATATGGCCAAAGCAGGCTATCCTACCCTTACCTGCAAGGGGATAATGTTCTGTTACTATTACAAGCAGAATGAGACCTCTGAAAACTCTGCTAGATTTCTTGTGCGACTGATCCGACTTAACGCTGACAATAACCTGTCTCAAACTTGAAGCTACACTTAGGCCGAAAGGGCTTATTGGGCTAATTTAGGGTTATGAGTTTCGTGGTTTAGCTCTGCTTATGGTCATGATATTCCGAGGATTCACGAATAGGGTTTGAAGCAGAAAAACTGTCATTTAAACGATTAAGAATTTAGAGGGTTATGTGATATCCTTTTATTCCATATACGTAGGTGGTATCTATTTATATATATCTTGTAACCTATATACTTATATACACTTACAATCGAACCTTGCTACAACAAACGCTGCTTCAAGGAATTTCCGCTACAATGAAAACTTTACAGTTCTCCGTCAGCAGACCATAGGAGTCAATGCATAAATATTGTAGCCACAACGAACACTTTTTCTTCTGCCGTCCCACATCAACGAAATTTCAGGATGCGATTCCAGGCTCAGATATTTATTGCCATACAGTGAACACAATCTGTGATGTGTTTTCAGAACCTGAAAATACGGCGAAGTCTAAAACACGCATTGGCACCACCAGAAACCTCCGCTGTTCAGCAAGTATGAATGCCGCCATTGCTTGACAGCGATGGCAATGACACTGTCCTGCTTTTACCACTGGCTTGCTTTTGAGCTGCAGACGATTCGAAGCTGAAGCTCAGTCGCTCAGTTTATAGTTTCCTTCACGCAGCTCGTGGGTTCAACTGCAGAACAATGCCTTTTCTGATGCCAATGCTTATCAAAAGTTCGTACTTGGCCAGTGTGGTAACTAATCAGAGCGGCTGTTTTTCTGCATTATCAATACAATCGGTTAACCACAAGTGGTGCTTGATAGGAATGGCATATAATAAGGCAAATGTCACCGCTCCACCATACCCTGCCTCGGTCTCGGCATTGTCGAATACGCTTTGACGGCGAACAGCTGCTGGTGTTAATGTGTTAATGCAACTGTTTTGTTCGTTCACGAAAGCAATTGTAGGCGTTGTTTTAGGGTGCTTTTAACCATGGCCTCGCTATGTAAGGGTGAGAATCACGTCGCGACGCTGCTGGAACTACTATGAAGCAGTGGACACTTTTTAAATTTTAAGAATAAACGTTCCTCTGTTTTGCTAGCTCTGATCAGCTATACTTTTTCATTCTGCTACAATGAAATTTTCGCTTCAATGAAACTTTTTCTGTGCCCCATCAGTTTCGTTGTAGCTGGGTTCTATTGTATACATATTCAAGTACTTTCTTGCCCTTCAGTAATAATGTTGGCCTTCTGATTATCCAAGGCCCATGTGCTAAGATCAAGTTCTTTATATAGCCTTTGTTGGAAGACATCGAAAACGCAGTGGAAACCGAAAACCCACTAGCATCCTAAATTACTCGAAATTGCTGTCTCGAGACTGCCTCTCTCCTCCGGTAGAGCATTCTAACGATAAAAATTGCTGATTTGACTTTGATAGATGTACAATAAATGGCCTGTAATAGATATGTAAAAAATATAACACTTAAGCTGTACGCAAAACTTCATCCTAATCTTCTCTCGTTCGTATGGCAGGCACGTGACATTGTTTCTTCATAACATTTCACTCTAACATTTACCACTTATGACATTAGTTATCATCGTGAAGCCATTTAGTATATCTTTTATCACCAGTCATGGATGATAACTGTGTGAAAGACGTATAAGAATGGGGACCTATCTGCAGTTTTTTATGTTCAGAGATGTCAGCCTACATGTGCTTAGACCACATTTGAGTAAGTTGTGCTCATGGTAACCACTATATAGAGGGTAAGTGCAGCGGCAAATCATGTCACTGAAGTCAGCCACAGTTTCTATAACATTTAAAACACATTGGTCATACTTGCTCTGCTTTTATTACTGTATTGTCCGTATGCGTGTATGCATCTTTCTATAAAAACCAGCATGCTTGCTCCCTATAGATGTTGTTCAGTGTTCGCAGTGTTCGCAATGCTGTGTGCGTGCCACATTTCGGCCCCAGAGGTATTGCATAGTTGTGTTATTTTAATCTTCGTTATGTTGTTCCCATCAGTGACATTTTCTTCAGTTATGTTCTATCAATGCTGTCTCCAGCTTATGGAGCCCTCTTAGTCACTAATGCTGTTGGCTTTCCTCACTAGATGGTGGAGGTATGCGATTCTACAGTTTGAAGGCAATAGCATGGTGTGGTACGTAACGGCTTGCTCTTTGAAGCTTTCAAAGCAGGAGAAGCCTTATCTTTTGACTGAAAACTTCCTTTGTTGCCTTTTCTTTTTAAACCAATAGATTCCCAATTAGAGCACATCACTCTCCTTCTAACATGCACATTGCAGAAAGTTCACCGTGCATGTCACAGTGGTGCAAATAATGTTCAGTTTACTTACCATTTTCTCTGGCTGTGATGCGATGCCCTTTTCAGTTTTGTTACCTGCACTTCAAACCGTCTGTGGTCTTCACGCACATTTGCCTGCAGTGACTTGAACGTGGGCCTTGTGCAAACCTCAAAAGTTTGTCACGTGATTCTGACGCTTGCCCAGCTTTACATGCATTTTAAACTGGGCGATGTGAATGATCCGAATGCTGTCCCCCCATCATCTGCATCGACTTTATCACACTCCTTGTTGCTGCACTAACATGTTGTGTAGTGCCAGAAAATGAACAGTTTCAAGCATTGTTGTTGGCCAGCCTTCTGAAACTTCAATCCATGAAGTGTTTAACCTCTGGCGCAACATCCGGCATAAGGGAAAAGAACATTTTTCTCAAAGGAATAACTTTTTGGTGATAAGTTACAAAAACACGAAAAGCCCCAAAACCTGTTGCCTTCTTCACACCTAATGTTTTTTCAGAAGACTGGCAAATGGCACTGTCAATACTCCAATCAATATTTACAGTGGACTCTCGGTAAACAGAACCTGAGGGGACCAGGAAAATATGTTCCATTTAACAGGAGTTCCCTTTACTGAGAGGTGAACACGAGTGCTGAATACAAGCCCGAAACCAAGTATTGCAGAGGCAATAGTTCCGTTTAAGCAGTAGTTCCGTTTAACAGATTTCCGTTTACTGAGAGTCTACCATATATCGTCTTGCCTGTGGGTGACATTTTTTTTGTGTTTACCAGTGTTGTTCTTGAAATGCTCAAAAGTAATCGCTGCCATATTAAAACATTCAGGCCTAGAAGTTTCCCCAATGTGTTGGTCTCTGATGGCAATCACTTGTTTCAATAAATCAATAACGACATTCACAGTGGCCCATTCTGCATCTCCTAAATGATTGTACAAACTGTCAGTGTGATTTGTGAACAGAATGAATACTAGAAAACAAAAGCAGTAACTGAAAAAGGTTTTTTATTTGAAGACCTACAGGTTGTATCTCACAGTTATCATATTCTCGCTTGCTTCCCGCTATAAGAATTGGAGATACTTGGAAGTTCGCTTTCTTAGTTGATACTTAGGAGTTCGCTTTCACTAAGCACATAAGCTGGCTGGAGTAGCAACACCTCTTCAGCGCAAGTCACAGTACAAGATGATTTGTGAAAATGCACTGATCATTCTAGGGCCATTTCGAATGATAATATTTTCCTTCTTTACTAGCTACAAAATACCTGACATTCGCTTGGCACGTCATTTCAAAATGATATTTAGGAAAAAAAGCAAGATGTAAACAAATAGTAATTAATCGCGTAATACAAGCAATTCTTATTCTCAGGGGAAGTGAGAGAAACGTGCGAGAAAAAGTATGACTTAAATGGACTGGGTAACAATAGACAGGTCAGGAAGATATAATGTTTGAACCAGCACAAGCTGCACTTCATAAAAATCGAGTACCTGTGGAGGGCCAAATCTTGCATGATTTTACTGAGGCCAATCTCTGTCTGTGGAGACTGTGTTTATGCAACGACATAAGAGTACCCAGCTAAAGTATTTTGCAAATAATGATTCTGTGTTGCATCCTGGCTACATTTGTGGATACGAGTGAATCCTGGCTGGTCTTGCTTTTTTCCCATACCCTTCTGTGGTGTTGACATCACTACTTCAGGTCGACCGTGGAAGAGGCCCAGTCAGCAGCTTCAGCCACGGAAGGTGAGCTGCCTCCAGACGAAGCACCTCCAAGACAACTACGAGCACTGGGTGAACATCCTGAAAGAGGAGAACCGGCTCAAGGAGCAGCAACAGCAGCAGGGCGCCGCCGCTTCGTCATCTTCGACATCTCCTAGGGCGACCACGGCGCCCACGGCCGAAGAAGATCGTGCCGCCGCCTCGGAGGATGACGAGGACGACGATGAGGACGGCGAGTCGGACGACTGCGATGACGACGACGAGGAGGTGTCGCAAGCTGGTGTCGTCGGGGCTGACGTGGTGGTTGCTGCAGCGCCATCACCACACCAGGAAGAGATGGAAACCATCCAGGAAGTGGAGGAAGGCGCACTCGGAGGCCAGGGCTCAACCAAGACGTCGCCATGCGTGAGTGACCTTCGTGCATACATTACCACTCCATCAATTTTAGCCTAATTCTCAAACATGGTGAGCGCAGCAGTGAAAATTCTGAAAATCCCCATGAACAAGGCAGCGCGACAGAAAAAAAAAGTCAATAAAAACCACATGCTCCAAAGTAGAGGTCATTCAGCACCTCGCCTTGTAGTTTTTTTTTTATCATGTGTTGCCATTGTTTGCGTTGCCTTAATAAATATGTATGAACCAAGTTACCCAGTCTTACATCCAATCGTAAGCATGACTTCTTAGAATAAGGTTTATACGAGAAAAGTGTCCAAATATTTGTTGAGTAGTACCTCGGTTTCGGACAAGTCCGACAGAATAAAGGTTTGGGGCATAATTCGTGTCCCGCTTGGCTTACTGAGAGGGCGCCCCCACCCCACAGTGTACTCATCTATGCTTCTCTGTGACTCGCTCTTGGCTGCAACCTTTTCGTGCTGACTGTGAGTGTCTGTTTGTCCGCCGCTTGTATGCTTCGTGTAGCTACATGTAGCACTTTACCTTTCTTCTCGTCATTTGCAGTCAGGAAGCTGCTAGCAGTGCTGTGAGGACGCAGGGCGGTGCGAAGACGCTTGCTGCCGTCGACGACGCTGTTGTTTCTGGTGCGTCACACCCACGTCCACTTCCGCCGCCACCGCTGAGCGCAGGACCAGCGACACCCGGTCGCGAACAACGGTCTAGCTTCCCCACCTCGACCGAGGAAGGTTCTTCTCGCCGGAAAAGACCGCTGGGGCGCTCCACCTGAGAACTCCCCCTACCCAACCAGCCGCCGAGAGGATGGGCTCAGCGAGAAACAACAGCCTCTGGCGACAATCATCATATCAAGGAGCAGGCCCTCGGTACACAGGACACGCCACAGACAGACACACGTCTTCGCCAGTCTCGCCCCGGAGGCTTACGCACGCTGGCAGAAAGGCGCCGGCTGTAGCTCGCTCCGCTTAGCGCCTTAGTTCTTGAAGATGTGTGCGACGTCACAAACAGCTTGATGTAATTAATGATACGTGAAGGGTCGCACGGTGGTTTGCTTGTCTGGTTGCACAATGTGCAATCACACTGCAGTAAGGAGCCACGTCCTGAAATGCCAGCTATCCCTCCTTCCACTTGACGCATGCGCTGTCGCAGTGTGTGGGACAATACATTAGTTGAAGGGCTTCCCAGAAGCTGGCTCGTTAGATTTGCGATCATGCCAATGTGATTACAGTCGCATAGTAATTCTTTAAGGCCAAGGATTCATCTGCGTACAGTGTCACAACGCGTGAGGATGAATGCAAACTCAGACAACATTCATTGTGCGGCATATCACTCAACCTTACGTGTAAGACAGGCTCGCAAAATGTCTCCTTGGCATCAAGACATTCGGACATGAGCTTCCTTACTAATGCGACGAGCAGTAACTTTCGGTAGAGCTAATCTATGCGGATTCCTTCAGGTGCCATGTACAGTAACTCGACCTTTTGGCAAATGGAGGTGGCATCTATCAGCGGTTCGCGGAATGAGTGACAGTCGGCGCCTTCCCCGAAGCCTTCCTAGGACCAAATGGTGCCTGGTGTGAAAACCAGTGCTCTGTATTCAAGCCTTTTTTTTTCTTTCGTCTTCTTTGCCGACGTGTATCTTTTTTACGTTCCTGATTTTTTTTTTTTTTTTGTTTCTGCGGCAATGAGCTTGGCGAGCAAACACTTCTTCCTCAGGTCGGCAGACGCTCGAACATTGGGCAGATAGAAGGCACCGGTTGCTGCCAAACTTCGTTTATCACTTCCAACCCATAGCCAAAATGCACACCTAAGCCTGCCACATTTCGGTGATAACGTGGCTGAGAGTATTGTGAATATATTGCGAGAATGTTGCCACCCATCAGCCCTGCTGAGGGCACAAACTGTGAAGCATATAAACCAACATTTAAGGCAAGTCGGCAACGCGAACCCGGCACAGTGACTGGCACAAATTTCAGGCTTCCGTGCATCGCTGTACTGAAGCCTGCGAACCTTTTCTTTCAGTAAAAAAAGAACAACACATTCTACGTAACGCCCATGTCTCTTCTAACATTAACTACTTTATAAGATCTAATGTGCTAAGTCTACACATCACTGTTTCTGTAGTTATGGGGTTTCGCATTTTTAAACAGCAGAGTAATATAGAAAGGAAGACAAACATCCATGAGTATATGTTGGTGATCGTGTATTATTCAGTTATTGAGCCTGTCCCAGAGAATTGGAATTGAGGAAATGCGGTAAGGCTAGCTATATTGTTTGGTTTGCTACCCTACTCACTTAAAGGTGAGTGAGAGAGTAAAACAGAGAAAAAAGATGGAGGCATGTGTGCATTATTTGCATTCAAGGTGCACCATATGTACAGTACACATTCACTATAATATTCCTTTAGTGCACCTTCTCAATTGCCCTTTGTCTATAGGCTTATCTTCCTTGCATTTCATGCTGAATATGCAAGGAATCTTGCATTCCACTCTGATCACAATGTCGTCGTCAGTACTGGGAATCGAGCCCTTTTCATTGTATGTAGGAACACAATCCCATAGCCACTGAGTTACCGTGGAGAGTACGTGTATATTGCAGTGATGGTGCAGGAGCCTTGGCATTGCTACCCGTACGTAATGAACGACTACTTGGTTTGAACCTACTCCTTGTAATTTTTAATTCTCAGTTCAGGGAACATAGTGAAGCAAGACTTTTATCAAAAGGCTTATTTGTCATAGAGCTTATCTTTGAGATTTCAATGTAATGTGTAACCAGAATCTAGAGAGGCTGATTTAGTGTACATTCAGGCTTTCATTTTATGGGCCTTGTGAGAAATGTTTCACATGGAACCTAACTTTTGTGAGTTAGTTCAACAGGCGTTGACGCCTGTTCGTGACCTGTCATGACTATCAGTATAGATTAGCGAGAAAAAATTATATATTTCACTGATCTGTAGACGAGATCGACTTTTCTGTTAAGAAATGCAACATTTCAAGTCGGCTGGCTTGTGCCGGTTTACTCTGGCCCCCTTATGTCATTGCTTAGTTTGGTGCCTTATGTCATTCACCTCAAGACTGATTTACGCTTGGATTGGCAAGTCACTGCTCCGGGTAGTCTCTAAGTATGTCGACTTTACCTCTAATATGGTAGGAATTCATTGTATGTACATCAGCCACTCAAGCAGGTTCGTCTGCAGGCAGGCAGAACTCTTGTTGTTTCACTACGTGAAAAACATCTTTCAAGACCCGATATTCAGGTGTGGCATGCACCAGTGTTTCGTCATCCACCTAATTGTTCCTGTCAAAACGTGTAGGGTGCTGGTATGCACTGAAAATTCAGGTGCCGATGTACACCTGATTGTTTTTGTTAATAACATTATCATTGCGGCATGAATCAAAGGATATTCACCGGTCATCGTCTTTAGACTGTAACAATGCGAGTGAATTCTAGTCCATTACTACGCTACCTCTAATTTCACGAGGGCAGCTCTGCTGCATAGCCATGACTTGTTTTGATGCTTACTCCAGTCTTGTCAGGTGTCCTCAGTTTATATGTATCTTTTCTCGTGCTTTTGTTGAAGACTGTGATTATTGCATCTATACATTCGATCACTCTTCATTGACGAATGCTGAAGGAGCTACACCTTTGTTTCATAAAAAATGTGATTAAATTTGTGCATACATAAAAAAACTGCATCTATCTTCCCACCAGACTGAATGAAGTGTCAATCAATATTATGTTTAGCTCTGTGTATTCATTATTTCCAATATTTTCTTTCTGTGATTACAGTGCACCATAAGAAGTAAGTGGGCGAGAGGTTAATCCTTATTTACTTTATTAAAGTGCAAATGAGCATTGAAGAGCTTCAAGAACAGGTTCTTGATTTTCCAACGTACAAATCGGTATGTGCCTGCACACTAGCTTTCCTGGCAGTGTTACTCCTTGCACTGTTAGTAAAGATTGCACATTCAGAGAATTATGTTTATTTTTTTTATAAGTTACTCTCCAGACATGAAAGATTGCACATTCAGTCTTTACTTGTTTCAGTTCCTTCAGTATTATGCTTATTCATAAGTTACTCTTTAGTCATGACCTCTTGAAACAGTGCTTATGCCGCTTACCTCCTTCAATGCTCGTGATGTTGCGGGGGTGGAATTTCTGGATAGAGCTATAACCCAGGCTGACACAGCTTTTAAAATTACTCTTGTACCATTTCCCGCAGGACTTCTTCTGCCAATTACAATGTGATTTCAATTTGATGAAAACACCTTTACTAATGTAGGTTTTTATAGCCCTAATGTCGTTCATAAAGAAATCATCAGTATTTTTCCTCTAATAGAACACCTACGGCTTCAGACAGAACATCTACAGAATTCATTGACTGTTCACCACAATGCACTCATGAACATTTTTCTGGTAGTATAACTGGGCCCATTTCACTTCTATATCATGTTAAGGTTTTTAGACGATAGATATTATTTTGTTGTTGCTGTGTTATTTTTTTGCTGATGTTTGCCCAACACGACCAGTTGCATTACTTGTACCTTGTTTTTAATGCGACTGAAAAGACTGTTTGATTTAGAAGTAGATCAGTCTTGTGATCATCTAATGAGGATGTTCAAGTTAAGGCTTTACGACAAGCTTCTTCATTTGTATTCTTACAGCTAAAAAGGCTAGACATAACGTCATTTTAATGGCTTGTGTGATATGAAGGACGTATTGCAGTTATTCAAGATGAGGACGCATTACAATAAACTTTTAATCATTTGTAGGTAACTCATTTTACAATGTGCATCTATTTATGAAAGTTCTGTGTTATTATCTTTGGAATAGGAATTTTTTATTACTGACCCTCGTTTGAGACACCTTCCAGCAAAAGAGCAATTTTCGTTTGTCCTTTCCTATGAAAGTCAGTATTTTTTTTTACTTCAGGAGCTTGTATTTAAGAATCATTTTTTGAGGCAGTCTTGTGAAGCCCAGTGTGTAGGAGTCCCTTGTGTTTATTGTTTCTTTGTCACATGAATAATGCCTCTAACAGGAGTTGCAAGGCAAGTACTAAAAGGGCACTCTGCATATTGCCTTGGAGTAAACATTTCTGAAGTTGAGGCTGCTATAATTTTTGTCGTTCTTGCTGTTGCTTTATTTCAACCTGGTATGGTTAGCAATCATTCACAAGGTACAAAATATAGTAAGCATTGAGTGACAAAGGTATCGCAAGCATATATATTACATTTCTAGGTGCCGGGAAATATATCGACAATGTTGTTGTTAAGCTAAATTATAAAAAGTGCTGGTTACCCGTGATTACTCAGAGGACTTAGTAAGTAAGACAAAGAACTCTGCACTAATGCAGTAATATTTGCCAACATTACTCTACGTGTTTCCAGGTCATGTCAGCATCACTACTCGGACACTGATACAATGAAGTATCGGTTATGAAGGAGTGAACTATGTCTGTTTTCGATACTCCTGTGTTGCAAATACAAATCTTCCCACGATGCTCAGCAAAAGTGTTTTATGATTTATAGGACTTTATTGTGACATCGTTTGAAAAAGCTGGGTTTTCTCAAAGTGTTACTTGAAAACATTTCAATGTCGGCTGTCACCCGTATTACAACTCTGAAAGCAAAGCATACGGGCCTCTCTATGAGCAGAAAACAATTCAGCATTCACATTTCTGTCTTCGACAATCTCTGGCATTTGCTGACGGGTTTAAACTGTCCCACCAATCCATTCAATGACATATGTTGATCTCAAACTCCGAGCAGGTCATTTCTAGTTGAGAAGGTTGGGATGGTTCCCATTCAGTGTGGCTGCGAGAATGTGCTTAAATACTTCTATGCCACAGCTGCAGGAAAGTGTTTGCTTAATGTTCTAGCGCTCTGCCGTGTAAACTTACAACACACCGCTCGTCGGACGGCTTGGAAGACGCCAGCTGAAAGTGAATGAATCCAGAGTGTTTCTGTTCTTTTTAAATGTTGCTAGCAGCTCGTTCTTTTTACAGTGCCTACTTTCACCGAAAACTCGCCCAACCAAAGACGTTACTTGTAGCTATGCTCACTGTCATTCCACTTTGAATAATGGTACTCTTTTCCCCACTTTCAGCTTCACAATTTTAACTGCTACAAACTCGTGCAGTGGATGTTGGTTAAGAGGAACCTAATACAGTAACATTTGCTTTTTACAGAGAGTGCATTATAAGTCTCATAGCTTACTAAGGCTTTGCTGTGAGTTTTGTCTGCACTCTCACTTTGGTCTTTTTTTTTTCTTTCAATCTTTCAGCACAGCCGTTTTTTCAAGTGTGTCTTTGGCGTACAGGGTCCCTGCGTCTTTCGTTTTACGATGATACAATAGAAGTAACATGTAACTAGGATAGTAAGAGCGATAATCGAGCAGCCAGTACAGAGAGGTGGAAGCTGTGGTACACGTACTCCATGAAACAAAGCATTGCACACAAATGAGAGCACTTTTGTGACACCTTTTTTTTTTCTTTTCACTGTTTCTGCCCTCCCCACACTGTTTTGGAGAATAGGATGTGCAGACATTAAATTTAGAAGTGCCGTTCCATTACTGGTCAAGCTGATAGAAGCTTTACCAACAGGCATTACAACAGGCAAGGTATACAGCTGTCATAGAGAGATCTAGAGACTCCACAATCCTGCCCTATAGCAACGTTTCGAACGCAGCGATGCGTGATGTGAGGTGGGCTATATACTGCACACGGTCAGAGCATTCTTGAAGCTCTTCGCCCACGAGCCATTGTGACAAGCCAGCGCAAGTTACCTTTCTCTACGCTGTAATAAAGAGTAATGCTAACTCCAGAGATATTTAGTAAGTAAACCTAAGGTTTTCACATCAAACAGTTTTTTGGGTATAGAGAACATCTAGTTCATATTTTATTTGGGTGGTCGTGTATTTGCTCCCATTGGTAAATTCTAAGGTTTCTATGAATGTTTCATGGGTCCCGAGAAAGTGAAAATTTCCAAGGTTGAGGACTTTCAGCCGATAACAAAATCAAACAAATAAGCGTCACCTTCGCCGTATTGAGATAGCCCGATAGGTGAGTAGTTTAGCGCTACAATCATGTGGATGCCAAATTTATTTTAATCGAATCTACCTCTACCTTTCAGGCCACTACGTTATTTGCATCAATGAGTGTTCATTTGTTCATACGTCAGTGTCATTGAGTGTTGACTATGTCATCAGGCGTTGTTTCTTTTTACATGATGTAACGAAGGTGTTGGCACACAAAAAATTCACCGGCTACTTTTTAGTTTTTACTAAGTGGATCAAGCATGCAATACAACAAATAAACATACACATATGCATCACGCAAAAATCTTTTCAGGACATTGATAGTTCTAAGAAACCTTGGGGATTTGCTTCTAATGACATTATGAAATTTAATTCTAGGTATTATGCTTTACATAGAAGGTTGGTTACACAGGTAGTAGTTAAGCTGTGCAGTAATCTTACGTCAGCCTATCTACATACTCGGTTGCGGACTAGTCTTCGCGGTACATGGCGGGATACTTCGGACCAAGGGAACGCTTGCCGTCATGCTCAGGTGGATTGTCATTGAGCTTCATTGAAGGTTGAGTCTACAACTCGACCTGAAGCAGAAAATGTAAAACGAACCTATTAAAATGTTTGAGCCGGTCCATAATCATATCAGATGTTACGAAGTGCTGGAGTAATGCAGACATACACACGGCAATATTGGTGGTGGCCTCTTTCGACTCTGGTCTTAACTAAGCCACTAAAAACTATGGCTATGTCACACAAAACCCTCGTAACGATCGGCTGATGTAGTGCTGTTGGCAGCAAAGCTATTCATCATGCTGTTGATTCTTTTTTCAAGAGTTACACCCCACGGGCAGGCAGTTGAACACTCTTACAAAAATATCACCAGTACCAGTAACATTCTAGCACACATCCAGCAGGTATAATAAAAGCAGTAGAAACTCCGATATTTCAGGCACATTAGCTTCTCGTAGTAACCTAGGGAAAGCCTAGCGTTGACCGCCTTTCTTCGTAAATCCAGTAATATTGTTAGTGTAATTCTATACACTTCTCTGAATTCATCAGCCACAAAGCCAGTACAGTAATAGCACTCACTTTTATTGAAAGCTCTTACTATCTTGATTAGGCTCTGTAATCTGACAAACTTTCACCCCAATGTGTCAGCGACTACTTGTACTATGTTTGAGCTATTGAGTCTCCTGTGTGAAATCTGTCCTTCATGGAACACTTGCATTGCTCGAATGTATTTCGGCTCAAAATTCCTCCGAAAAATGTGTGCATGTGCCGAGTGGCTCTGTATTTTTGTAGCACGTGTGACTATGACAAATTATATATGCACCCATTTCCCCTCGTTATCATCATGTTCCAAAGTCTTGTTGTCGAAGAACAACTAAATCATGCTTACGTTAACCTTAAAGAGACACTAAAGAAAAACAAAAAATGACGGTTTTGATTGACTAACTGCACTTTGAGAACTTTAACGCCAGGTGTTTCAATATTATAAGTTCATTATTAACAGAGAAAAGTAAAGGTGAAGTGTAATTTTTTTCAATTTTGCTAAAAAATTTTCTTGCTTGACGTCACAAATTTCAAAATGCATCTTTTGTATTTTTGCAGCATTGACTCGATGAAAATTTTCGAAACTTTGAATGCTAGGTATTTGGCATGTTTACTTCATTTCTGTCACCTAGAGACTACACAGTGGACGCTTTCAAAGTCTCTTACATCATGGTATTTCGTGTCAAAATCTCTAGGTGGCCTCTTCACATGCATTCTTTTTTCACACGTTTTCTCCCTTACCAAGCGTTGTGTAGCCTGGTGCTTTCGGGATCGCCGAACAGGACTTCAATACTATGTGAAAAATCGTTTTGCTCTTTTGTCTCCCTTTAACGTGGCGATGGTGATAACTCTGCCGACATGTTTCCAGCAATGTGCGACTTATAAAAGTCTCCCCCCCCCACCCCTTCACCCCTCTCATTCCAATTCAACTTCGCCTTGGCCCTGTTATGGCAAGCGTCACAAGAGCTCGCCACCATTGCTGTCGCTGGCGTCTGCATCATCTGGCCTTTTGTAGCACTATCATGTGCTCGTTATAGCTTGAGCGTACCGTATAATGAAGGTCTGCATCCATTGTGCAGCTCGGCGTACATTGTGGGTAAATTTTGCAAGCACGCGAAAGATCCGTGTAGCTCGTGCTACCTGTTTCTACACTTGTAACATAGTGTATTTCGAGAGCACCGGTGTGCAGGTAATGGGTTCGAGTGTGCACTGGGCGTGTGGTCTATGAAATTGGTTTGAATGGGGCCTAACATGTTATAGGGACACATTTGATTTCGGGCTGTTATCAGTGGTACTGCTTGGGTCAGTGTAGTTAGAGACTGGTCAAGCGCACTGTGCCCTTCCTTGCACCAGTGCACGAATGTGGTGCACAGTTAATGCAGGAAGCTTTGTTACAGGCATCTTATTTTCATTTTCGTGGAGCCTTGTTTCCGCAAGCTCGCCGTTATCACATTGCTATGTGCACGTGTCCTTGTTTACGATATGCGTACGCTCATGGCTCGCTAGAGTGCCAGTTATCTGAGACAGAATTAAAGGATCACTGAAAACGACATATGGCGATAGCGGGACAGCACTGCACTTGATGAAGCCTTAGACTAGAGTTTCAATGAAGTTTCCTGTGGCTAGGATTTCCAAACAAAATTTTCGGGACGTCGCGTCTAAATTGCAGTCTTGTTCGGTGCCGAATCCTACATTCAAAACCTTCGTCCTTCGTTTTCACCACCAGCAATCTATCTCCATTACTGCATGTTGATAAGATTAAAAAATAATCTTCTTTACCCATTCATTCTTCCTGCCAGAGTCCGTTTCAATTTTTAAACTATATGCAGCATGCTACAATTAATGCTTCTATCTTTTTGGGTATTTTTTTCTCATTAGAGGCTGTGGAAATCATTTACACAACCATTTATGTTTATGAAAGACAATTAAACAGCCAAAATGTTTTTCTTCAGCCTCTTTCTATTCTAAGTTTATTAACACAGGGTAATAAATATGACATGTAGTAGGGTGTCGACGTGCTGCAAATATAGTAGTTGTTTTCATTCTAGTTCAGAGAACGACCACGAATACATTACGCACAATGATTCCGTTAGTAACAACAACATGATGCGTATGTAAAATTGTCTGCTATTATTTACGGAGCTCTACAACTACAAGAACGAAGTGAGACTAACCTATCAACACAATGCACACTTTATGAGCCAATGAAAACATTTGAAGGATTTGTTATTCCTACGGAAACATTACATTTACCATTCCTTTAATAAAATGTATTTGAGATTTGTAAAGAAATCTTACAGAATACCACTAATAAACTAGAATTTATGAGGAAACATATGTAATCATTGAAAAAGCATGCGCAAAATTTTGGTAGGTATGCCGGCAATATTGTTGATGCTTTAAAGCTACCGTCCTAGTGCTGGTACTTTGCATTCGGTCATATACGCGTCCGAATGTTCTGCCGAGTGCTGTTTCAAAATCAAATGTACAGTCCTAAACACCTCTAGAAGGAAATATGATAAGCACTAAAACGAAACCCACGAGCCTCTGAACAAAGCGTTGGCATTTTTGTAACTTGTGCGAGCAAGTGTCGCACAATGTCGCCTGTCAATTCAGCGTACTGTCTAGCATTATGCATTATTGGCTAATGCAAGCCGTTAATACTTCGCATTAATGTGTTGCATTATTGTATTGTACATTTTAAGGGGTACGAGCTCATTCAGATTGCTTTAAGCAGTTACGGTGACTCAAGTAAAGCACTCGATAATTTTCGTGAAGTTTTGCATTGTTCTACAGCTATTTTTAGGTTGTGTAAACCTCCAAAATAATTACAATCATTTTGCTTTGATGGTAGATTTTATAGTTACGTTATCCTGGAACGGTAACTGTCATCCACCACCCGTAAGTACTCAAGCTTTTTAAATGCGAAAGTACAATGATCGACTCCTACTAGTTGGGTGAAAGAGAAATGAATATTTTCTTTCTGTGTCAAATAACGAATGCAGTCGGTTTTGTGGTGGGTTTACTTGCAGGCACCTGAATCAAGTATGCTAGATTTCACTTTTTTCTATATGTCTGCTAAACACTTCGCAAAGCCATGAGAAATGAACAGTGACATGATAGAATAGATGGAAATTTGAACTATTTCTTTGTAACTAAGCCTTACTAGTTTGTACGATTTTCGTGCAAACTTTTTTTTTGTAAATCATGCGCAACGTTTAGTGGAAGCTTGCTGAAAGAGACAAATATATCATGTCTCACATTAGATCCTATGTTTCGAACACGTTGGCAATTTCTGATAATGCTAGCTGACAGAGTGGGCTTCGTGTACTAGAGCACAACACTAAAAGCTTGAAGGCAAACACCATTAATGTGTGGCATTTATAGTTTAGTACACATTGCCATTGGTTGTGCATTGATAACACAAGAAACAACAATAGGAAGCAGATTTAATGCCATATGACATGTTTCATCGTGCAACGTCGCAACCATGACAAATTATCATTTTCAGAGTTCTAAACTTAAAGATGCCAAAACAGACTTTAACGATAGATGGGAGTGAAGGGGCTTGACGAATGTCTTTACAAGCTGTGTGTTCTATTGAAGAATGTATTTTCAAGCAATCGAGCTCAATGTTGTGATGTGCGATGCATCAATTCTTTCCAAATAACTTTAGCTTGACGAACGCCGCAATTTCCGCTAGTGTGGCCGAGAGACTCATACACAGAGAATTTTGTTGCCTTGCCTATAACTTTACCTATTGTGTCTCGTTTTTGTTGTTATGCTTGAGAACTACAAGCTTATCTATTATGAAGGAGAACATCTCGACATTGTTCGTGCATAAGTTCAAACTAGACTAGGGAACGATGCAATTTAGAAAGAGTAACAAAATTTTTGAACAGGAAATGTCATTGGAGCCAACTTGGTATATGTAGACCTCTCATGATAAGTCTTCATGCCATAATGCGGATCCCTGATCGACCGCCTTCTATCACCACTTCTCTCGCGTAAGAAGATGTGGGAGCTGAATTGTCATTGCGTTGATTGCTTATTGGTTTTATTCTCTGGGTTTGTGCTTCCTGGCACACTTCTAATTTATTGAAAAAATGATGCAGCAATTAGGCACATTTAGACAGCATCAGGTGGTCTCTCTAATATCTATGCACCCTGTGAGCACACACCAAAAGATGGCACTTCTTTAGGACCACCATGAAGGCCGAGGTCCTCTTTCGCCGGAAGCGAAACACAACCGAGACATCAGTCTACTTATTCAATACTCGTGCATCTTCAAATCTGTCTGTTTTTTTTTTCAATTTAGTGACATATCCATATTCACATTTTAAGAAATTTTGAACTGAATGCGCGTTCATTTGTTTTTGTCTATGGTCATTTTTCTTTGGCATAGTTTTGTGTATAAACACCCTTGATCACTGGCACACTATAGATCACTGCTTAACTATCCAAGGATATAAATATATATACATATATAGCTGTGCACTCATTACCTTGCGCAATGAGCGTTTGTTCATCCGTGACGTGTGACTTCTTTTTCCACTTAGGTGAGGTGACATGTGAAATAATGCTTCTGTATAGACATGACACATAGTTCTTGCTGTTACCACTGATGCAGCTGTGGGGTGGTCACTGAACATTTATCAGAGTATGTCTGTTTCACTTTTGTTTCAACTTTCATTTCTGGTCGTAGCATCCCGGGCGATACTAGCGCTTATAGATGTATATGTCACACGAAACAAAAAAAAAAGTGTCGAGAGCATGAAACATTGACTGAGTGGGGTGGCAATGTTATTCCCCTGGACTCTCAAGTGTTTTTGGTGACATTTAGGAACCACAAGACCAAAAAGAAGAAGAAACGTTTCTGGGACCCCCTTTGACATTATTTCGTTTCTTGCGGCCGAACATTTGTACTCACGGCCGAAAGTATAGTTCATACGACCAATCCCGGTTCACAGAGTTCGCTAGTTATGCCGGTAACTCGGTTAAGGAGTGTTGTACAGCTACATGACATTGTGTTATCATTTTGTTTTTTATTTCTCTCTCTTACTTTGAAATCTTTCTCCCCTCTCTCTGACTTCCCCATTGACAAAAAAAGTGTCACGTGTTTTCAACAATGTTGCAGTGTTTCTCAGCTTCCACAGTGTCGCAGCAAGTGATGATGATTCTTGCCGATTTCCGTGCTCCTATATTGTTGAACTTCGGGCTGTGAACCCGCTTGCGTGAGTGATGATGAAGGAGATGATTTAGATGCTAGCGATGATAGTGATGATGATCATTATGAAATGTGCTACTTTGATTCGTTTTTTTTTTCTTCGAGTGAAGCGTTTTGGAGTGGAATGTTGGAAAGTTCAGGACTCTTCTTCAATGTACCTCTGCCCCCCAATCGGGGCTATGACACTGGGTCAGGCGGGAGACTGTATGACTTGTATGTCATGACGTATATGTCATGCCGCGAAGATCCTTAACAGAGCGAGAGAGATGACGAGGAATAAACAAATGATACATCTGTCACACCCTGCACGATATGTGGGTCCATAGCTTTTGTGTTTTGTTTTTTCTATGGTGTTCTCTTTTATTGTGTTCCACCACCTCTGCAAATGGTGAGGATGGGCGTAAACAACCTGTAAATAAAATGTTGGAAAAAAAAAAACATAAGTTGGCGCCAGTGCAGAATTAAAAAGAGCTGAACCCTTGAAGGCCTTGTGGTCACTGTTGTCGACGTGCTTACGCACCCCTGGATGCTGAATGTGTGCACTTTTCCGACATTCAAGAGGTCTAGGTAGAGGAGCACCCGAGTGTTTCTGTTGAGTTCAGACGACTTGAGGTGGTAGTTTTGACAGTGCATTTGGGTCACTGGTGATGGCAAGCACATTATAAGGCATGATGCAAGAAAACGCAAAGATGCAAGTGATGAATGTTATATGATTCTGTACACTTGACACAGTCGTACATGTTGGCTAGAGTCATTGTTATGGTTGAATACAAGTGCATGAATAGCGTGGAATGGCATACATATAGTGCTTAACTTTCGTGTTCCGAGTGAACAACCTCAGGGACTTGATGTGCAAATATGGTGAAGACCTCTGAAAAGACTTTTTTATTGTGATTTCTACTTTTAGGTTACGAATGAATGAGCTTAAATTACGCTTGATAACTCTTCTGAAAAACGTAAACTTACGCATGCTAATTGCGCGAGAACGCACAGGCAGACCTGCTTTAGTGCAGAATATTGAGGACCGTATAACCTCTCAATACTTTGTCTTAGCTTGATGTGTCCTAGCTGGAGTTTCGAATGCCAGATACTTAATCCCGAAGGAAATCAATGTTTCATGTCATTGTACTGGAAAACAAAGTTGAAGCATATGTGCAACATATTACGGAAGGTTCCCATATTCCACACAATTCTACGATTCTCTGCGCCAGTAAGTCGTTAGGTATACTCGGATAGTGCAGGAAATACTTCGAGGAGGGCGAAAATGAATGACAATAGAAAACAGCAGTCCTGAAATAGCAGCAGCTACACTCAGGTAAAAAAAGTTGCCCAAACCAATTGGAAATTTATAACTCGAACCAATTGCAGGTTTTCAATTGTGTTTTGGGACACCCATTGGAAAATTCAAGTGGGTTCAACAGGTTACCCAGTTTGTTTTGAATGAGCATAACCAACATAAAGAATTGATAACACAATATCTGAATGGTTTGACCAATTAGACTAGTCTGTGAACTCACTTCACCCAATGAAAATAGCAATCAGTTCTAATTGGATTTCTATGTTGTTTCAACGGGCCAAATTGACTTTGACAATCAGTAGTGCAAACGTAATCGAAGTGGCTTGACCAATTGGGTTGATTGGTCAGGCCATTTTATCTAATTGGGAACACCAATGAAGGGCTTGACCTGCTGGTTTTGCTGGAGACACTCCAACTATTTTGAAATATTTCAACATAAAAAATGTTGGTTTGCGTGAACTTAGCATTAGCGAAAGCTCTCTACATGTGGACGAATGTAAAATAAGAAATTGCTCCACGTGTGCCACGACCATCTAGCTAACATAATTTCTCCCAACATGCCAGCAATAGTAGCCTAGTAACTCCTGCTAGGTCGCTTGAACATTAAGAAAATTTTGTGGCTGATTGTAAAACGCACAGATGAAATAAATGACACGCGTTGTTGACCATATCAAGGTGCAAAAATATTAAGTGTAAGGGGTCTGGCTGTCATATGTCGTCGTGTTCTTTCGTCTTTGCTTGGCAAAGTGCCCCATGTGTGGTACACTGAGGGCACGCTTGCACCGAGGAGAAGTCTTCTCATACAAATTGTACTTCGAGCGCCTCGACGATCATCACTTATCATCGGCCAAAAAAAAACTAATGCGCATGGCATAACGCAAGCAAAACAATGTATAAAAACAGAAAAAAAGAGGTAGAAAGCATGAAATCGAAAGAGGAAAAGGGAATAAACAGGGAGTAAAATGGAAAGACAAAGAGTAAGGTAGTTGAACAGTTGGGAAAGAAGTAGAATAATGAAAGAAAAGAAGACAGAAGAATAGGAAAAGACCACAAGAAAGAGAGGAAGAAATGAAAAGTGAAGATAAACAAAGAAGGCTGATCATGCAGCTCCGCAGAGCACTTTCTTTAGGTTTCGCATCCCTAATGTGAAGCTGCTTTAATTTTTTTTTATTTAAGGTGTAATTGAAGACATGTTTCTATGAACCATTTTATTTCTTTAAGAGCATTAATCTTTATGTGAGCCATTTTATTTCTTTCAGAGCATTAATATTTATGTGATGTCCAATGGAAACCAAATGGCATATCAGTATAGTTTCTTTTTCAAGCAATCCCACAACGCCCTGCGGGCACGCGGAGCACTATGGGAAAAGTTGGTACGCCGGGTGAACCGGCTTTTCTTCCACCCACTGCTCGTTGGCGCCGTGCGAGGACAAAAGGGAAAAAAAAGTGACAGCATATTCACGCCGTGAATGATGGAGAGCGGGGCGAAGCTGGGTCCGCGCGCTGCTTCGGTCTCCCGTTGTCGTACTGCAAAGTCCTCTCGGCGGCACCGCACAGCTTCACGGCGCGCTTCTGCCTCGCTCTCCCGCACGTCGGGGTCCCTTCTTCGAGCGCGAGCCGCCGCCGCCCTGCGCGCACTCCGCTCAGCAGCCTTGTCCATCCTCCGTCGCCGAGCCTCGGAGTGCGCGCGCGCGCCAAAACAGTGCTTTTATTATACTGTAGAGTGCCCCCTGGCGTACGGCGCCGCCGAAAAACACGCGATCGCCGTTGCGCGGTCAACTCTCTCTCTCCTCCTGTACGCGTGACGTCAATCCTTCTTTCCCACAAATAATGCCCACTAGTGTCGTACCATTTGCATTTTTCTGTGGATGGATGGATGGATGGATGGATGGATGGATGGATGGATGGATGGATGGATGGATGGATGGATGGATGGATGGATGGATGGATGGATGGATGGATGGATGGATGGATGGATATGGCTGTACCCTTTAGATCGGGCGGTGGCTAGCGCCACCAAGCCGTAATACTTAATGAACTCAAAACTATATTATTTATTTTTTCCTTAAAAAGTGAGTTTGAGGATTCGTACTTTGCGGTGAAGAGTTTAATTTTCACTCGTGCCTTGACTTTAGCCACCAATCAGATAACCTCCTTCTAGTTAAGTCTACTTGCTTAAAGTCTATTTTGCCCTCCCGGTCCCTAAACCCCAGTGCTTTGAAAAACTCTGCGCCATCATCCTGAACTATAGGGTGAAGCCCTTTACAGAACATTATCAAGTGTTCGGCAGTTTCTGTGTACAGTACAAGCACCGCCCTCTATGGCCAGTTGGAGAATTAAAGAGGAGCAGTTACCCAGAACGCGGACGCACAAGCCACGGCACAAGGAGCTTCGCCCCTAAAAACACTTTGACATGAATAACAGGGGAAAATATACAAAATATATATAACATGCGTGTATAAAAGTAACAGGTGCACATGAAGTACGTTCAATATAAGGCACAAGATTGTCAGGTCTTTACTCTAATAAAACTGACTTTCTCGCTTTCCTTTGCCTGCAAGGGACGAATGAGCGCTGGAGCTCACCAGGATCACTGCTTATGAGTGTGCATTGCTTCAAACCTTATGATACTATCACATGGGTATGTCATTTTTCTATGTGCAATGCACCCGCCCTTGGCATTAGGTGCGACAATTTGCCAGAACAGTGCTCTTATAGTACTATAGAGCGCCCCCTGGCATACGGCGTCGCCGAAAAACACGCGACCGTAGTCGCGCGATCGTCTCTCTCTCCTTCTGTACGTGTGACGCCAATCGAGCGCTGTCCTTCCCAACCCTTTTCTACTAATAGTGCCCTCTAGTGTCGTAGCATTTGCATTTTTTAGCGTGTAGTACAAGTGCAACCCTATAGCTGGTTCAAGCATTAACGAGGGGCGGTTACCCACAACGGGGACGCACAAGCCACGCCATAAAGAGCTCCGCCCCTAAAACATGCCGCCGCTTGTAGAATAGGGTCCAAACGCACCTGCGCGTATATCTACGCATAGAGTGTGAAATAAATAACACGTTCAGTGCAAATATCGCTGGGCGGGTGCAAACTGAACGTAGAAGATGAGTGGAACTAGAGGGTGGAACTAGAGTTCACGTGTGAAATACCTTGCTGTGATAATTTGCGATTTCTTATAACATGCTCAAGCGTCTCATCGGAGAATGTTTGCTGGCAGTTTATTCCGCATTGAGTGAGACCATCGTTGTTCAATGAGCAATAATGATGTACTTATGCTCGGCGAAGAAAACAAGCTTGGGCACATTATCTGAGCAATAGTTTCCAGCTGCAAAAAAAAAAAAAACTCCCAAGCATTTCCCCGAGGGCGAACATGGTTAAGTGCGAATACACGGGGTGATGCTATGAGGGGTATTTATTAATTCGCACTTTTTATATTTATTAATCACACTATGGTGCCTTTATGGTGTAATGGTTCCTGGGAATCGCAATTTGATCACACGGGGGAGTTTACGTTAACTCACTGGTGAATGCCAACGGATTTTAACTTTACTCCCCCTCACGAGTTGCTCTCGACGGGAGACTGAGAGAGAAGGCGGGCGCGCGAGAGAGAGGGGTGCGCGCGCAGCTGCAGCGAGCAAGGAGAGCGGAGGAGCGAGCGAAGGGAAGGGGGACGCGCGCAGCGGCGTTAAAGATATAAGGCGCGTTACTGACACCGATATCAGCGTCGCGTCCGTGGCTTATTCGGTAGAGCGTCGCGCTGCAGCCCGCCAAGTCCTCTTTCTTTTAAACATAGAGAGAAGACTGCGGACGCCGCCGACGGCGGTGGATGGTTTGGGGTCGCTTATAAAGTGTATTCACACTTAAAAAGCGTAATGCAGAGCCTATACCATATTGCATCCGCTTGTGAACAGCTCATTTGCACTGCAAACACAAATTAATTCGGACAACCTTCACCCGCAAAGGAAGTAGGAACCTTGCAGTCATTCTATACATGCGTCTTGCACAGTCTGAAAGGAAGCTGGTTAGCAATACGAGGTTAGTGTTGTGTGGTCCGCACCATAAGCTTAGTAACATTTATCCGTAGGGCGCAAAAGGTCGCAGTGGTCTGCAGTGGGCAGAGAAAAATACTGTGAGAGGCACGCCAATTGTTCTTTCAATTGTTATGCGAAAATCGCTAACCGAAATCTTCTAGTGTTGACATATACGTATATACATCAGTTAGAATGGTTGATGTATCAAGACGTGCCTCGGAGAGCATCAACACTCGTTGAATGAAGTCATCTTATGGCACCTAGCGTTTTCAGTCATGCAGGTGCAATTTCATCTCTGAAAACCTGGTAATCTTGCACAGTCACCCTAACCGGACCATGCGAGAAATTTCGGAGATATATTATAAAGAACACCACACCTTGTTTAAGTCAATTAACCTTGTTTGATTTGTGGGGTTTAATGTCCCAAAACCACCATTTGATTATGAGAGACGCCGTAGTGGAGGGCTCCGGAAATTTCGACCACCTGGGGTTCTTTAACGTGCACAAAAATCTGAGCACACGGGCCTACAACATTTCCGCCTCCATCGGAAATGCAGCCGCCGCAGCCGGGATTCGAACCCGCGACTTGCGGGTCAGCAGCCGAGTACCTTAGCCACTAGACCACCGCGGCGGGGCCAGTCTAGTGAATGTAATTTATTTTATAGAATACGGGTTTTTTTTTTCTTCTAAAGTACTCGTTGAATATTCGAGAACCGTACAATTTAATCGTAAATAGTGTCAAAACACAAAGACTCCTAACGTGCATCTGTGAATGTATGAACAGTGCTTGCAGCTTTTCAGCTACCAAGTTTTGCTGCTTTTTATTTATGCTGCAGGTGGACTGACGCTAAAGAATAATACTAATTAACAGCTTCTGAGCAACTCAGCTGGTGGAACAGGGGGACGATTGCAAATCTTAAACAGGTCATCGCATCCGAACACTGAAAATTCGGGATCGAGGGAATCACACAGTTATATGGGACGCCTTGCCGAGTTCACTTGATCTGAGAGCACGTGCATGCGCCGCTGCCGTGCTGCATTTTGGAACGAACAGCTCGAAAAGCCATTGCGCCAGTAATACTGCACTGTGGTTTAGAAAAAAACAACTTTGTCCGAAGGCTACGCTCACATAAAAATCACTAAAAAATGGATTGATTGATATGTGGGGTTTAACGTCCCAAAAACTTGAAAAAAAAAATGGAGAGAAGCTCTGTAAAACGCACTGCGTCTATGCATATATTATTATCGAAGGGACAGTGTTGTGCCGCGATGACAGCTCCCTCGTCCTCATTTCTGGTTGCGTGCTGGTTTTCGGGATATTTCTAGTACTAGCTGACATGCTCCGATTCATAAGTCCGCACTGCGACAATACCACGCTGCCAACATCTGCAGCGAAACAAAACAAAAGCAGAGTAAGCGGTAGCTGCGTCAGTTTTTATATTTTTTTTTTCTGGCGTCGTTTGTACGCTCTGTATACACACGGGGACGTTGATCAAGGAAACCACCGTGGCAGCATAGCACGTGTGGTCTCGCGCTGCTATGCTTGAGGGCGCGGAATAGATTAGCGACCACACTACGATGGGAGTGAAATATAAAAAGAAAGAACACCCGTGAACCAAGATATATGTGTGCGTTGGAGAACCATTAGCGATCACAACCTTGATACGCACAGTTCAGCGTACCTCAAAATTATATCTTGTTTGGCACATGAAAGCGTAGCAATTATCGACGCCATGCACAATGTTGGCCGGCTTTAGTGCGCTAGTAGCAGCAGACCGAAATCAGCGGGAGCCACAGCAGCAACAACGGCCATTGATGAATTTCCCGCCATTGGCTACGAGATGGCAGGCGTTTTTGGTTCAACTGCGCCCTGCTAGATGCCGCCACCTGCCCAGTGTAACTACGTAAAAAGTGAATTTTTGAACCATTTGCGCCATTCTTCATAGTAACGTCCGTCGATGCTTTTTCCATGAATCAAACAGAAACCAACAAACAACATTTTGTCGCGTCTCTTGATGCGCTGAAGGTTCTTTATTTAATGCAGCTAGATGGATAACTAGTGAATAATTGTAGGTGGTCCGTCTGATGTCAACGGGATCATTTTAAGAATGTCCTACTGGAGCACATGTGTTCTTGCGCATTTACTTCAAAGTGGCCCTCTAACACTTTTCACGACTTCATAGTTTTAAATGCTTTTTTAGCTGGTTGCCTACACTGACGGATTAATAGATAAGTGCCGCAAGAACGGCAGTGATATGCCATGCAGTGAAACGTTATTCAGCGTTGAGATATCAAAATACAATGAAATGGATGCTTACGACCAACTAGATTTTCGCCGGCTCAACTTCCCGTGTTTCCCTCGCCCTCTGACGTCGGAAGGCTGCCCAGTGAAATGAACTGAAAGCCCTACCGCACAGGAAGCTCACATGACATATTGCCTGTGACGAACAGTGTGGTACTTCACAACACATCACATCACTATATTTCCTTAAGGACCCCTCAAGGGGGTATTACATAAGGGGTGAGTGTACAGTGTATCCAGGTGAATTCACTCGGTAAGAAAGTGAATTCGTAAGGTGAACGATGTAAGTTGGATGACACAGATCACTGGAATAAAATTTGTGGAATAAAGACAGCGTGGCAATACGACGACGAAGACAGGGATTAGACAAACCGGATTCCGCTTTCAATGATCATACGCTTGAAGAGAGCACGACACGTGCGAAACGAGCCAGCTCGTGGACGCTTCTATACATAGTGCTCATGCGATGTCACTTCCGCCATTGTCGCCCTCTCCCGCCATGCCCGGGTACCTAGCTCCTTGGGTACCTACGGCAGTTCGCGTGCTGCAGCGCGGTTAGTTGGGAGCTCGTCATTTGTTGCTGTGTACGACGTTGAAAGGAAAGCATTGTGGGTTTTTTGTTGTCGTACCTAAACGAGCTCATCGGATCGGAAAGGCCTCATTTGTTCACTCGATACAAGACCAAAAAAAAATCAAGATGCACGACACTTATACCAGCCACCGCGTACACCGGCTGCCCGCCACGACTTACGAAGGCCCGTTATCTCGGTTTCACTACAAACACTACGAATTGCGTGACCCAAGAACAAGTGAAAGCCCAAAGTGTATCGAGCCGCAATTTTAAGAGTGGATGAGCGAAGCAGCAGCTACCATCGAAAACGAGTCGCGCAGAGCTAAGCAAGTTTACAAGAGATATAATGTTAATATATTGCTGCGGCCCACGCCACTAAAGTAGCAGCCCCCCCCTCCCCCCGAGTGCTTTAAACAGTGCTGACGTTGAGCCTCTTTGATTGAAATTTGTGGAAACAGCCGAGGAAAATATTATGCGAGGCAGATAGAGACTTCGCGTAGTGCGTGCCGTGGTAATGCCAGTGATCAATTTTTTTGTTCGCGTATGTTTTGACACCTTTTTCACCTTGTATTTTAGTTTTTTTTGTAAGCTAACGTAAAGTGGAGTCCCTGAAAATAATGGATACCGTTTAGGGAATCGACCAATTTTCAAAATCCTGACACCTGAACTCGAACCGATCGGCTATACTTCAAAGTGAACTAATATTGTGTCGCATCCAGTTTCAGTTTGTTTCAATGCAATACCCGAATTTCCGCGATCACCATCACGATTTCAACCGCCTCCTTGACACTCTGACTGTGCAGGCAGGGATCGCGGACATGGTTGTATGTACAGTATCTTGTTAAGCTATTTCAGGTGGCAAGTAAGCGCTTGGCTATGGCACTTACCCGGAATGAAGTTACACCTGAAGACGCAAATATCAACGAATTTCTTCGAGTAGTTTTTTTTTGTGTGTGTGAATCCGCGCCCGCCAAACACGCCGGTACATTTCGGGAAATCGCAATGTGCGTTCTCAATTTCAGGTAATAACGTTTGGCGAAGAAACACCACGAAGCTCTGCTCTATTTTCGGGGACTACTCATTCAACTTGCCTCACTAGCAGCCCCCAAACTTGCATCGTGAGGCAAAACCAAACGGGCGCAAGCACGAGGAGACAACACGGCAGCGGTACGCAACGGAGTCCGTCATGTCGGTGGCGCATTTCAAAAGTGACGAAGGGGCCCTGCATGACGCACGTGCACACTGTGTATAATGTTTTGTAGCTTTACCGATCTTTATCTTTACAATAACGTTTATATATCAACGCTCTTACAGTTTTTCTTTTAGTTTCTTCAAACAATGGCGTTTCGTCCAGAACATGGCGTTCGGCGCATTCTTTAACCAGCTTTGCAGTTTTCAAGCAGGAAAAGTCGGAGAGCTTTATTCCCTGTCGCTTTGATTAAAAAAATCATGCTATTGAAGAAAGAAACCCCAAAGTAATTTATACTTTGATGCAATGCCGTGATCACATTTAACGTTATATTTATCCAATCATATGGCGGCAACCTTGAAACGTCATTTCTGCTCGCAATAGTTCTGGCGAGCGCCACTAAGAGTTATAGAGTCTGAACCAATGTTTTCAAGCGTTAAAGAGAGAGAAAGAAAGATGTAGACTTTATTAATTTCCGGCAGATGGGATGGTCTCCCACATAGGGGCCAACGGAGAGACCGTGTCTCCTGGCAGCTTCCTTTGCCTGCTCGATCGCTAAAGTTGCTTGTCCAGGCCCGAACTGGGCAGCGCAGTTCGCAAACGCGCCCGAAGGTTTTCATTGGAGGCCGCAACCCCAGAATTGCTGTATAATGCTGGGCATTACCATAGGATATAGTCAAGAGTAGCTCTGGTGGTACAATACTGGCATAGATTCGAACAATAGACGTCGGGATATTTGTGGTGCATGATGACGGGGTTCGTGTACGTGCATGTTTGTGTTGAGTTATGTGGTTAAATTTAGTGAGCCGATCGTCCCATTCCCACACCGTCGCAGAAAAGTCCGTTTGGGTGGCTGCTTCGTCTGACGCGACTCGGAACGTAAGACCTCAAGCCACCTTGTGCGCCACTTCATTCGGACTGTCCTCTAGGTTACCTAGTGGTGTGTGGGCAGGGAACCACAGGATGTGTACGTATTTGTCCACCTCGTGAATTTTGCCTGTACTAAGAATGCGCAATGCTTCGGGGGAGATTCTGCCACTGGCGTAGTTTCGAACGGCTGTCTGCAACTCACTGATTACACATGAGGCGTTATTGTGGACTATGGCCATCGCGATAGCCACTTCCTCTGCCGTTTCTACGTTCCTTGAGATGATTGACGCGCTGCTTTTGCATCGTTGCGTGTGGTCAACGACAGCAGCCACGAAGTGGTGACGTTCCTGGTAGCGTGCTGTGTCCACAAAGACTGCCTCGTGGTTGCGCCCAAATATCTTTGACATGGCTCTGGCTCTACTGACACGTCTGCCCTTGTTGCGTTCAGGGTGCATGTTTCTTGGTATAGGTAGTACTGTGAGCTTGGCACTGATAGTGCGTGGTATGTCGTGTTTGTCTCCGCGTTGAATGTTAAAGGGCCCCTTTATTTTCTCGGCAAGAAGGGCATGCACTGTTGTTAATGAAATTGTTTTGATTTGTGGGGTTTAACGTCCCAAAACCACTATATGATTATGAGAGACGCCGTAGTGGAGGGCTCCGGAAATTTTGACCACCTGGGGTTCTTTAACGTGCGCCCAAATCTGAGCACACGGGCCTACAACATTTCCGCCTCCATCGGAAATGCAGCCGCTGCAGCCGGGAATCGAACCCGCGACCTGCGGGTCAGAAATTGTCGTTTTAGAGGTTGTCATACATTGAGCTCTCACTCTGACGTAAATTAACATCACGTGCGTACACATATTTTTACTACACGATGGAATTAAATTTCAGCAGTTCTTCAGCAACGTGAATAAAACAGAACACGAAGAAATATTCGACAGCATCACGTGTGTGTTGACAAATTCATTTTATTTGCATAACACCGTGTCTATGTGTGCTCAAATGATTGTTATCACAATATAGATTTAAAATTCATTGAGTATCACTCATGCTGAAAGAATAAAGAGATGCAACAAACATAAATTAACATTTGTTAATCAACCACAAAAATGAAAAAGAGAGATATGCAAGAAATATCGAATGTAATTAAAGAGCTTAAAAGTATGTGAAGGTCGAAGAAAGGAACATCCTTACTTTGCAACTCCTATGAAAAAAAAAATCAAATAATGCGCGCTATACAAGGATTTCCGCAAATATGGGCGAACGCCAATGTCAAATCTAAAAAATAATGAAAAAACAGGGCGAAACAATGAAACACCCCACACAATACCACCCAGAAAAGCAAATTTTGCGTGAATCAATGTAGATGCATATTTGGTTGGCGCAGTTGTCCTCAGCCAAAAATAGAAAATAAAATGGCCGATCTCGTAATGTTGTACTGATCAATTTCTCTATTTTCACCAAAGCATGATTAGGGCTTCGTTGTCACTTCCCGCGTGTTTTCTTGCTTTTGTATCACAGTTGACCTCGCGGTCACTCCAAGATGGGTCCAGCTTTTTTTGTCGTCAAGCACTGCCCCGAAAATATATCTGCCCGTGCACGGAATTCTTTGTGTGCGTGACCACCAGAGGCAGGAAAAAGCGTGTCCTTTCTGTCTGGATACAGCAGCAGGCAGTTTTTGTGACAGTTGCAATTTGCGGATAGACACAGCTGGATGCCGATCCTTCAGCAAAGCCAGCATTTTTCAAACGAATGAATGGCGTAAACATGTGTTGCAGCTGGGCACACACGAATAGAAACATCAGCTTAAACTACTTGGGCCAGTTTAAAAATTAAGAAAAAAGAGTTCCAAGACCTCCTAAGCCCTTCTGTACTCCTATCGCGGACGTGGAACAAGAGACTCCACCTGGTGCTCGATGCAGGAGAACACGCACGCGCACACTACTATTGTTCGCATTTGTTTTCGCCAAATTTAGCAAGCAGCGAGGTTGGCCACGCTGATCGGAAAAAACGATCGAAGCGCCGTCGTTGGGGCGCGGGGTGAAACGGCGTGCTAGCCGGAGAAGGAGGGGGCGACAATCGCGACGAGTTCTCGCATCGCATCCCGGTGCGTCGGTCGGCTTGGTCGTCGTTCTGTGCGCGATAGCTCCCCCTGCCGCATCCTCGAGACAGCAGCCGGCGGCGATTTTTTTGTACCGACCCTGTGCGACTGCTTGTTCCGTCCGGCGAGTGCGAAGGTGCGCGCCATCAACCACTGGATTCTTTATTTCCGGAAAACATACACATCGAGTCTCTACTCCTCAGGATTCTAAAGCTCAAGCCCTCAAAAACACCGCAGCGGACGATCCTTCGCAAGAAAAAAAAAAAAAAAAAATCGACCGACCATCTCCCGGCGCTGCTTTTTGACGAACAAAACAGCTTCTCTCTAGGTAAGTGCGCCAGTTTTTTTTTGCATATAAAATACTCGCGTTCTTCAAGAGCTTTCCTAAGACGCAAGTCCGATGCGGCCGGGTGTTTTATTCAAGCGCCGAGCTCGGGTATCTGGTTAGCGGGCAGCGTCTGTTTGCCGGGCCGAAGAGTCACCGGATAGGAGGAGGCAAGATCCGATCCCGTCTCCGAGCCGCCGGTGGTTTTTGTTCGGGGCGCACAAACGCACGCACACTGCAGGGCACTCGGCCACAGACACAGGCCAGCGTGCCAGTGCGCTGTTGTAGAGCGTGCAGAAGCACTTTGCGCGCGCATAGCTCGTACTACAAAGCCTTTTGTTCGCGCGGAAAAATTTTTTGCGGCCCCGGCATTGCTCGGTCTGAAGGGGAGATCGGTTGCATTACACTCGCTCATTCTAGAAGCCATAGACTTTATGTTATTCGGAGCCGGGGTAGACGCAAGCAGGCAGGGAGCTGTTAGCTTCAGCCGGAGCTGATTAATAATGGTGGGCCACCAAATGGCAGTGGGAGGAGGCGGTGAAAGTGTGCTAAGCGGCGAGCTGCTGGCTGTGCTGGCGTGCGCAGTTATTCGCACCCGAAGGCATGTTTCGTGTTTTCAACGCGATCTTCTTTTGAAGTCTGCAGTCGTCACGGTGTCCCCGTGCTACCGAAGCGGCAGAGAATAGCATCGTTGAAAACACAGTTTTTGAAGAGCCCGTACATTTCGTGTTCGGCATGTCGCGGGCTCCGATGCGAGCGGCGTGCCTCCCTTTGCGCCGGTGTAGACGGCCTTCGACGAGTTCGTTGCATCGTGCAAAAGGAAAACGCGCCGTTCCTTAAGTGCTGCGTACACTTCGACATGCAGCGTGGCGATTGCACTGCCCCCGTACCGCTCTCAAACGCTTCTTTGATGTGAAAACGCACACGTTTCGAACTTAATCACTGCGCCACGCATGCCCGCGTAGAGTGGTCGGGAATTCGCTTTGTGGATCGAAGGTAAAACTGAACCAGCGAAAACGCACGCTTTCTTTTTTCCCTTGTTTTTCTTCTTGTGGGGCGTTGAAAAAAAAGTGCAGCCGGTTATGGTGCCAGCAGAAGCCTCAAACGGAGGCTCCTCCCTTGCAAGAAGTCGCGACGAAGAGTCACAAAACGTGTTTTTGCCGCCGCGGCGCACGATTTTTTTTTTTTTCTTCCTGCGATGCACGGCCCACCGCCCCTCCGTCTTAAACGGCGGAACACCACGCGTGTTCCCTGCCCAATGTCCGCGACATCTTTCTGTGTCCTCGAGTCCTCATCGCGATTATTCACGCGAGCCGTAATTTAAAAAAACCCAATCCTACAGCCTCTGCTAGTGTCGATGTGAGTGATTCGTTAGGTCACGCCGTGTTACCGGCAGAATGTGTCTCTTCTCAAATTTTCGAGCTCCCCAAGACAGGATCTTCCTAAAACGTGAGGCAAATGGTCTGTTTTCTTTTTTTCATTGGTAAACGTTGTTTCAAAGACACACCAAAAGCACACACGTTTGTGTGTGTGTGTGACAGCGCGCCAATTAGTTTACGAGAAACGCCCTCTCGAATCGTATCTCTTGTTCACCCGTGGTACTTGGCACAGCTGAGCTATGAATTCGGCTTTACTTCTTTTGAGTTCAAGGATGTGTTGTTGAACCTACTCCAACCAAAACATTCTTCGAATGCCGCACACATTTTTTTTTTTTCGGCGTGCGTTTAGCCTGCATAGGGTTCGCACACTGTCTAGCTGTTGTGTCGCCGGCTTTTGTGAAGGTGACGCCCATGGTTTGAATCGATAGAGGAGGGGCCGGCTTCACTGCGTCTAGCTAGGGAAACCAGGGGTGGGGATCTGAGCCAGTGGGGCTTCGGCGTGAGTCATAGGTGGTTGAGGGTGGTGTTTTGCGCTGGGCTGTGTGGGGGAATACCCCCTGGTCGACGACGCATTTGTGCGCTTTCATTTGGTTCTACCGTTTTATTTAGTCTCGAATTGTATGGCCAGCCGCTCCCTTGTTGCGCTTTTTTTTTTGTTTTCATATTTTCCCAATGGCCGTCTGGCAATGGCGCGCACGTGATCTTGGCTATTAGAGCACGTCGACCTTATCAGCGGCTGCTACGCCTTGCCACTGCAAACTGTTTCGTA
Source organism: Rhipicephalus microplus (assembly GCF_043290135.1). Lineage (NCBI taxonomy): Eukaryota > Metazoa > Arthropoda > Arachnida > Ixodida > Ixodidae > Rhipicephalus > Rhipicephalus microplus. The sequence continues at coordinate 22,083,893 of NC_134707.1, forward strand.
GGACTGTTTTTCGCCAGTTGGAAAATGGCTAATGATCCAGAGAGTCACTGTACGCCCGACATTGGTATTCGTATCGGTTACGGATACAAAAAATATGCAATGGCAATTAAATGACAGTACCTCTTTTTTTTATCAGCATCTTTTGCACAGCCACAATATCTTTTTTTTGTAGACCATTTGCGCTGCTTTCGCTTTTACATGGAACTGTGCCACTTTTGTTTTTCACTGCATTAATCTCTCTGCTGTTGCAACCTATTGTTGGGTTTGATTGATTTTGTGGGGTTTAACGTCCCAAAACCACTATTTGATTATGAGAGACGCCGTAGCGGAGGGCTCCGGAAATTTTGACCACCTGGGGTTCTTTAACGTGCACCTAAATCTGAGTACACGGGCCTACAACATTTCCGCCTCCATCGGAGATGCACCTATTGTTGGGTCGACGGTATCAATAAATAAAGAATAATAAACTAACGCGTCACCCAGCCTTTCTTGAGTGCAGGCTTTGGAATAAAAAAAAATGTACACACTAAAGCGCCGCATTTTTCGGTGTCATCCGGTCATTTACTTGGAACAGCAGTTCCTCGTGCTGTGGCGTTGAAAGGTCATATATGATAAACACCCTTTACATACGGCTTGAAAAGTGCCTTCCTAGCATGTTTTAATCAAGCGCAAAAAAAAAAATATATCAGTAGAGGACAGTGACACGGTTGTAGCGATAACGCCACACGTCTCCGCTTTCAAAGATACAGGCGCATTCAAAGCAACCGCTCCCCCACTTTCACAAATATTTTTTTTTACTAATAGTATTTTTTTTATGGGGGCAACGCCTTACGAGACGGCGTCGTTTCTCTTATCTCCGTTCCCAAGAAGTACCGACTTCAGCGTAACTCCCTCTTAAAAAAAAAAAAAAAATGTGCGAATTTCCACGCATGCCCGTGTCTGTGGGGCCCCGTCATAATGTCATAAAAAGAGATCCAGACACGCGGGTTTTCTGATTATGTAAGCTGATTTCACAAGTTCTTAATTGCCGTACCGTTAGTGTGTGGACATCCTTCCCGCCTCAACCCCATAAAGTGTTAAGGGAGACCGTCTCTTTTTACAATGTAGCTCTCGTAGTATGCGAAGCTAAGGGAAGCAGATTCATAGTGGCATATACTAATCTGTTTTTATTTCGTTTTTTTTTATAGAAAGTGAGTAGCCAAGTGTTAACCCTAGCAGACAGTAACCGCTTTGCACCTAACCCTCGCCCCTGTCTTAACGGCTTCGTAATGCGTCTTTATGACTAACTAATCTTAATCTGCTTCTTTTATACTTCGTAGTTATAGGATAGTTTCCGCTCCGCATGCTTTCTGTCGCAGTTTTTTTTTTTTTTTCATTTGAGACCGTAAAAATGTTGCTCGTTTTCAAATGGTTAATCTTGACACTGCTTCTCAAATCGCTTCTTAACGGTCGTAGAATGCTTTGCGTTGTAACGAACGCAATATTTGCGGTAATTTCAGCTAACTCTAAAGGAGAGTGAAGTCCTGTACGCTCGCGTTTGATTTACTGCTGTTTATCGACATTCGATGCAGATTTCTCACTCCAAGCTTCTAATAATTATTTTGCCGTTAATCGACTTTCGTGCTAGTTCAATTGCTCTAAAATCACGCAATTCGCATTTATTCAACACTCGAGTCACCTTATTTCACTTTATGATCACCTCTACTCACTTTGCATACGCGTGCCACATGACTTAACTTTGAATTCAATTTATTGTGGATTTTTTTATTTATTTGAATGTAATGACTTATATCACTAACACTTCATTGACTGTTAAAACCACACTTGGTACACCTTCACTTAACTAATTCACATGCGAATCACATTCTTTCAACTTTTTTTTGTTCTCTTCAGTCCACTTCAATTCATATTTGATTCCCGTTACTCTTTCAACGGCCACGTTTAGACACTTGCTACAATAATACACGTTGATTCACGCCTTATTCACCTTTAGTTAACCCTCTCACCCGCGTAATGGGGGTGTGCGTGTGTGTGGGTCAATTTATGCCCCACTGGTGTTGTCTTCGTTGGACGCCATTTCTTTCTTCTCTTTTTCGGTAGTCATTTGAGGCTTACGCCTTACAAAGAAAAAAAGAAAAACACTGTCCAACTAGCTGAAGTCAATGCAGCTGATGTCGACATTTCCACCGCGTGTCATTGTCTTTGTCAGGGTAGCGACAGTTTCAAAAACAACGCCTCTTATTGTGCCCGAACTCAGCGACATTTTTTTTCCAAATTTTGCTACAAACAGATAATTTAGGAGGAAAAGAAGAGCGACCGCTATTTCTGCTGAATGTTCTATTTCTCGTATAGACGTCCATGTGCGAGACATCTTGCACAAATAACGGTCGTGGGCTCTCGTTTCTAAATTATCTGTTTGCAGAAAAGAATGTCGCGGAATTTCTAATCCAAATATCGATGTCTGTCACGGTGGATCAGTGACTAAAGGTGCTCGGCCGCTGGTCCCAATGTCACGCTTTCGATACCGGCTGCGGCGGTCGCATTTCGGTGGAGGCGAGACGGTGGAGGACCCGTCTACTTCGCTATGTCAGTGTGGCCGACTGGATTAGCCCTACGCCACCTCCTGTGGCCGACAAGAGCTCTCGCAAGTGGTGCCCCGTCCTCGGGACTCCTGTGACCGTGTTTCCATCTTTCCTGTCTCTCCTATCCCCTCACATGTCCTCGCTCGCTGTCCCAGCGCATCTCTCTCTCTCTCTTTATCATATACCTATCCTTTTAATCCCTCCTCACCCCCCATCCCTTGTGAGCTACTGTTGAGGTGTCGCATGCCGATGCGGACAGTTGCGGGGCTGACTTTTATTTATTTATTTATTATTTAGCAATACTGCTAGCCCCAACATGGGGCCATAGCAGAGTGGGTGTACATAGTACAACAAAATCAACAATACAATACTGCAGTCAACACAGAACAAAGCACTTCAAACAACATAAAAAATGTTTCACGTGAAAAAAAAAAAACTAGTCAGATATACATTTTTCAAATGCCTCGATACTGGCTGTTTCAATAATTTTGCTGTCAAGCTCATTCCATTCTTTGGCAGTGCGCGGAAAAAAGGAATACTTGAAAGTATTATTATTGGGCTGGAAAGGAACGACAGTGTGTTTGTGACGTTCTCTGGTAGAGTAACCGGAAGAGAACTTTAAGTATTCACCTGTGGTACTATTTATTTGACCATTAACTATCTTAAAGAAGAACAACAAACGGGAAATTCTATTTCTTTCTGAAGTCCGTTTGAATCCCGCTTTGGCAACTAATTCAGAGACTGACGTTGGGCCGTATTTAATGAAAATAAACCGGACAGCCTTGTTTTGGATTCTATCTAGTTTATGGATATTGACATTGGTGTAAGGATCCCAGATAATGTTTCCATAATCTAAAATGGGTTGGATAAGAGATTCCATTTTCTTTTCCCTCTTACAACCACAATCTCGGTATACGTTAAGGAACACCAGGTGGTCCGAATTTCCGCAGCCCTCCACTATACGGCGTCTCATATTCACATCGTGGTTTTGTTACGTAAGACCCCCCGATATTAATATACAAGGTCATGGTCTGAACAACGTTTACTGAGACTCCACGGTGGACGAGGTGGAGCCGGCGCCCGACAACTAAGTGTGCGATCGCGAGCAATTTCTAATCCGTTCGTCACGATGCTGCAGCCTCGTTTGAAAACAGCCGGATGTTCTACTTTGTTTCCCAGACACACTCGCGCAGGTGTCACGCGTCGGGCACAAGCGTGAGAGAGGTCTCGAACTCTTATCTATCAACTCGCCGTCGCCGCAAAAATTGATGACTCGCGCCAAATACCCGCATGGACCCGTGCAATGGCCGCATGGCGAGATGCGTCGATCCCTTAGGCGCATACTATAGCATCGCTGGTTGATGCCTGTTAGGGCAAGATTCACGATGGACAACGTTCGCCAAGGCAGATCAAGTCGTTGATTATGTTTGCTAACTATTTTTTTAAATGTGGCCTAGTGTTTCTGAGTAATTGATAGCGATGCCCCGCCGCGGTGGTTCTGTGGCTAAGGTACTCGGCTGCTGACCCGCAGGTCGCAGGTTCGAATCCCGGCTGCGGCAGCTGCATTTCCGATGGAGGCAAAAATGTTGTAAGCCCGTGTGCTCAGATTTGGGTGCACGTTAAAGAACCCCAGGTGGTCGAAATTTCCGGCGCCCTCCACTACGGCGTCTCTCATAATCATATGGTGGTTTTGGGACGTTAAACCAATCAAATAATTGATAGCGATTGCAAAGGGATTGATAGTGTTCGCTAACTGATCGATGTTGCGGGTCAGTGCTGCCAAGTCATAGAAAATATTAGCCAACTGTTCGAAAATGTCAGCTAGTGTTGCCAAGTCCACGCTAGAAACGACCGAGTTGTTGGCAACGTTGGATTGGAAAATGTGGTGAAGCGACCTTTACTAGCGATGGCGGAGTAACTTATAGCCATCACTGACTATTCGGAAATGCGAGCCAGTGCTATAGTCGATAATCTTGGTTGACTATGTGTATTAGAAAACATGGAATAGGGTTGCAAGCAATCGCTAGCGGTTGCAAAAGGTGCGGTAATCTTTTCTAACTGCTGGGAAATGTGGTCCATTGTCGCTTTTTTCGTGGATAGCTTTGCAGCGCTAGAAGGATAAGGACGAAAGAGAACGGACGTAGAAACAGTAAAGTTCACAGACTTCGGTTCACACCACAAGAAAAGACGCATATCAATTGTATGGCGTTGCATATGCGGAATTATTTGCCGTAAACTTGCAAGAATGCTTTGGTAGCCCTCAGCTCTGCAAGCATGTGAGGTTCACTTGAGACGGAAGTTTGGGGGAAGATTGCAGCTTGAAGCAATGAAAAGTCCTTGAACTCTGAATGTCACTGGAGTCAACGTTGCAAGAAATGGCTTTGTCTTCGTCAAGGCAACAGCTGCCTTGAAGACTGTTCCACCTGTTGAAACCTTGACTCCAGCGACGCGACCCTGTTCAAGGTTTCTTAATGGTGCGAGAAGTTGGCATTATAAACGATGGCGTCTAACAAGATAGAAATTTTATACGTGCATACCTACTGGACGCCCCGGAAACATTGTAGCAGGAATAACGGTCTGCAGCCCCGGGCATGACTTCAATTATTTTTGTCCTCCCGCGAGTCTGTTCCGGGATAGCAGCGATCTTGGCAAATCCTGTTGGGAGGCGACGCAGCGCAACTGCTTGCTATGGGACGTGGGCGACTGTTTTTATTTCCGGCTCAGCAATTTGAAGCCAGTCTGCCTCGGTGGCATGCGGCGTTTTAGAGCTCCCACATTTCTGCGCAGTTGAAGTCCCCTTGTTATTTTTGCTTCGCTAGTGAACTCTCGCGAACAATGACGGATGCCAAGGTAAAACCTTTACTGGGGCAGCTTGAGGGCGTTTAGCCCCTGTAAATTTATTCTCGGGCCTATACTCCTCAGAATGGGGCAGTTTGTCAGTTAGGCTGCTCACTGTAGAAGCATTCTCTGATGTTTCCTTTCTTTCGTTGTTCGGTGAAAGATAATGCGTTGAATCTAATTTGATATCACTCCTCTGACTAACTTTCACTATCTCACTCATCATTACCTCAGTTTTTCACGAATAAACATCGATTATATTTTATTCTACTCCAGATTGATGCACGGGCACTTCCAATATCAGTGGTGAATATTCGATTTCTATATTCGCTCCGCCACGGTAGTCTAGTGGCTAAGGCACTCGGCTGCTGACCCGCAGGTCGCGGGATCGAATCCCGGCTGCGGCGGCTGCATTTCCGATGGTGGCGGAATAAATGCTGTAGACCCGTGTGCTCAGATTTGGGTGCATGTTAAAGAACACCATGTGGTCCATAATTCCGGATCCCTCCACTACGGCGTCTCTCAGAATCGTATGATGATTTTGGGACGTTAAACCCCACATATCAATCAATCAATCAATCAATCAATCAATCGATTTCTATATTCGGGCAGCTATAGCGGGCGCTCGAAGCAAGCGCCTTGCTGGTGTGCATTTTCAGCGCAGCGCCTATGAAGTCCGCCAGTAAGGTTTGACAGCGTAGGGGGACCTCCTGTTATTGAAAAGGACGTTTTACTTCATGAATATACAGCAAGTACATAAAACGGTCCCGAAGTCGAAAGTTGGGACATTAAACCACTTTGTGTTCAGACGTATGGAATTGTACCTGTGCATCCATGCTTGCTTCTCATTAATTTTTGTCTGATGATGAAGGTTGAGGCATCTTTATTTGCATCGGGCGTCCCGTATCATGGCCTGGTGAACCTCTGTAGGCCCTAATTGCTGGTAGCGGAGGTTAAGAGCAGGAAAAAAGAAGAATGACGCGTTCCACTTTTGTTCTTCTCTTTTGCCTGCGCTACCATCAATTATCACGATATACCCACAAGCTCGAAATGCCACCCTTCGTAGGCCCATTGCTGGTATGATCGTCTCGTTGCCCTTGGTGAAGGACAACCGGTAGCGGTGGTTAAAAGGTCGGCAGTGTAAACTTGAAGAAGGCAGTCCGAAACAGGGAAGACAATGATAAAGAACCACACGGAGACTGAACAATGCCTGTGCTGTTCCGTACCTTTGCGATTTTGCGCAGTCTTCCTCAAGGTACGCTATCACCTCGCACAGTGAGCCACCTTTCTGTGGCTTAACCTACTCCGAAGTGCGAAAACTCCGGGTGAGCTGGTATACAGCCTTGGACGCGAATGTACAGTCGGGTCCACTTTTAAAGAGAACAGTGGCGTATGCAGAACATTCGTATTTCACTCTCTTGTAAAAGCGCAGTGGCCTGCATTTGCGCTGAACGTCTGGTGATTGGTTGTTCTGGCTCTTTTTGACAGACTAGTGCCCCGCATAAGCATTGTTTCCTTATCCATTTTCTGCTAGAGGTCCTGCAATTCGAATGGTGCTCATTGTAGTGTTACCTTTAACAGCGGACGCTGCTGTACAGGACGGGTCTCGGTAGAATTTACCCGCGGGAGTGCTGGTGCACCGTATAGTGCATCGCATTTTACACTTCCACTTCTCGCCCGTTCTCCACCGCGACTCGACGCATTCCCCCCGAGCACTTTTCAACGCGACAATCGCGAACGCATGCTTCCGCCGCGCTGTTGTTGTTGTTGTTGTTGCCCCTTCGCACTGGCACATACCCACTATGGGGGATTGGCCATGAAATCTAGAAGTATCCTAAATGATATATATTAAAAGGTTTATCCTTAATCAAAAACTAATGATGTAATAGAAAATAATCATTAACTAAAAAGGAATATTAAACTAAACAAATAATTAAAGATTGAATCAAGAAGAGAAAAGGTGAGGTAATACTACAGTGGAAGACAGAAATTTTGAGTAGACCAGACAATCGAGCTTATCTCACCCGGTCACAATCAAATGAATATGCAAATTTCATTCAAAATTAGACAAGTGTCGTCAGAAATATATTTAAGCAGGCATTATTATGACATGCGCTTTGATTCTCGAATGAAATTGCATACAGCATCGAATACGCTCCTGTGGCAATGTCCCAAGCTAACGGCACCGAAACTTAGAACATTATCTGCAGTTAAATTTAAACCTACTGCTTGAAAAGGAACAATTAAAAGTCTTTTCCTATTTAATGAATAGTTTTTACATGTTATAAAGTAATGCTCTATTGTTTCCGTTTCTTCACAGAATGGACACAGGGGGGATATCGCCAGACCAGCTCTGTGCAAGTAAAAGTTTAATGGAGGGACACGGCATCGAAATTTGGTTAAAATAACTGCTAACTTTTTAGATTGACTCCACTGAGGTTTCCAGGGGTATGTTAGGTGCTGATAGTCCGTATGTTTAGTAATATTTTCCATAATATCCGTATAAATAGCCCATTTTCTATATCTGATCGACACTATGTGTTCCGATTCTGGTAGTACCGAGATCACAGGGCCATCAAGTGTGGCTCGAGATAGTGAATCGGCTATTTCATTCAACCGTATGCCACAGTGTCCCGGGACCCAGACTAACTTCAGGAACTTCACATGAGGTGGAACTAATGTTTGTAATGTCGCTAGAGCTCTTGATTGTTCTGAAGCTGTGAGAGTAGTACACAGCGAAAGAGAATCAGTAATTATCATTGCACTCTCTTCGTTTGAAGGAAGTTTTCGTAGCGCTAAAATAATAGCCAGGAGCTCAGCTTCGAAAACCGGAGTGAAGTCTGGTAGTCTTACCGAGAATGACCAACCGAGGTAATCTGAGACGATTCCTACTGCTGCCTTTTCTTTATTCACAGAAGCGTCTGTGGCTATTATGTTCTTTATTTCCGCATGAGCTATGTAGTCTTCTAACCTGTCATTTAAGTAACTCGAAGATTGAAACTTAGATAGTGGGGGAAAAATTTCATCACATTCTATCGTAATAATGTGATTTAATGCTTTGGTTCCAATTACCGATCTGATATCCACCTTTATGCTTTCAATTTTTTTTTGTACAAAAATAATCTGGGGAGTACGAAAGCGTGGCCAGTGAGCGAGGAAGAAGGCGTCGGGGTCACTAATAAAGGCATATGCAGACCGTCTCGCTGATAAGCCATAAAATTTCAAGTATGTTTGTACTGTTAAGATACGGAATCGGCAAAAAATAGTTGGTATGCGAGCTTCCTGATATAGTACATTAATAGCGACATACCTGGGGAGTCGCAAACACAACCGTAACGCTTCTCGCTCTAATAGAACTAACGGTTTAATTTTGTACGTAGGGCCACCCGAAAATAATATACACCCAAATTCGAGTATTGGGCGCATGTACATTTTATATATCATTAATAAGGTGTGTCTACGTAACCCATATTTTCTGTTGCTCAACCTTCGCAATAAACCTGAAGCTCGTTGTGACTTTGCCACGATATAGTCTATGTGAGGGCTCCAGTTAAGTTTCTCGTTATAAATAATGCCTAAATATTTGATAGACTCTACTTGTGGAATCGGTTCCTGATTATAAAGTACTGAAATTTGAATAGAATCTGCTATAGGGAACACCAGGAGCGCACTTTTACTGATGTTTAGAGACATGCGGTGTACCGCCGCGCTGGTACACCGCACTTTTTCCTCGTTGTCGCCAAAACAGCCTTGACCCACAGCGGCACAGCACTCGGGAGCAGCGCTCTACTCGTACTGGCGAGGAGGAGCAGGGCTTTCCACGTCTTATGCTGGCCTCAGAAATGGCCGCGTTAGAGTTTTGGAAGCTGTGGTTTAGTGGCACTTCAGCGTTTACTGTGTTCCTCCTTCTTGTTGAAGTATTCGCAGAAATGTTCACACCTGTCTGGTTACGTCTCTTCCAATCTGCGTAATATAATTTTTTGTTGTTAGAATGCAGCTGCAAATAAGGTATGATTTTGGGACGACATTTCATACCCTAGTTGCCCTGACTTTCAAGTTTGTACGTGATAGCGTTAGAGAGCTCGTGTCGCAGAAATTCCGCCGTCGGCACCGTAGGTTGTGAGCGATAAATCGTCCGTGAGCGAAAAATCGAGAAAGAAGCAAATAAAATACACAATAAAATTTTTGGTCCCATTGAGGACCAAACCTGGGTCGTTCGCGTGCCAAGCAAATGTCTCAACACAACGCCACTTACTTGCAGCTGCTCCAGGAAAAAAAAAACACTTCATAATAGCCATGTAGTTGAAGGAATCTCCTTAATGCATCTTGTTCAACAGGTGTCACGATGAAAACGAGCCCATCGGCGATGTGTAGGCGCATTCAGGAGGCCGTCAAACTACGTCGAAAAAGGCCGAGATATATATGTGCAGCCATCGCCGCTAAAAACACGCAGGGGCTTTCAAACAGCTCTAAAAATAGACAACTATGTCCATCTAGCGGAAAACATGTCATGCCTCTCCAGAGGCGTTGATCAAGCAAACAGCAAACGCTAGATATTGTGCTGCCATCTGTGAGGCATTGTGAGACTCTTTATGGCCTCCTAGATGGCGAGCACGCGGCGTGTATCTTGGAGGCTATGCGACTTTTGCATAACGAAAAACAACCTCTATGTAGTATTCGCGCGCGCGCCCGTCTCTCTCTGTGTGTGTGTGTGTGTGTTTTCCAAAACATATAAATGAGTATGCACTTAGCGGTTGAAGGGTGCGCTAGGGGCCGGATTTCGCTATCGCGTTCAACTCTTAAAATTCCAAACTTAAGGGTCCCCCAATTGTTTGGTTTTGAGTACTGTTACGCATTAGGCCTCGCTGACATTCAGAGCAGATCATAAATTTGTATGTTCGCAATTGATCATACTTTATTTTAGGAAACCAAGTGCGATACATCAAGTCGTCCCCAATTACAACAAACACATAGTGATCTGTGCATTTTTTTTAATTGCTGCTTGATAATATTTAGTGGTATAAGTGAATCTCAGCCAAAGAATGCAATGATGTTCCTGTATATCTTTCACCAGAGCTAAAAAAAAAACAAATTGAAAGGAAAGATTTCCTAATATCGTAACATTGCTGACGCAAACGTGAACTGTAGCGGTACGGATATCCGAATGAATAGATTCAGGTCTCTGGGACGTGGCTAACTGCGCGTATTGATAAATGCGGATGGAAATAGCTGTCCAAATGTGAGGTTCTGAGAAACAATGCATGATTGTGAGCGTCGCTGTTACTCACATATACAATCGGTTATGAGAATGGCACTGATCGTCATGTGCACTCTTACGCACACTCCCAAGTATTGGTGGTTGGGGAGTGACACATCGCTGATCTTAACGCTACTTCTTTGCCCGGGCTAAATGTCATTTAGTAACCTCCTCTTAGACAGTTTGACCTATCTGCACCTCACAAGTGTTCTGTGGTTTTATTCGGAGCATTGACTGGGGGCGCTCAGCTGCAAAAGTGTGTGTTGTGCACAAGTCCAGGAACTCGTATATTGAGTCCTACTATTAGTCCTCGACGCACTGTGAACCAGTGGTTCATTGGGAGAGTGCGCACGGAAATGGCAGTCGAACGCGGCTGGGGCATTAGATGACGCTGACGAGAAAGGGGGGAAGGGGATTTTCATGGATTGCAGTTCTTTTCCGGACTCTGAAGTAATTGGAAGGCTCTGTGATAACCAGTATACGTCGTATGCAATGGGTCGTGTCCATCTGATGACCCAGCTTCCCTGCACAGTAAGCACTATATCGCCGATGGTTCTACGACGCCTTCAACGCCATAGCTCGAGACGGCCGAGATTGGATAAACCTTGCTTCTATCTCTAAACTTATTGCAGATGCCCTTCGCTATGGCGGAGGTACTTGTCCTCGAACACAGCACACTCGAGGGACACGTAGTCGCACCGAACAACGGCCTCCTCCGCTGCCATCTGGCGCTGTTCCCAATGGCCCGGTGAAAGACGCTCCGGCATTGAGGGGGTGGCCGTAGGTCTTCCCAGCCGGGACAGTACCGTGCAAGGCCACGGGAACGTATTGCCTCGCAGAAAATGAATCCGCTTCTCCGTGCGATACTACAGGTCTACAGGAACGCCATACCCGCGCTTACAGAAGCTGCTTGTATTCGTTCCCACACTGCAGCGAGAGCTAATATTTTTTTGCAAGCGGCGATTACTTATGGATAGTAAGAATAGAAATTTCCACACTATAGGAATAAAGCCACCCCGAATCGTGAATCAACCGTAGTTCTGTTCTGTGATTATATATCTAGCTGCGCTGAAAGTCAACTAGACAACCTTCATTTCCATGCGAATCAAATAGCAGCTGTCTTTGGTGCACTCAAGAATTGCTGTTTGAAATGACTCAAATTGTGATTACCATTGAGAGGGCCAGAAGGGGAAATCTATTTCAGCAACAGCTATGGCACTTGTTGTTCTGAGGGTTGTTGACTCTGCGCACTGGTAACGCCAAGACACATCGAGAACCTCATAGTTGTTGCTAAACACCGAAGTTCGCAATGCTGCGTCTCATATCAGCTCTGTTGTGGAACGGACCGGCAGCCCCGAAATGCTGTGTACTCGGAACTCTTCACTGTAATATTGAGGCAACGTAAGCGCAGTCCAGTGCATACCCACGCATGGCCAGCTTCTTGCAAATGATGGGTCTTGTCCAACATACGACTGTGACGAGCCAATGTTGGTATGGCGCTTTAGCCAACAGTGGCACATTACTGTGCCCGCTTTAGTGCCTTATTGGACGGTTTTGACTCTTGAAGAACACTCAAGGTCACGGTTTCTTTTTGTAAATTTCAGGAGTGACGTCTTCATATCGGACGGAAATTGGGTCAAGCATGTGGGATATTGGCAAGTGGCCGGATATGGACTAGCGACAAAATATTGGCAAGTGGCGTGGCATTCGCCTAATTAGCCAACATCTGGCCTGCGCGGTAATGACAGGTCATACAAAAACGTGCCCCTACTCTGAGACTACGCATTAGCCCGAGCGTCTGTGACGTGACACGCATCAATAGATGTATTACAAGACTAGCCAACATTCGTTTTTTCTAATGAAATTTCACTTATACTCGAAACTGTCGATGGTCTTGGCCGACATAAACGCTAGAAACTACAGAAATCTACGAAGCCCTGCATGATGTCGAAAGTGTTCCAGAAAAAATGATGCCACATTAGCAGCGAATGACATAGGCAACGGGAAATTTATCTCGAATCATGATCAGAATCGCCACACCAGTCGAAATACAGTTAACTGCCTTTGCTGTCTTCCTGTCTGTCGGGCATTTGTGGTAGCTTGAGTTGCTTTAGGAAAGTGGAAGGTTTCGGTACAGAGACCTTGTTGTTTGTAGGAGATAGAACCGAAGCAGTGAACAGAATAGACAAGTGTAAAAAAGGAAGGTAATATACGTCGAATTATGATCAGAACCACCCCAACAGTTGAAATCTACCTAACAGCCTCTTTTTGCGTCCCTGTTTTTCGAGCATTCGTGGTAGCTTAAATTGCTTTTAGGAAGTGGAAATTTTCGCTGTAAACAGAGACCTTGCAAAAGGCGGTCGTATGAGGGAGACCTAACCGAAGTACGCTTCCGCGCTTTAAAAAAAAATGATAAAGGAAGCTCGGAGAGCGTGAAACTGTCTTGATGTTTCGAGATCGCCGAGGCGGCTCGGGAATGCGCCGCTCACCGCTTTGAGCGACACACCGCGTCGCTTCTTTCTCCGCTGCACGCTTTTCGTGAGATCCAAACTTCGGGCGAGAAGGATGCCGCTGCCAAACGCCGCCCACCGCCGTTGCCGCTCGCCGCAGGAGTTCGTTGTCGCTGACACGCTTTCTTGTTCTTCTTAGTTTATAGTTCATCCGTGTAAGCCTCACTTTCACTTGCCGCAGTTTTCATCTTTCTTTCCTTTTATTTCCTTTCCTCCATGACAGTATAGTTCTTGGGAGACGAAAGGCCCTGCTTGTACTACCTGTTGATTCCACGACAGATTTAAGATTTATTTATTTTTTTTTCAAGAGCGGAGATGAAAGGCGTGCAGTTGGCATGCCTTTGTGAATTCCCGTTTGATGATTGCGTAGCTGCAGGGGCGTCCGCTCTTGTAGAGTGCCGATTTTGGGGGGGGGGGGGGGGAGTTGTTACATCGCAGTATACTTTCACTTTGCAGTATACTTTCGCTCCGTAGTACTTCCCACCATTACGCCGCCCATTTCCTCCTGGAACTTGTGGAGATCGACACATTCCTCCTTTCATTGCAAATGTTCCCGCCCATCGACTTTTCTGGGCCACACTAACACTAACAGAATAGTCAGCCTCCTTTCCAACCAAAACAACCGAAGAGACGGCGACGCAGTTAGCACCTTCTCTTGCTTGTATCTAGCTTGTTCTTATCCCCGTATCATAACTAATTAGGATATATATATATATATATATATATATATATATATATATATATATATATATATATATATATATATGCGTCCTTATAATCCACGTATCCTTACCATGTTATAAGGGTTGTTACTCCATCCTCCCCCCCCCCCCTTTCCTCACTAAAATAAGCGTGTGCATGTTGTATGATGACCACTTGCAGATGTTCTCAAGGCGTAGCAGTGCGATAAATGGTGGTCCAGCTTACACGAGGAGCTGCGGAATGGCTTAGCGTTGTATGTGGGTCGATAGGTCGATCGCATCGCCGTAAGACCGGCATTCCTCCACCTTCTTTTACCTGTTCCCGAATCGGTTTTTTTTTTTTCCTTCGTAATGCTTGAACAAGCCGTTCCGTTCCGCTTGTTGACACGGATCTCCCCCGCATTCCTTGAGCTATAGACCGTGTGTTAGTCGCATAGCAAAACGATGCCCGTAGCTCATAGACGCTGAACTTCGCATGTACAGTACATTCGTACGTGCAGAAGGATAAGAATTGCGGCCACTTTGTTCGTGGCCATGAGTAGAGACGACGCATGCGAAACGACGGGGTATAAGATGGGGGCCATGCAGTGGCGCTAAGAGTCAAATGTTTAACGTTCCAAGCATCATCGTAGGGTCCGGTGTAGCTGCTACGGTGCTATAGGCTGCTGACCGGATGGTCGCGGGTTCGATTCCTGCCGCGGGGGGGTCGCATTTCGATGAACGTAAAATGCTAGAGCTCCGTGTATTGTGTGATATCAGTGCACCATAAAGTTTTTACCAGGGGGTCGAAATTTCCGGATCATTTTACGGGTGGCGTTCCTCATAATCAGTTCGTGGTTCTGGGACGTAACTTGAGATATTAATAGAGCGGAGCTGCTTTATATCTAGTTCATTTCACGTTAAGTACAAAGAGAAGCAACTCACACTTACACTTTTTCATGTAACTCCGTGGCAAACACGAGAGTTACCTCGTCACATCTTGCTTACGCTCATGTCATTTCTCTGTTTGAAATAGTGCAAAAAGTAACAAGGTACAAAGGCTGCTTTAGAACATGACGTTTTGCAATGAGTCAATGCTTGCGTCCATTTTTGTGTACTGTTCTCGAGTGCTCCTTCTGCGTATTTTTTTTTTTAAGAACTGACATCCGATACCGTTTATTTGAAAGTAGAGAGTCACTGATATATTCCCGAGAAACGCGAAAACCTGATATTCAGCGTCTCGGAAAAAAATGCATTGTATTGTGTTTCATGGTATTACAGACGCATTGCAACTGTATACGTCAGACAGAAAAGGACGACACATTTCTTTTCCTTATCGGTAGCTGCTCAACCGATTCGATTGCTTCTGCGAATGTTGCTGTTTGTGGAGCTAAAATGGCCCTCCTATCGCATTAGTGGCAATAGATGTCCGTATATGACGGATCGTGGAATAGACGTACATTGTGCTGTCGACAGATTATGATAAATGGAAACTGTCGCATTGTCATGGCAGGAAAATACAAACGAAATATCCTAACATGTCCCGAATCGCTTCGCATTGACTCATGGCCCGGACTCTGTGCATGTTCTAAATGTCAAGGCGATCGCTGCTGTGGGCACCAGAAATATGCTGCAGCATCTTGATTCCCACGTAGCGTTTCTTCCTAACTTGGCGATTCAAATGGGGTGCGTTCATTAAATAATATCCACTAAAAACTCAACGTCACTTATCACCAACTAACTTCAACAGCACTGTTATTAAATTGTTATCAAATTGATGTGCTACCAAATGGGTGCATTTCTTTAACGCGTGTTTTCATTCGCGCAGTGCATCAACATTTTGATTTGGTTTTCAAAATCTCATTTCTGTTTATTTAGATTTTCATGTTGTATTACGCACCCCACCAACTATGTAACACCTCTATAAATATGACCTTTAAGGAAATAAAGTGGAATCGCATGTTATCAGCATATGCTGGCGCAGGATTTTCCATCGGGGGGGGGGGGGGGTATGGAGGTTCATTGCTGCGCCCGCCTTCTTTATTAAATCTGTGTTTATCAGACCTGCATTCAAAAGCCACCACTATATTTGCCTTCTAAATATTCATATTTATGTATCTTTACTGTTACTATTACGTTATGGATAGATTTACAGCCGCCAGCAACACGGCAAATTATCCCCCCAAATTATTTCAGACCAGTTCTTCCCCTCCAATCATACTCATCCACACGTACCCAGACAGGCTCTCAACCACACATCCCAGCGCTTGTGTGTCATGCCTTTCGCCCCCCCCCCCCCCCACCCCACCCCATAAGCTGAAATTTCGGATAAACCCTTGGTTACGGACCAGCAATAATAGTAGAGGCAATGAACGCTGTTTGTGAATACTAAACCTTTTGTTTATGAAACACGTTACTGGCACCCAGAAAATGGTAAGCGAGACTAAAGATGAGCGTCATGTTTATTTTTGAGCGCACACCACTTCTCTTCGCACTCACTCACTAACTCACTCACACACTCACTCACTGCTCGCCCGCTAGCTAGCTAGCACACTGGAGTCACTTATTAGAGCGCCAGGTCACGCATTTGACACGAGCTTTCCCACAAGCATGAGTCATTGTACTCGTGACAACGTTGACGCACCTCTCTTAGCCACGCAGAGCTAAAGTCCCGAGATAATATATATTGGCGAGTGACTCTCGCATTGCCATCCGCCTTTATTTTTTTTTTCTTCTACCTGAAATTCCGAACGGATGGCTTGGCCTGCGTGTCGACGCGCGCCGCTGCACCTGCGTTTGACGACGCCAGGCTCGATCGAGCGTTTACCCGTTTCGACACACGAGGAAGTGCCAGGAGTCTAGACACTCGACTGTCGCTGGCCTCTCCAATGTCGACATCGGCATTTGAGCCTACACACAGTATCCCGCCATCCTAAAGCCGCCTCTTTCCAAATCTTTTCCCCCTTGTGTAGATGTGTCTTTCCTTTAGTTTACTTTCGGCTTGCAAGTGGATACGTGGTAACATGAGATGACCCCGAAGATGTCACATTATTGTATTTGTCAGGCTTCAAAGATGTGAACGGAAATTCGAGTGGGATGGGCTTAATTCGTACTTCGACTTGTAGCTCGAAAAGCTAGATATGACCAGGCAGGACCGGACACTGCCACGATAGGGCCGGACAGATCCAAGTTCAGACCGCGTCGGGACAGCCCCAGGACAGGACCAGGACAGGACCAATGCCGGGACAAGACTGACCAGACAGTGGTGGACCCGCCCGGGAAATGACATCAAAGAGATATATGAGTCTTTGTGTGTGTGCGTGCGTATGTTAGTGTGGGTGCGTATATATGATTCATATACTTACTATACAGGAAAATTTCTGGGGTACACTGCTCCCTCCCCGACTTCAAACCCGTCTAGTTACGCCACTGCTGCTCTTTTACAGCAAGTGACCCCATAGCCTTAGCACCTTTTGCCTTACTAAACTCATCTTTTGTGACATGAAGCTGCAACTCGGTGGTTCGATCGAACGCGCTCTGCAAAGATATCATGAGATTGGCTGCTTTAAGATCTCATCTCGCATGAGCGATTTTCCGCCCTCTATCCCTATCTCAAATCTTCACACTGTCCACTATAGCCTATCCAAGAGGCGTCTGCTTTTCATCTGTGCTTTCCATCCCATCTTTCTTTCCCCATCCCCTCCCATTATGCAGGACAGCAAACCGGACGCTACAATTTCGGTTGACCTCCTTGCCTTTCTCTCATTTTGTTCCCCTTCTTTCTCTCTGCATCATGGTCTACCATAAGATTTACGGTAGAGATGCTGAGAATTCCGAGGAGTATAGGATATGAGATGTGGTTCACATGCCGGTAATGAATGACCCGACATGGTGGGAATGCTGGGTCAGCTGGTAGGTCAGTGGGAGGCCACTCGGTGCGTAAAATAATTTTGGGGTGGTATACGCCGAGGATGCCTGCGTCGCAGTTTCTCGGAAAATCCGCGCAGTACCCCCTCCCCCCCCCACTCAGAAAAAAAAAACATTGAATAACTTCGATTTCACCCAAGTTTGTGAAGGGAATATAAGCTAACTTTATGGCCTTTCATAACAAGTAAGAACAACAGGATTGCGTTACTATCGCGAAGCAGTGGTTTCTAACGTACTTTAATGACAAATTAAAACTTGTAGAACAACTATTTTATAATATATTTAATTTTAGAAGTAATACTGCCTTATCTGCTGAATAATGATCTTAACCTGAGCAAGTAGGCCTCATGCATATCTTTCTTTACGTAAAGCATAAACGCTATCGCATGAGTGCGAGCCCTGGATTGCACAAGGGAAGTCGGTTGAAACACTGCGCCTCCAGAGACAACTCCACGACGTGTATATACAGATATATATGTGCGTGTAAGGCTTAAGCAACCAGTGACGGGCGGGTTTTTTCCCGGAATATAAAATATCTGGCACCACTCTGTAAGCACCAGGAGTCAGTTTCGCCGTGCTACTCTAGTTTTACTGCACGCCCTAGCTGTTCCGCATTACGTCGCAAGCGCGTCTCTTATACGCAAATGCCAGCAGCCAAGCATACGATGTCTAAGGCTATAGCAAGCATCACGTGTAATGCATATAATTATAGGGTGCGCGCCACCATGCTTTAGTGGCCGCATAAATGTAGTCTTTTGTTCCACCGCGCCAAGCCGAGTCTCATCGTAGACGTGCGCTTCATTCTGTAGCTGGGCGGAAATGTTGTAGGCCCGTGTGCTCAGATTTGGGTGCACGTTAAAGAACCCCAGGTGGTCTAAATTTCCGGAGCCCTCCACTACGGCGTCTCTCATAATCATATAGTGGTTTTGGAACGTTAAACCTTACTTAATAATCAATCAATCAATCCATTCTGTAGCTGAGTGACACCTGAACCCGTGTAGCATGCACTGCAGCTACGTTCTGGACTCTGGTTATGCGCGTGACTTTCTTCGTTTTACAGCGAAAGTTGTTATGACATCACAACTCGGGTATCGCGCAGCGCCGTAGTCTTCCGCCGCCGCCGCCTGTGTCCGTAACCACATCGAGTGAAGTTGAAAAGAAAAACCTAGTACCAATGACACAGTGGACCTCGAGCCCGGGTCCACTGGGTGTGGGCCCACTATTCAACTGAGCTACGCCGGTGCTTGGGACTTGTTGGGAAACTTGACTTAGGCAGGCTTGATGTCGGGAAAGCAATCGCGTTAATACAAATTTTAAATTATTTAAAACATCGAAAGAACAAGCAGTCGTCGCACAATGCGAATAGCGTGACGAGTGTGTCGTCCAATGCACGAGTGTGGCGTCCATTACAAAAGCTTGTTTTTCTTCAGCTATTAACTTTCGCTGTTTACTTATGCCTGTTTACCCACTTCAGGCATGATTTCTCATCATCGTCAGCCACTGCATGAACAATTGGCACGAAATTCCTCGCAATAGTGTAGCGGATGCCACGCTTCTCAGATGAATGACGAAAAAATAGCATATCGAATGCCGGCCTACTACCCTAAAATTTCTATAAATAATGCTGTTGTGGGCATCAAGTGATTGTGCTTGCATCAGCAACCCAATAAGCGTTTAGAAAAGGCTCTTGGAGTGTTGAAGGTATCGAAACCTAAGACAAAGATTTCTAAAACCACCTTTTCAAAAAAGGGGGCCTTGAGCTTTCTACATCGGCACTGCTCTCCCTGGGGTCGTCGGCATTGGAGCGCTATGACAGGATCATTTACGAGGCTATATTTAACGATTTAAAAGAACCAAGGAGAATGCCAAGTTAAATCTATCAGGGCATCAAAAACGGTATGGGTAATCTGTCCTTTAACCCTAATTATGTCAATTTATTAGTTCATATCTTTCCTTTTAGGTGGCGCTGCATATGAAAGACACCAAAATTATCACGAATATTTTTCCCTATTTAGATTATCTTTTTCGCATATTCTCCTCCTCTCTACTTTTCTCTCTTTTCTTCTCCTTTTTAATAATAAATTGTATTTTATTTTGATTTGTTCGACAAATCCTACTGCCGCACGCCTCTTGGCCGATACCTCGTGTGGTAGGTAGTGCCAATTTTCCTTGAATCATTGTCATTGTCATCATCTGAAAGGTCGCTTTTCTAGCTTTCGCTGTGACTGTGCTGCGCCTTCCGCGCAGGCCTGGTTTTTTTTTTTTTGGGGGGGGGGGGGGGGGAATACGATCTTCACACAACATGATCAGAACTCGTGGGAAGAGAACTCGTGGAAGCATTCCACATTAAAAGAAACGTCATCCCAGCGTCGGTATTTTGGAGTGAAGAGCGAGTGAACCCAATCTATGTTAGTCCAATCTATGTATGTTGGTCCGACTTGCTCTTCTTGCGCCTGCGCAGTTTGTTCGGGGTAACTTGTCTTTTTCTATTTGCATTGTTGTGTACCCTAGTCAGCTCCCGATAAGTTTATGCCGTGGTCTTTGTAACTGTACCTAACTTCTCAGTGGACATATACGACACTGCAAAAGCCCTTGCGATAAAAAAAAATTGCGGGAAAATAGCAGCCTGTTGTTGCGGTGAACTTGTTACGCAAAATTTGACACGGTCTTCCATTGGAGAAAGATTGCATGAAGACAAGCTATTTTATAAGCGGATGCGTAATATTTCTCGTCATTTATCCGGCCTTGTAGTCATCGCTAACAGTCATTTGGTAAATAGTCAACACTGTAACATTAGTCTTTACTCAGACAACACCATCTAGCCCTAGCCAGTGATAAGCAACGCTAGCGGCATCCACATAAATAATGTCTTCCGTTTCGAGGATGAATATTACCTTACAACCCGTCGCAGAACGATACTGGATGAGGTCCAGAAGACATTTTTCAATATGTGTGCGATTCCGGTGCGCTAGCTTCCAGTTGTCCCAAGGAAGGAGGAAAGGGTAAACGTAAGGGTGACATGACGATAGTTATAGCGCGAGAACAGAACGATGACTCACCTTCTTGTCTCTTTGTCGTCGTTCTGTTCTCGCGCTCTAACTATCGCCATGTCACACTAACTAACCCAAGCTGCCACACTTGTAAGGGTGACAGTGTGTGGTCCGAGGGCAATGCAGACGCTCACCCAAGTGAACGCTACTGTCCACACCCCTACTACACATGCTCGGCTCGTGTCGTGCCCCGTCTCGTCTCCATTGAACGCTGATGGTGTGTCTATAGGCAGCCGACAGTGGACCAGAGGGCGCGACGAAGCTTTTTGGGCCGCCCCAACATTGTCGATACCGGAATACCAAGAAAATGACTCGCGCTGAACACATTCAGACGTGGAAGTGTCGATGCCCTTTTTTGGTGCGTTTTCAAAAAAAAAAAAAAGGTTTCCTGGCCGCTTACACAATCAGCCGTCACCCCTCCTGCTCACCACTGAAAAAGAAAACAATAGGCACGTGCAAGCCCCGCTATGCTGCGTCTAATCGCTAGGATACGCATTGGAAGACTCGGTTTTGCTGTGCCTACTCGCTAGGCTGTGCGTTCTGGCGCTGCCATCAGATCTCGTAAACTGCCTTGCCGGAGCGCGCGTTTTGGAATTCAGTCAAGGGCGTCTCCTCTCCGTCCCGATACAACGACGGCACCAATCAATTGAGAGACGCTTTAGCGTCACTCTTCCTGTCTTCGCTTTTCCTTCGTTCAACAAGTGAGAATAATGAAGGCGAATCAACAATGAATTCCCTAACCCTACCTAAACACGCAACATTTTTTTTATGACCACATTTCAAGAAATGCACAACACTGATAAGACCTATAGCCATATGCTAGTAAGGGGTCTAACGGGCGAAAGTACACAAGCAGAATACAATTTGTATATAAGATAAAAATCAAAACATCAAAAAACGTTGATTTTTCAACAAACGAACAAAAATACAAGAAGATACACATTGTTGCACTTTGTTCATAATTAATGAAATAATCAAGTATAGACAAAACATCAAACTATGTGTAAGGCTTAGTACATGGTCATTACTATTGATCTACATGTAGCACCCCATACCCCCCCACTCTGCGGCGACTTTTCTCGAGTTCTCCCCGTTGGCAGATGCTGGCGCCAGTTTTGTGCCACTGCAGATCCCCCTACGTTCTCTTGCCGTGGAAGGGTAATCACTCAGCGCCGTCCCTGACCGGGGGCGCGCCCGATTAGCCTTGAACTTGCCCCTGCGCCTCACAGCTTGCGTGTCTGCGGCACTTTTTTTTTTCGGGTATACAGGCTAACAGCTTGGTTGTTTGCATGTTTCCTGTGTACGTGGCTTCTCCCAACGTTCCATCGCGCTGTCAACGACTTTTCGCGTCCGGCCTGGAGCCGCTATAGGGTCTTTCACCAGTGCCGGTAATGCCGCTGTGTTAACGCTGTGGTACTATTAGCATTCTTTAGCGGCACCTTGTTACCTTACGGTAATATGTCCGTAAGGGCGGTTGCACCGTATACCGTCGTGGTCAGTACGCTACTTTTTTTTTTTTTGAAAGCTCATGGACGGGTGAGTCGCTTATCGCGTATGGTAACTAAACGAGACGATGGCTGGACCCTTCACCAAAATGTCACCCGCTAGGATCATGCTTAGGCCGCGGGATCGAATAGCGGGATTGGCGGCCGCATTTCGGTCAAGGCAAAAAGCTGGAGGCCAATATATATATATATATATATATATATATATATATATATATATATAGTGGGAGTAATAATTCAATGGGCCAGTTAGTCTTTGTGAAGGTATGGGATATGGCACAACGGGAGCGTTGTCAACAACGATAAATATATTTATTTCCCAACAGTTTCGGGAGGGGTCCTCCCTTCATCAGGGGATGAGATAACTCATCCCCTGATGAAGGAAGGACCCCTCCCGAAACTGTTGGGAAATATATTTATCGTTGTTGACAACGCTCCCGTTGTGCCATATATATATATATATATATATATATATATATATATATATATATATATATATATATATAATATTTGGGTGCACGTAGCAACCGAAATTATTGTAGGCCTCCACTTTCGCGTCCCTCGTTATTGTATCGTTGTTTCCGTGTGTAAACCCCCAAAATTACTCGTCATGTGCCATCTCAGCAACGTTAGCTACCATAGAGATGAATGGGGGAGGGCGTTAAAGAAAGCTCGAGGAAGTTAAAAAGCAAAGGAACCCGGTCGCTGTTGTCAGCAGAACACAGAGGCGCCCCCCAGGCGAACCTTTTACGAATACCTTGTTTACTTCCACCTGCACTCCTACAGATTCTTGCAAGTTTTCGCGTTTTTTTTGTTCTTCTTTCCTTTTGTTGACAACTAGGAGCGTGGGTTTCCCGTTTTACCGGGGTGAATTTTGAGTGGTGGTCGGAGGGGTTGAACCAATTGGTTGATGGCGGCGACACCAGAGGAGGGCGTGGTTCAAGCTACGGTAGTTGCGTACTTAGGGATACCTATCAAACACAGTGGCTTAGCCACAGTTTTAGCTTGAAGCAATTTTCCGCGGTATGCTACGTCTCTAGAATAATTAACGTATTCCGTATAGGCTTGAGAAGGTGAAAAGAGCATCATCCCCCCCCCCCCCCTCCTCCCGCATCTATTTCTAACTGACACCTACACTGGCAACCCTTCTCCCTGACCAGGCGAGTGGCTTTGAACGTTTTTTTTCTTGTTTATTTTAGTTCTTTCTTTCTGTCGCGGGCGTTCAAGGCAGTGTCTCTTTCATTCTTTCTGTCGTTACTGGGAAGTCGTGTAACCGTTTCTTGTTAACGCGTAGGGTCCTCGCGTCCGCCTAGCAGGCCGACCGTGAAAGCACGTTGTAAGTCCCCCCTTGGAGCGTACACGTGTTTTTTTGGGGGGTGGGGGGGGGGGGTGCGTTTAGTTTAAGTACTTGGGAGAGATAAACCAAGCACCCATAGAATCATGGTAGGATAGCGAAAAAGCAGAGTAGAAGTAAGATAACGGGCAAGAGTTTTGCCGAGGGCAAATTTGCGGTGCTATTACCGGCTTCTACGTACCCCGCAGTCCGCAGTAATTACTTCCTGTTAGTGATGGTTCTCCGGGAGAAGTCTTCGGCAGGAGAGCTAGCATGCGTGGGAGCAGTAGTGCCAGTGAACAATGAATGCGACATGGTGTGCTATCTTGCGAATGCGGCACGTCCAGTTCCTCCTGGCGTCGACGAAAACGACATGCCGGTGACAAAGAAAAACAAAATAGAGAAAGGAAGCGGAGGTGAAGTCGTGTGGTGTGGTTGTTCGTTCTCCGTTGCAGATAGCAGCCATAAGCGTATACTTGCTATCCTCAAAACACTGCTTCGAAATTCCGCTGGTGTGTTGAGCGCGCAAACTTCGCCGGGCCATGAGGTAAAGCGATGGTGTCGTTCTGGGTGCGAGACTACTGGATTGATTGCACATGCATTTTCGTTACAAGATAAACAGCCTTTTTTTTTCCTTTGCTCGTAATTTTCAAGGTCGAGACCCTACTTTCTCGACAAAGGCCCACCTACTTTCTGGTCCGTCACTGACCGCCTCTTATCTGCCGCTTCAGTATCGCAGATATCGTCTGCCAGGGCTGCCGAGAAAATTTAGCGTTCACCGAACACACGGGTGCACTCGAGCGTCTCTCTTCTACGCGACTTTTTTACGAAGTGTCTTTAAGTGCAGGTCGTCTCTGTACACTGTGACCTACTGCTGTTTCTGATCGTTAGGCTGTGTTCTGGCAATACAGTCGGATCTCTAAAACACCAATCGTATGCCAGTTATTGTCGTACAGTAGGATGATGCATGTTTTGGGACGCAAGTAGGCAACAAAGTGTGTTCTGCGCGCACGGTCATGGTTGTGATCGGCGCTGGCTTACACTTCCAGGACGACATAAACAGAACGACCCAACACAGTTGTTGAGAGAGTAGCTGCTGTTGTAGATAAATTGGCAGAGAATTGAATTTTGTTGTCTGAAGGTTACATGTTCGGTACCTTCCCGAGGCAAGTCGGTTTTTAATTCGCTTCGATGCATTTCTGCTTATGACGTAATCACTGTATAGAACAGGTAAAACATACTGGCTAAGGTCCCATATGCCCTCCTTAGTTTCATCGTCTGTCACTTTGGTTAAGCATAAGTATCAGTGGTGACTTCGTTGCAAGAAGTCGCGCATCATAACGCCCTCGATGTATCTGGTGCGTAAGGAAATCTTCCATATACGCGTCATTTCGATGTAAAGGGCGTTTGACTGCGTGTGTGCCGTCACTGACTGACGTCGACTGTTGCGTCGCCGAGGTTGACCCTGTGGCTTGTGCCGAAAACGGCACAGACTTGAGCATTCACGTCCCACTAGCTGCCTGCCTCCTCCTCGTCAATGCCACGCCGTTGATTTTTTTCCCTTCTTTTTTTTTCTTTTCTCTCGCCTCGTTCACGGCGAACGTCCCGTTCTCCTTCTCATCCGCGTATTCCTGGAAAGGCGAAGCCCGTTTCTGCACGTCCTGCCCCTGCCTGCCTTGCTTGCTACACGGTCGGCAGCACGTTTTGCGTGTGCATGTATGTGCATAACGACGGGACTACGACGCTCTCTCTCTCTCTCTCTCTCTCTCTCTCTCTCTTTCTTTCTTTCTCTCTCTCTCTCTAGGTCATTTGTCGCTGAGTGCGAGCGACAGGAAGCGAGAACGAAGGCGAGAAAAGAAAAATGGAAAAAGAAAGAACGGCGGCACGTCTTCCCGACGTATTCTCCCCTCGTCTTGGCCTTCCTATTTTACGTATACGACTACCTATTTGCCCTCTTATTGTTTTTATTTACTTGTTTGTCGTCGTTTTTCTCCTCGGTTTCACCCGCGTCCCCTTAGACTCCTTTCTGTTTCCACTTCTCGCGTATCCAGGAGCGTCGAAGGGCAACAGTGCATTGCTTCGACGTTGTCGCGAGTTCCGTACAGCGAAGCGTGAGATACGTATCTGTCTGGCCAAGAAAAGCCTCTCGGTGATTCTAGTCGTATATGCCTCCGGAAGATTACCGGAGGCCCTTCGCGGAACGATTGGTAGCGCACAATGGGCAAGCGTTCCTTTTTGTCTGGAACGCGCAGCCGAGGCTCTCGCCTGCCTGTCAGTTTCAGCACTTAGTGCCCACAGAACAAGTCTTCTGCGGGGGCTAGTACAAGGGGCTCATAGAAAGTTTTGATATATATATGAGAAAGAGAGAGAGTCGTCTTAATTTTATTTTCCATTGGTTTCGGTCCGTAAGCAGCTCTTCTTCTTCTTCAGGGTTTACCACTTGTTCGCAAACCCTGACGAAGACCGGTCCTGCTGCCGAGACCGTTAGAAAATAAAATTAAGCAACCGCTAAGTAGTTATCTCTTCTCTTCCCTTGTTCGTATGGCCCATTGGAAAAGCTTCTTCAGTATATATGTACTTATATGCTGCCGTAGTATAGAGTCCCCACCAAAAAAGGCCCAATGTATGAGCTGGAAAGAATCCAAAGACTGGCAGCCAGGTTCGTATGTTCAAGATACAAAAATGAAAAAAAAAAAAACTCAGTGACCGATATGTTAAGGTTATGTTAAAATGGAACAGCTTGAGATAAGGCAAAAGAAGAACAGAGCAAAATTATTCTTTCATATTCTTCAGGCTGAAATGAATATTGATAAAAGTATGTACATACGAGAACCTGGTAGAATTAGCAGAATAAATTACTGCGCAGCCATTAGTGCAGATACCGCCCGCACATACGTCTTTCGGTATTTGTTTTTCCCCATTGTTTTTGAAAACTGTAATGCGCTACCTGCACATATTTCCGAGTGCACGGATGCAAGGACTTTTGAACATTAGCTTGACGACCATGTTACCTGAAAATCGTCGGATGGTGCGTTGATGTATTGCTTTCTTTCCGTCATACCGATGTTGATGATTTTTTCATTGTTCACAGTTGATGTTATTTCAACGTTTTTTTTATATGCCAATTGTTACCTTTATGTGTACGCCCTCCCTGTAATAACCCCGAATGTGTGTTAACAGTATGTTCAAATAAATAAACAAATCTATGTATGCCTCTCTGTGAAATGGGATGTTGGGGAGGTTGATGTGAAATTATTGGGAATGGGGGTGGAAATAAGGTTGGGATTCACTAAAAGAGTATAGGAGGGGTATAAATGTCTGTGCTGGTTGACCTCATATGGTGGCTAACATATGGCGAAAAAAAAATGAGGCGCTGATGCGAGAGGAAACCACAAGACGAGGCTAAGCGCTCGTCGTCATCAGTCGTTTCCTCTTTTGTTCTTTCCCTTAATTTTTTTGCTTTGATTTTGTCAGCTCCTAGCATCCACACCTTAGGTCTGAGCGATTGGTGTAAAGAGAGCCGCGGTTCTTTTGGGGTCTTTGTTCAGTTGCAGTCATACCAAGCAAGCATATGGTGGAGCAAAAGCTTTTTTTTATTTTATTAAACAGTCATTCAGTCTTGTTTAATTTAAATAAGTTTAGTTCAGTCTTTACCCTCACCTAGTTGGCAGCTGCCGGTTGTCTTCAGTATGAAAAACGCACCGTGGTAGCCTAGTGACTAAGGTGTTGCGCTCCCAATATCGAGGTCGTGGGCTCGATTGCCCGCCCTGGAGGTCGATGGGGCCGAGACGCAAAAACATCTGCGTCCTTAGCTTTAAAAATGAAGAATTTCATGTTGTCTTTATTAATCTGGTGTCGCCCACCACGGCGTGGCTCTTATCGTAGCTATGTTGCGTAAGACAACGTGACGTGATGTTTGTTAGTAAGTCCCTGGAATCCTTAACGTAATCTTTTGTTCGTAAATACTTAACCTGCCGGGGTCATTCACTAGGTCGGTGCCAGGGGTGGGCATCGATGGGCTGGAGCCTCGCCCCCTCCCCCCGAAATTTTTTCGCCTGCCCCCTGTTGCCCCCCCCCCCCCCCACACACACGCGCGAGGCAACATACTCATAACATAAAGGCTAAGTTCTCTGCCCCTCGGCTGCTGACCCGCAGGTCGCAGGATCGAATCCCGGCTGTGGCAGCTGCGTTTCCGATGAAGGCGGAAATGTTGTAGGCCCGTATGCTCAAATTTAGGTGCACGTTAAAGAACCCCAGGTGGTCGAAATTTCCGGAGTCCTCGACTACAGCGCCTCTCATATTCATATGGTGGTTTTGGGACGTTAAACCCCACATGTCAATCAATCAATTAGTTATCTGCCCCACCCCCTACCTCGAAAGGAACGCACTTATCGTGGGTCACCCCTCCCCTGGTAAAATAATCATGGCGTCACCCCTAATCAAGTGGTGATGTCTTCGAGGGTTGGTGTCTATACCCAGATCATAGTGGGGGCATCTTTTTATAATATACAGATTCCTTCATAAAGCTTGTTGTGTAAGCGTGCAGCGGTGGTATTTCTCAGTTGAATGTTGGGCGATGCCCACAATGAACGATTATATTCGCAGGTCATCATGGAGAGTCAGCAGAGCACATTGCTTGTGTTTTTGTTGCTGTTGTTTTTGTTCTTTGCGCATCATTATCCATTCGTCTTTCTCTGCCCACATACCTTCCCTACGCAGAGTTGCATTTCAGCGATTCACATGAGCTGGCCAAATTATGTGGATTTCCATAAAACGTCTTCTCTGTCTCAGTGCTTCTTAAGCCGCTCTTATTTCTTCTTCCCTTACTCCTCGCCAACGGCGTAGTGGTCAGCGGCGCGAATTTTCCTGAGATGTGCTCGTGGAGAGGCTTTTCTCCCAAAAATTTTTTTAATATTCTAGCACTCCATCTCTTTCTCACAGTAGCGTCGAGCAGAACTCCATCCCGCCCCCCTTACCTACATTACCCGTCCCGTGGGCCATAAGTGACCGTCGCTTCTCAAGGACAACAACGAACACAAGTATACGGCGGGCCGGCGTGTCGCCTGCGGGATCTTTTCTCTCTCACGCTCTTATTTAACCGTCATCTGATCTGCCGTGACCCGAATGGCTAAAAGGCAGCTCGCCCTATAGCTGCGCTAAATGCCGCACGTACACTTGTATGTGTACTACGTTCGCGTGTATACTCCACTGTCTCTCTCTCTTTTGCCAGGTGAGTTCTTTTTCTCTCTCACTCTTTCTCGCCTTCTCTCCCCTGTTCTATGTGCCGCCCTGCTGGTCACTGGTTGTATACGAGTATAATACTAGGCCAGCCCCAGTGACCTGACTTAATGCGCCGGCCCTTTTGGGGGACTCGTCATCAGCTGGTCTCGACGGAAACTTAAAACGGCACGAGGAACGGAGCGGGAACTGTGAAGTCGAGAAAGGCGTTTAATGCACGACCCCCTTTTGTCTGTGACACTCACGACTTTTTTTTTTTTTAAGTTAAACTTTCTGAAGGGAGAAGAGGCTGGTATTTTAAAAGCAGTTCGCTGGTTCACTAGAGAAAACTTCTAGTGCTGCTGTTAAAAAAGGACAAAGCCTCGTGGGCTAGAAAGTAAACACGCCAACTGTCCTTTAGAACTCTTGCCAAAATGAAATATATCCTCGATGGTCGTTTATTTGCGAAGCTTGCTCCATTGATAAACCAGTCATGGCTGAAGTTTGATCACGTGTTGCCTCGTGTTCGATAGTGTTGGTTAGCGTCTTGAGGCGTCCGTCCTTTATTCATACAATTTCCTATGTGAAACGATTGCTCATATTTTTTTTTTAAATTTCTTTGGTGTCACCTTTTCGGGGCATTTCAATTATTTATGAACGTTTATACTTGTTGAGACTCAATTTCTCTGTTGTACTCGTCCGTAGAGACAGTTGAAGTTGTCCGCTGATGTTTTAATAGAGAGATCCGAATTAATGAGTATTCCTCTAATGTGAATTGTCTTGATCGTATCTTGGCCGCTTTGCTTAAAACCCAGCAACTGAAGTGATTTTACGGCGAGTATACGGCTTCGAAGCGCGTTCCGGAACTCCTTTGAATGCCGGCGTGGTCGTCTAGCATGGCGAAGGTGGGATTTGATTCATCAAGAGAACTCATCGCCAAGTTGCAGCAGCGAGGAAAACGCATGCGACTTCTCGTTTGTCCTCCCGCGTTGAAGGCCATATCATTCTTGTCTTCCTCGGTTACCGTGTCGTCCCTGATTTGCTTGCGCCGAGAGCTATCATAGTACGAGAGAAGTAGGCGATCATGGCGAGGACATCGAAGAGACTGATGGCTCCGAGGCACGCAGCTCGCGAGCGTTGAATATGAAATTGCGCTGCTGTGTGTCGTCGTCGTGTGTGATCCCTTGCAGAAGCTTCACGCGTGCTTGATCGTACTTTCTAGGTGTTTCGTCGAACGCTAATAATATCGACGGTAGCTCTTAGAATCATCATCATCAGCCTGACTACGTCCACTGCAGGACAAAGGCCTCTCCCATGTTCCGCCAGTCAACCCGGTCCTGTGCTTGCTGCTGCCAATTTATACCCGCAAACTTCTTAATCTCATCTGCCCACCTAATCTTCTGTCTCCCCCTAACCCGCTACCCTTCTCTGGGAATCCAGTTAGTTACCCTTAATGACCAGCGGTTATCCTGTCCACGCTCTTAGAATAGTCTTGGTTAATACAATGTGAGTGAGTTAGTGTAACAACTCTACAAGGTCCACAATAGGTGCGAATTGACTCGACTCCACATGAATACATTTGAACGAGGAGTTGTTGCTCTGGAACCAAGGTTTCGGCAAGTGGTGTCGCCTTCTTGGAGACGACACCACTTGTCGACACGCTGGCCCCCAGGAACGGCTTCTGTTGAAAACATCCATGCCTCTTCAAGACGCCATGTTCTCCTGAACTTCCTTGTTTGACAATGAAAGGGGCAGGATATTTTAGGGGCATCAAGCAGACGGGAAGAACGATTTTGCTTTCAGTTGATTCCTCCTTAAGCAGGGTGATGGAAGGGGGGGGGGGGGGAGGACACAGTGTCTGCCTCGTACATTAACAAGTTTCCACTCTTCATACATTAACTTGACCGCAGCGCCAGAGTGCCCTCTAGTTAATTTTAAGAAACTCTATGGCTGCTACTATAGCGCAGTAAGGCAGGACAACGTTGTGCACGGGGAACAGTGACGTGAGTCGGTCCGGTCGGTCTGCTTCTTTAGGCGGGTAATTTGAAGTGCGCTAACCCGATGCGGACCACTACAACGCCATTTTATATCAAAATAGTCCCTTCCTTGGCACACAAGTACCACTACGAGGTTTCTGAACCGCCATTTCAACAATCAACGTCAACTTAATAGTTGCCTGTAGTGTCCGTTTATGGGGAGATGGAGGGCGAAGATTATTTAATATGCGATTTTTCGATTTTCTTGGCACAGTATTCCAGCATAAGTAACAAGTGCTTCCGTGAAGGGGTGAGTTTTTCTCGCAGTGGAAAAAAAAATAAAATAAAAACGGCCCCAAACGACGCCTGAAGCCTTGACTGCACTGCGGTAACTCGAGCTCCTAATGACGTTTTCCCTGAACACCTTTTTTCGTCACAAAAGGAGCATTTTCTCTTTAACCGCTGAAGCTATCAAATACAAACTTTGGTGACTCGTTTTTCAATACTATGCGCCCTTCCTGAAGCCAAAAAGAAGTCGTTGCCACCAATTTTGTATATTTTACTGTAGTTTTTTTCTCAAGAATACAGACCTAAAATCCCAGCCATGAAACATTCATATTTTTATCTAGTGAATGGTCTTGCCTACAATTATTATTTATGTTCAAGAGGGTACCCTGGGCAGACGTAATAATCAGAGATTTCACAGTATCATGTGCAAAATCTTTTTACAAATGTTCCTTCAAAAACAAAAACATAAATAATTTATATGTAATAATGTTCAGAAATGCTTCGTATTTTCTTGCCAAATTCACAAAACATATAGTAAAACACACATTCAAGGAACTTGCAATGTTTTGCTAAGCTTGCCTTTTTTTTTAAATAGATTGACGATGTATTCCTTGTTTTTTAGTGTTCCTGCTTATTATTCTAATGGTTTTTTTTTGTTTTCTTTTGTTTTTTTCATCTTTCTCTTTTTCATGCTGTGTTTATTTGCTGACAATGTATTTCAAGTGTTGCTTGATGATTACCCCCCCCCCCCCTTTTTTTTTTCATGGGAGGTCCCGCCTGCGGTTTTTACCTTGGGACCTCCCAGTGAATCTGTACCCATGCACTTTTCCATGTTCACGCTTGATGAATAAAATTCAATTAAAAAAAATTGCAGAACGATGGGCATTCGTCATAGTAGCACGCCTGCCTGTGCTATCCATCGCCGCTCAACGCTAACCCAAGTGTGAGCACTCGAAGAGTCTATACCATTTCGCTGTCACTGTGCGTATCAGCGTATACTAGTCACCCATTGTTGCCTGCTGCGGCGCGCCTCCTGCATCGAGGCTTTTAATTTAGAGCATAAAAGGTCCTGTCATCTATTAGAGCTATTATTAATCTCCCTGTCATTTACTAAAAAAAAACAAAAAACGAAACCACGGGATGCCAGTTAGCCTTATCGAAAATTCCGTGCACTCGCGAGAGGCGGTCGCCATTGTCGCGTGGTTGACCTTGACCTCACCTGTCCCGACAGCGCCGTATTCCGCGCTGCCACCACCGCCGTTTCATCGTCGAGCTCACTGTATGTACTGTTAGTTTTGCGGCCAGTGAAGCTGCCAGACATACTGTGTCGTTTTTTTTTTTTTGACGCTTGTGCTGGCTTTTTCTGTTGTTTTTTTTTCTGCTGCAGTGAGAGCGATGTTGACGAACGGAAGGAAACGAGTGTCGGTACAGTTTTGTGCAGAATTTTTACTCAAATCCTCTTTTTTTTAATTACAGCATGGCGTACGCTGTATATGACACGCGGCCTTAAAGCGCAGAGCGTAGCAGATGCCTCGTTAGTGGTGATCAGGGCCAGCCGTAATAGATATATATAATAATTAATCCTTCAATTAACCAATCAATCAAAAAAAGAGCCTAATTGAATGTTCTCGTAATTTTGTTTGTAAATTGTTGGACTGGTAGCCCAAATTCAAGAAGCGGAGAAAGAGCGCGAAGCTGGAGTGTGAGGAGTGAAACAAGTGTATCACCGTCATCATCAGCCTGACTATGCCCACTGCAGGGCAAGGGCCTCTCCCATGTTCCGATGTTCCGCCGATCGACACCCGGAGCTGTATAGTGTATAGGTTTGTTCATTCTGACACTTCTTGGGATTTATTCGCCCTCCGACTCCCCCCGGGAGAATACCGGCACCTCATTCCAGACCTCTCCCCCCCCCCCCCCCGCCCCTTCTAAAGATTATTCGAGACCAAGACACCTGCGCCTATAGACATGCATATCACGGGGTCGTCGCATCTGTAGTATTTGCAGGAAAGATCTTGTTCGTCGTAACCGCACGGTCGACGCCAGAAGACCGCGCCACACTTCTGGACGCCTGCCACATTGTGCGAAAAGTGTAGCACGTTAGCCGAGGGCGCGCTTGGACAAGAGAGAGAAAAAAAAAGTGACGTCATTACGCCAGATGAGTCGTTGCGATACAGAAGGGAATGCCTTGTGATTAATGAGGAAAGCATTCGAAGCACACCTCGAAGTGACTAATCAGTGATGTAATAATGCACGCTTCTGGCATGATGGCGTTGTTATCTAGACTTTATCTCAGGCACCGTTTTGTCAGAAGAAAGTGGCTGGAACGAGGCAATCGCGACACTCGGCACGTAATTTTTCCCGGTAAAGTACAACTCTACTTTCCGCAGCTTTCGAGACTTTTTTCAATTAGTATGAGAGCCCTGTCGTAGCGACGTGCAGCCTCGAACTGAATAGCAAAAGTACAAGGCCGGCACTCCGTACCTCGCTGCGCTGTTTCGCAGCTTTGACGTGCCGTTTACATCGGAATGGCCGGGGAAATTCCTGCTATCATGCGTGCGCCTCGCACTCCGGCCCAAGACCACCTGGGACAGCGCTATGCACGCGCGCCAATGCCCGAGTCATGGAGACATCGCGGTGCTTCCTATGAATTGTCTGCTATGGACCTTTTTTCGAACGTGGTTTGACTGTATAGCAGCCGCTTGACATGAATATTTCCATTCTTTATTCGGTTCTCAGCGTTCACTGTAGACAGAGGAAAATCGATTCAAAGGTGATTTAATACACGTGAAGGCACGTGTATTACGCTGTAGCTGTATTACGCTGTAGCTGCACGTGTATTATGCTGTAATACACGCGCACCAGGCACGTGTATTACGCTGTGGCTGCATGGGCCTGGAAAGGCACGTGCAGCTACTGCGTAATGTTTATATACAGAGCTATATGCAACATTATGTAGTCTTTTGCGGTGTAGTATACATCTTGTGTAGTAAAGTGGGACATTTTAAATATTGCTATAGTTCATTTATATACTGGCATTATTCACTACATTGAGCCAATAAGGAGCCATCTACTCCGAGATTCCGCGGTTTATCTCACGCATCGCTCATATTCTCTCATCCACGGCGGGCAAGAGTGGTCTCGGAATGATATTGACGCGTGCATACATGCAATATTCTTCCGTACACGAGAAACTGTGTTGCTTTGAAAGTGCAAGGCGCTTGTTTGCTATGCAAGTGGTCTTTGATGCGAAATTATTGGTTGTTCTGCCATGTCGAAGAAGTGACACACGTGTTTATTTTTCGCCATTTGCATACTCTTTGGACGCAGGAATGCTGGATTAGTCCAGATAATCGCTTCGCCAAAAATTGTTGTTCTACGTGTCTTCTCTCCGCGGACGCCATTCGGTCATTCCAGCGACGCAGGCGGCGCCACGCGGCTTTCCTCCGAACCTGGCACACGATGGTAACTTCTGCGACGCACTTCGGTCTCGCGTTATTCATAAGCGCCGATTCGTTTTCATTCAAACATTTACGCGTCTCTTTAGCGAGAAAAAGGTGTGGTCTGCAGCGAAAGTAGAGGGCCTGACGAGCTTTGCTGCCTGAGACGCGCACCTCAGCACAGTCTCGTCCGCCGTTTCTGACCTACCGTCGCGCCGCCTGTAGTCGCTGGAATGATCGAATCGGAGCCCAACCGCTTGCAATTTTGCCGTGTCTGCGGACTTCACCCGCTGCCTATAGGCGTCTCTGCATTGAGATCGAGCGTCCGCCATATAGTATCTTCTTACTCGGGTACAGGACACCTCGCTTCGGCGCGACTGGAGCCGTCTCTTTGCAGCGTTCTTTGTTGGCACAGTTTCCGTTTTCTGTCACGTCTGCATTCCTTCCCCGCTCTTCGCACCTTCTATCTCATCGCGTCATCTTTCGCCGTGTCTTCTCGTCCTGGCACGGTTTCACTTTCTCGTCCGTAACCGTCGCCACGTTCGCACGAGACAAACGGTTTTATCTCTCTCTCTCTCTCACACGCACGCACACGCACACGCACACACACACACACACACACACACACACACACACACACACACACACACACACACACACACACACACACACACACACACACACACACACACACACACACACACACAGCCTTGCTCACCCGCTCGCTCACTCGCTCTCTTACACCTGTACGGGCACACCTGCACGTGGCTGTAAACAACAAGCGAAAGCCGTCACAGACAAGAGACGGCGGTTGGAACGCGGGGCGATTTCGCCTTACATCTTGTCGCGTATCTCGACGCTAAATGACCAACGCAGCAGATATACCGCTGTCGTCGGCGCTTAACTTCGCCGCGTGGTGACTTTGAACGAGACAACCACTTAACGTAGACTGGCAATGAAAGAATCGTTGCTGTAAATGAGATAAGCAAGGGGGCCAAACTGGGCGTTGCTTTGTTTTCGCGAGTGTACTTTTCTTGCCATTGGTCTGCTGCGTTGCCTCGACTTCGCTGTGGGCTGGTGTGTTCTCTTTCCAAAGGCTCCATAGTGAGCAGCCTCTCCAGCGCATAGATGGAAGGGAGATTCGGAACCAGTACGTGACGCTGGCTGCTGAATCTGAAGAAGGGAATCACAGCTACGCGTGGCGATAGTATATCTGGTACCATCTAACAATGTTTCTGTATCGTGTGATTGATTGATATGTGGGGTTTAACGTCCCAAAACCACTATATGATTATGAGAGACGCCGTAGTAGAGGGCTCCGGAAATTTAGACCACCTGGGGTTCTTTAACGTGCACCTAAATCTGAGCACACGGGCCTACAACATTTCCGCCTCCATCGGAAATGCTCTGTATCGTGTGAGCTTAGTATAATAAATAAAAAATATATGGATGATTGGTTCTTGCGGTTGCTGCGGATATGACTAACACGTTGGAACCTAGCTGCTTCGCTTACTTCGCGTATATTGCGCACTGTACGAAATGAACTCTATGAACATGACGAGTAATGCACGAAGCTAGGTGTGAAGGTAATAGCATTTGCTTTGATCCCATTCATAGGCGTGATCACACAGTCCCCCGCAGTGTAGTCTTCCGAGAGGGCTGCTATGTACGTCAGCCTCATATCTTTGCTGAGTAAAAGCTTCATCTGCCGTCATGGCTAGGGGTACTGGGTTATGACCTCGGAAGTTGTTGACCAAAATTTTGGCCGAGCACTTTGACCACGCGTCTTAAGAATTGTTTAATCCCCATCTTGGCTCCAAGAAAGCCAGGAATCGAAGTCAGGTCGTTTTGAGAAGGACGTCTTAGGTTCGTTGTCCTTTTTGCATCCATTACAAAGCTTGTTTATCATTTTGGGGGGAGGGTGGTGTAGAGGGAGAGGGGGGGGGCTGCTGTGGCAGTTTTCCCGCCTTTCCTGACGCAGAACTTCGCGAACGCTTATATTCGTACCCGTCACAGCGGTATCGAGCACATGTCCACCGAAACAAACGAGTTTCCATACGCTTTCATTTATGGGAAGCCGCTGTCGCAGGCTCCTTGTTATCTCGCACACCTAACGACAAAGATGACACGACCTAATCGCGCGTGGTGTGGGACAATGTCTTACATCGTACGGGCGGTATTATTGTACGGTCAAAATCACGAAACGATTCAAGCGACAAATGTCATCGCGGGTGAAGCGGTACGCAGAAACAGCGCGCGTGATTCAAGTTCCGGCGAAATATCTGGAGGAACGTTATCGGTATTTTCTATTTCTGTGTGCCTTATCTTCTTAAGGACTGGCCGATAAGAGCGCTTCTGTTTGTTCTGCCCACTTGACTTGCTCCGTTACTAGCCCAAACAAAGGCGGCCTATCATCCTTGTACAAACACCGCAGGCAGAGAGCGCAAACACTGGTTGAACTTGGAACGGTCGGTCCATAGAGGTATCTTATTACTAGTTAGTAAGGATAGAGACAACTCGGATGCTTGTAGAGATATCTTTTAACGAAAGGCAAAGGGCGACATACTCGAACTGTCACAGGCCTTCGACACGAGGAAGGCAGTGTCTGTATATCGTCGTCGTGAACGTCTAGAACAGAAAAAAACAAACGGAAACGAGCAAATTGGTAAGAGTTCGGTTTTTTTGAGTCAGTATTCTCATATTCACTCTTGCATATACCTGACGTGAACTTCAAGGTTTCCGAGGGCTAATGGCTGGATGTGTTGGTGACGTCGAACCTCTAGTTCTTCGTTAACAGCGCGAAGACCGACATGGAAAGTGACATGCAACTAAATATTCCAACTTTCTGACTCGTCGTTCCCGCTGTCACGTCAGGTCAGGAACGTTATACCGTTCTTCAAGGTTCTTTATAAACGACTAAGTTGTTTGAAGCGAAAGTCAAACAATGGAACTTGGTGCGCGTGATGTCGCGCTGAAATTACGAGAAGGAAATCCTGAGCCGTGGAGCTTCCCACTCGGTTATAGAGGCCCACAGATTGTAACTTCTCGGCTTGTATCGGCTGGGCAGTCATGGTGGTCCGAATCTTGCAGTTTGCCTGCGTTCTGGTGGGGTCCTAAGTTTTCAAGCAGCACAGCAATGCTGTCTCGTGAAAACAGCATGGACTCTGGATACAATCGCAATTATTATGCACCGTCGCCCCCATAGACGCAATATCTGTTGTCAAGACTTGGTCCATTAGCAAGATGTCAAAATGCGTTATAGTTGAGTTCCCTCTTTACGGATGAATCCGAAAAAAAAATTCTATAAACACTCGCCAGTAAAGGTTTTGGCTTTCGGATTTATCCAATAAACTCCTATTTTAAAAGGGCATTTCTAGTGTTCAAAGAACATTTTGAAGGCTGACAATCGTCGCTCGAAAGAATTCGCACATTCCTCGGTGGTAGCAACCACCTAAAGTATGTTTACGCCTGTCACAACTCTCTTTAGGTTGTTATACGAACAAAGTTGGCGGTTTTGAATTCATGCATTCGTACTTGTATGTGTTGGCGCGTTCAAACCTTCCAGACGTCTAAAATACACTTAGTGTGTTCAGAAGTTTTCGTGTTCAGATATTTTTCAAGGGCTTTGGACTATCGAGTATAGTAATAATATTATGTCCTTTATCATTGACGAAGGAATTAGGGAAGACTGAGAGAAAAAGATGAGTTGCAGCTTTATCACGTCCTGCCTCCCATCTTCCCTTACAAAATTAAAGTACACCATGTCGAGTTTAGACCGGTGTACATCTACCGCCTTCTTAAGAGAGTAAATGAACAGGAAGGAAAAAAAAACAATGAAGGGTAAGAAAAGCTGAATTATCAGCAACAGTGCAGCCCACTTTAGTTGAAAATAAAATAATAAGAAGACACTGTAACAACTTATAATGCAAGATTACACACTGAATTTCGGAGAAGCCGCTTTTTACGAGAAGTAATTTTCGATAAACGCCTAACTTCCTCCACAAAATTAAACTGCGGGAAGCACCCTCGAATTGAAAGAAACATAAATCCGAAAACATGGAGCCCTAGCCATAACCTACAACGACGAAGTAAACTTTCATATATTCATTGCTGACTATGAATCTATGTTGATTTATTCATTGATGTTGCTAACCCGTATTCATTCCTCGCATACTGAAACCAAGAAACCTTGTCATGTTCTAGAATTGACCGAGCTCTGGTCGGTTCACAAGTTCGGCACGCCTTTCCACCCAAAGGCTCTAAACCCTAACGTGTCGCTGAGTTTGGGATGGTCGCCATAACTTTGAGAGCTCTGAATGTCATGGTTGTTTTCATTTTCATTTTTTTCATTTCATTTCACTTTATTTTCAATTCCAAAATGATAGATCAAAAAACTGTTTGGACCCATAGCCAAAGGCTAGAATAGGGTCCAATGATGCGATACAAAATGGCACAGTATCCAAACAATAGCACAAGGCAACAATAGCACATGTAGCAAAACAATAGAAGAAGACATTGAATTAGGATACAAGGGGCTAAACATTGCGGATATCGTAAAGAAGGTTAGGCATTGTACAGACACATATATTCAGATACTCGAACTTGGGTAAGATAACAGTGGCAATTTCATCACTATCCAGTATGTAGCTTGCGTATGCAACGCTAGCGGAAATCTACTGATACTAAGCCGACGCTAGCTAGCACTTGTGGTCTTTAGCCAGTATTATTCATGAATGGCTAAGTTTACCGGTCTCTTACCCAACAAGAGTAGTTTATCCAGCATTGGGCGTGAAAGGAGCTTTCATGTGGCTACCCTGCGGGAACACTTGCCGACAGAAGTGATCATTTAGCCAACATGAGCCAATGTCAGCCAATGACATCTAATGCTAGCTGTATGAAGGTGCTGTATGAAGGTGAATTCGTTGGTTGAGGACATCACGTGGGCACCAACAGCAGGGAAGGGGCGAGGGGGACTACAATGAGATATTATGTGCCCGAGCCGTTTTCGCCGCATACCACCGGCTCGGCCGATATCCGCGCCATATCTGGCGCCCACCGGCCGGCCCAACCACGAGATAACGAACTGCTGCGCGGCTCGCTTGACGGGTGGCATCGCCGCATGAACGTGGGTTTGGTAGGGATACGACGAGGGCAGCAGTGGTGGCGGCGGCGGTGTCGGCCCCACGGTTTGCTGGATTGCTCAAAGACGCGGTCGTTTCTCTTTGATCTTTCGCCTCTCTCCGCCGTTGGTTGAGGTGTGTTTCGTACGGCGTGTTCGTGGCTAACATGACAGACAAGCGTGGAAGTATATTGCACTTGGCCTCTTATACTGCAAACACGGCTTGGAGGAAGTGGGTATAGAACGCCTCGCTTTGATCAGCCGCCATTTAGTGCACGTGCACTGCTGTTAAGGGCTGTGTATTGTCACGTGGTAATATGGCGCGGTAACCGCGCGAGTGACGCATCGGTGCTGCATTGCTAGTGATGAAACGATCTATAGTGCGTTGTTCCACTATTAGAACCCGCTTCAGCTTCCGAAATGTTAGGTGACTGAGTCACTAGTAGAAAGCGCTCTGTGTTGGAAGGGCTGTGGTTCCGGTTCGGTTGGTTCCCGAGTCCAGGAACCCAGCGGCCTTTGCCGTCTGGTCGACTATAGGTGGATCTGATGTGTGTGGTCATCCGTAACCTCAAACTATACTGGGCACCCTCCGACTGCCCTCATGTTGCGTTTGGTGCGGTTACTGCTGTGTTTTGTTGTTGGCAGCACCGTGGAGTGTTGTAGTGGCAATAGTGGGCTGAAAGTTGGGGCGAGTTTGTAATGATTCGTGGCTATTTCTTGCGCGACATAAACACATGGACGAGAAGGAACGGACACCATGGGCGCAGACTCGCAACTCATTTATTGAAAACAACAAAATGCACTTCTATCTTCTATCTAACAAACGCCCCCCGATGGTTCTCCTGAACACCTACGAGATAAAACTAAAAATTTTCTTTTCACCCCTGCATCATGCAAGTAACACTCTAACAAAATTTGAGGCTGACGTCACGCATCCATAGAACGATATCTACACGTGCCTTTAGTTAATAGAACTCTTTATCGGACACTGTGACTGATGTTTGGCTGGCACACTTTTCTCCCATATTTTTTTTTTCATACGGAACGCTTGAATTAGCTCCCGGTTTATTTTGTGCCTGTGCGTTGATAAAACCTTTGCGTCTGTAAAAAACTGGCGTGCACCCACACGAACTTGAATGATACGCCAGACGTGTTCGTGCTGAACTGCGTAAAGTGGAGTCGTGCTCCCTCAACTTTGTGTTTATATGCCTTCCAGATTGCCCAGCGTACGTGTTGTATAGCGTTGTAGTATAGGCCTACTTCGCTCCACGTTATAGCCACGTAGGTCTGTACGCGGTAGCCTTTCATTTTGGGATAATTATTCGATGCGAGTTTGTCTGCATTTAGCGCCAAAATAACGCCCTCCTCCTTGTCGACTGCGTTGCAGGGAGTACTTTGTAGATCCCTCGAACTTCTCGGTGAGGTGGTATTCTAGGTCAATGGTACATAGGTGTATAGCTGTTGCAAGTCTATGTACCACATGCTAAAGGATGGAACCAGGATATTCTTTTCCAAGGGGCCATAGGAAGTCAGCACTACTCTCTCATTGTTTTAAAACGAGGCCACTCGTAAGGAAGTGTTGTCCTTGTCTACTTGTATACCTCCAATTAACGTGTCCTTGAATCTTTTTTTTTTTTCTCTCCTTTAAAGCTGCCCAAGCAGCCGGCTTCTTCGTTTCCGCACTTCCTCTATATGCCACGTCGCACCTCAGTGCGCTAACAAACCATGCTGTGCGTGCCCCGAGTCACGTGCAATCCGCCCGCTTTCCTGTCGCGGGAATCCTTTCTCTTCTGTTCCGCTGTCAGTGCTCTTTCGTCTTTCCCCCATCAAACCGCTAATTTGCGCTTGCCTGTTTGCGTTTGAACGTCGACAACAATGACGCCGTACGTCATTTACAAGCGCATGCAGTGTCTGTTGACGTTATGTACGCGCTCTGCTCAGCACTGCGTGGGAGGCACAGTATAACGCATAGGCATGTGTGATGGAAGAGGGCTTACAAAAAAAAAAAAAGAAGAAATTAACGATGAACGTTACAAAAAGAGATGTCATTGAAGATGATTGATAAACCTATCTCAGGCCTATAGTTTGCTGCGTACATCCACTAACTTCTGGAAGCGCCAGAAATATCGCTGTGCATTGGTACAGTTCCTTGTTAGGGATGAGCTCGAGTTAATTGACGAGTGTCAAATTTGTTGTCCTGCAACCCTCATAGCTTCAAATGCCTGTACTGTCAGCCCCGGCGGAGGAGTGCTTGCTTGCCGCAGCTTGTTTACCGAGTTGAATGTCGTGGGTTCGACCCCAACAGCGGAGGTCTCCTTTCGTTGGAGGCGAAGTGGTATACAGAAGCCCGTCAGTGCACTTTGAATGAATATCGTCGGAATTTCGGGAGCCCTCCGTTACGGCGCTTCTCGTAATCGTATCGCGGTTTCGGGGTGTGATATTGTAGATATTATTGCTGAATTCGTGTGCTGCACGACCATGTATACTGGCTCGTCCAGCGTGGTTGGTGTGAACTGCTTGCATTTATTCTGTACTACTCTTTTCATAATGTACGAAACTGTCGAAGTATTATTTTCCGGGCGCTGTTTCTTTGTGAAAATATGTTTGTGTAGTTATCGATATAACTATTTATTGCTTGTTTTATTTGTAAATGCACTAAATACTTGACCTGTGTGGTTACAATCGCCACACTCTCCCATTCTACTTATTGATGATGGTATTCCTATTTCCGTCACACTTAAAGTTAAAAATAAGGCTTGTCGCGCCTAACCAACACCACCTAGACTTTTTTTCAAGGCCTCGGCAAGCCTCCATCTCGTCAGCGTGACGTCACTGCTGTGAGATCTGTGAGAAAGCAACGCTCGACTGGCTGGGGTCTTAATGGCTTGCGGATTCTGTTCGCCAAATAGACAATCTTTTTTGCTTCGAAACAACTTTTCAGTAGGCAAACTGTAGAAAATCATTACCTACTGTCTAATGAAAAAAGCTTAGCAGTATTCTATCTTTCAAATGATGTACTTATTTACCTAATTTATTCACGTTTTAAACATTTTTGTGCACAGCCGAGCGAAGTTGGCAGCGCATGACAGTGCGTCTGGCCACATTGATCTTACGGGCTCGCTCGCTCTGCTGGCTGTTGTGGTTGTAGGCTAGTTGCATTTTGTTACCGCTCACGCTGTTTTTTCTTTCTCTTGTGCTGTGTGAGCATGGTTGGGTAAACTACGCAATATGCCTGGATGCTGCTGTGCACCGGAGTGCAACTCTAACTGTGCTCATGGACCTAAAGCGCGCGTCTATCGGTTTCCGATGGACGCCGACCAAAGAACCGCATGGACGCCAGCTTCCAGGCAGACCTCACACTGATGACGTCACGTAGGCTTGCGGAGGCCTGAAGAAAAGTCTAGGTGGTGTTGGCCTAACGGACTAGCCCAACGTTGCAATGACATTAGATGCTTTTTTGTGTTTAATCGCTTCGTTATAGGCATGTGTCCTGGGTGGAATTTTCGTTGAATTCT
Organism: Rhipicephalus microplus; assembly: GCF_043290135.1. NCBI lineage: Eukaryota > Metazoa > Arthropoda > Arachnida > Ixodida > Ixodidae > Rhipicephalus > Rhipicephalus microplus. The sequence continues at coordinate 22,127,130 of NC_134707.1, forward strand.
AGTGGTCGGGCTGGGTGCTTCTTTCTTCGTCCGTCGTTTTCTTGCTATAGTAAAATGTATTCCATCCGCATTTCTGTTCGCATCGTTACGGACCTCTTGTTTATTTACTCTCGATGTGCTGTTTAGTGCTTATTACATCAGAGGAGGGTGAAACGTGGGGAGCTCTACCGTTCTTTTTTTCTTTCCAGAGTTGGCTTGGAATGTTCTCTTCTTTCTTTTACGCTGACTCCCCCAAAACAACCACTGAGACGCCAATTTGCTTCCCATATCGGAATATCACGTATTAGACGAAAAAAAAAAAGAAGCGTAAGTTACATTTCAACGGGAGCACTGTACTAAATACTATCCGCCGTAGCCCAACTTATGCACCCGCGTTCTTGAAATAGCCGTGCCAGAATGGCCACTCTTGCTTACAGCCTGAATCCGGCGCTATTCTCTCGGCGGCGTGCGGGTTCTTTTTTTAAACGCACAACGGGGTCAAGGCTAGTTAAGTTGCGTTTATATGCGACTCGTGCCTCAGCTGCGCTCGGCCTGCATTGCCGACTGGCCGCCGCTTGCGGTTGCAGTATAGTAACGCGCTGTCTACCTTCGGACAGGAACGGAGGCTTGGGGCGGTCCAACTCGATAAGGGTCAGTGTGTGGAAGTTGCGTCCGTTCATACGAATCCTATTCGAATGGCCTGGTGCGTCGGAACTTTTTAAAGAACGTGATTTTTTCCTGCTGTTCTCGACAAAAGCGTAGACTGTAACTGCCTTTTTTTTTTTTTTTCGTGGAGTATGGTGATGCGCACGTTAGGCACTGTTGGCATTACAACTTTAGAGCGCTGAAATCTTGTTCTTATTCACCTATTGACGGATGCTTATGCCCATTCGTGGGTAGAAAGAGAGGGGGGGGGGAGTGCATTGAACAGGAACTGAGTGCCTTTAACGTGATATCGTTTAAAAGCTCGTTTCGCAGTAAGTCCGGTGTCTGCGTCGGTGTCTGCGTTGGTGTCTGCGTCGGTGTCGTTGGTTGTCAGCGAAAAATCTTTTGCATGACGGAAAAGTTGAGCAAGTTGTAACTAACATGACTAAGAAATTTTTGCGTCCGAGTCAGGATCCAACCCAGGTGCAATTCGGTGCAACTCCCGTTAGACACCTGAGAAATTCTCTGGCCAACGGTTGTGGGTGCACGTCAAAGACCTAACGGCGCGCATGCGATGCAAAAAATAACGAGGAATGCAGCATATACTAAGTGCTGTCAATGCTCCGTCAATCGTTCTAGTTCCTTGTTCAGCGTCTCTGTCGTTTCAACGCTGTTGGGCTTTGGTACCTCTACAGTATCGCACGGTTTTCTTCGCAGCCGTGAAATATAGCTGCAACCTTACGGTTCATCAACACCCTCAGTGGAAGAAATATACGCAATGGAGAACGCAAATTTTCTTCGTTAAGCACGACAATTGCCACCTTGGCTCCTCTAAAAAAATATGCTCACGACACACATACCTCGTACCCATTTACTCTCAATTGAACACACATAAATCGTAGTATATGTTCTCGCGTGATCGTACGGGATTATTGGATATGTGTCATACGCGTCGTATGATATTTCTGGATTGGGTTTGGTCTCGAATTAAAAAATATATATAAATAGAGGAGTTAGTTGTCACAATTGCTTGGCGACGTCTACTGCCATTTTCCAGTTTGCTCTTAGGATGAATAGAAACACACACACACACACACACACACGCACACGCACACGCACACACTCACACGCACACACACACACACACATACATACATACATACATACACACACATACATACACACATACATACACACACACACACACACACACACACACACACACACATATATATATATATATATATATATATATATATATATATATATATATATATATATATAGTGTGTGTGTGCAGTCCTAACTTTGGTAAGCTCAATGTTAATGTTAAAACGGATCGCACCCACAAATGTAGTGCACAGTTTTCAATGCAGTCCTTATTAGTTGCATGTCATGAGGCCATATTCACAAACGCTCCTCTACTGTTAACCCGACCTCAATAAATCCTTGAGACATTTACCGTTGCAGACATCGCAACCAGACACAGTCCTCAAGGATTCCTTGATCGATTGATATGTGGCGTTTAACGTCCCGAAGCCACCATACGAGAAACGCCGTAGTGGAGGGCTCCGGAAATTTAGACCACCGGGGGTTCTTTAACGTGCACCCAAATTTGAGCACGCGGGCCTATAGAACATTTCCGCCTCCATCGGAAATGCAGCCGCCGCAGCCGGGATTTGATCCCGCGACCTGCGGGTCAGCAGCCGAGTACCTTAGCCAAATATACGGACAAATCCACGCACACAGGTGTGCGTGGATTTGACCATGTATTTAGCGCGCTTCATAACGTCTCACTCGATAAAACAAAACACATTTATCTTCCAACCGCGTGCTTCGCTTAGCATCGATTGCGAAGGTACGTGGGATCCGCCGAATTTTCCTTTATCACTGCTTGCTGCCTGCCATCATTTCGTTATGCACATTCGTCATTCGAGAACGGACCCTCATAGTTATCTTTCTGTGGCACTCGGGCTCCCTTTAGTCTATTCTCTGAGGTGCCTCATAGCAGGGCACCACGGATTTTTCTTACGACCCCCTGTTTCAATGTAGGTGCACTGGGGTCTCTTATCCCTATTTATCGTTTGCATCAGTGTCTTTTATGACGGGGGTTTACTGCATAACGTAGTGGGCACTTCGCTGTGTAGTCTACTTGCCGTAGGCGTTCTGGGGCAGTTTGAAACGACCACTGCTACGTGTACAGACGCACGTTTTCTCGCGGCACGGTTGACGCGTCCTTGGAGAAGCGAAATCGGGCTAGTGATTCTGAAGGCCATATGCATTGGGTCGTATACTGAGATATCGCGTTCGGCTCATGAAATAGAAGCTTAAGTGTCCTGCAAGTTTAAACTGCGAGGCTGTTTGTTACGCCTATAGTTCCTTAAGTGTCGATCGCAGAAAATTGTCCGACTATTCACCGCGAGTCCACTAAAGGTTAAATGTGCAGTGGTTAGCCGAACAAAAAGCTGCGAAGAAAAAATTGTGGTGAGCCAGAGACCCGGAGTGCGTACGACAAAATACCAGGGAACGCCAAAGGCAACGGTTGCTGAGAAGACCCGAAAGCGAGGGAACGCTTACGCAAATGATGTACACGTAGATCTATAAGGGGTATACGAACGCTTCTCTTCAGCGCGAGTTTGTCTCTGTTCCTTGGGAAACATTGTCGAGTATACGACTCTCTGTGCTTTGACTAGAACCTCTCTGCACTGATAGCGTAGAGACAACCTTGCAGCAATCTATATCGAAGCAGCCTAGAACCAGCATCACCTTCTGGCTAAGGCCTGGAAACAACCTAATAGCAACCAGATTTGTCTTCAGAATCGCCCAGTTTTGGAACAACCTAATATATAGCAACCAGCTTCGTCTTCAGAATCGCCCAGTTTTGCAACAACCTAATATATAGCAACCAGTTTTGTCTTCAGAATCGCCCAGTTTGGCGTTAAAAGCTTTGCGCTGTGTAGCGTAAGCTTAGTTATATTTTTTTTCTTCAAGCGTGATTTAATGTCAACGGGTGGTGCAATGTGATATCGGAATGTGAAGATGTACAAACATGCCATCGGCTACTCCTTCGCCGTTCGCTATCGGTATCCCACTCTTGGAAGGTTTTCCTCGCATCGTTCTCGAAAAAGAAAAGAAAGAAAGAAAAGAAACTCCGCGTTCCTGTGAATGGAGCGTCACCTGTTTCCTGTAGCCACTGCGTGTGGGAAGCTTGATTTTTCTCGCCCTCGCACGTGAACGCCGGCACCTTCTTCAGGTGCATGCACGAAGGACGATCGTGGCCGGTTGAAAGCAAGTGCGCCCGTGATCAACGAGCTTCCGTTGGTCACGCACCCTCCATGGATAATGATGGCTTCTCGCCGTTTAAGTCGGTGCAGTATAGACCTCACTGCTTACACACGAACAATGTCTGCAATAAAAGGGAAGACACATCCAAGGACTGCAGCAGCACGACTCGTACGAGCAACCGTCGCACTGCTCCTTCCTTCGAGGAAGCGGCGGCGTCGGAGGCAAATCTGTTTTGCCGTGCTTTGTTTTCGTTAGGCCTGTGGTGTGCCAGCGCTTGCCAGATGTGGCTGGTTTCAGTGATACCTTACGCGTATATTTGGCTGCCAGTCTGCTCGCTTGTCATAGTGGTTACGTACGACGTTTCGGATAGGCGGACGTTCCAGGAAGCAAGGCGGTGATTCTGAAGCGTTTGTCTGCGCACTCTTTTGAGAATTGAAGGCAGTTCAAGGGTATCAGAGCTTTCCGATCTGGGTAATATTTATTGGTATGTTACCAATATAAGTGGCTGTTGTTACGATTTTTCGCATTTTATACATAGCTCTACATAGCTTCGTATTTCGTTCAGGGTTAGCTGCAGACGAGGGGCATGCCGCGTTGTGTTTTGACTATTTGCTATTGACCGGTCATGGAGCGGGAGGCTTAAGTCTAGGACAGGTGGACGGGAGCTGTCTTACTATACTGGCGCAGCCACTACAATCCATAAAGAGAAGAAGGAAGCTTTGTTAAGGAAGGAGTACAAAAAGGTGGATTCCGGAGCGTGTGCATGGGTTGAGCCCCCAAGTCCAGGGTACCGCTGGCTTGCGCCGCTGGCCTAACGTGACTCTGCAGGTCTGAGCTGGAGTGTTGTCCCTCCCTTGCTTCAAATTACTTACAAAGTTCCGGCCTAAAATTGTTTTAAATGCTACCTTTGGTTAATAAGCCACAATTCAACACATCCAAGGTCGCAGCCAGTACTTTTTTAGGGGTCGCGACCGCCCTGCAATTAGTGCGTCAGTACGCGTATTCGTATCGACATGCAAACTGCAGATACTTTGGGTGTTTCTCTGGATTTCGTGCCGTCCGGCTGTGCCCCCGCGATCTGCGACGACAGCGCAGCTCTGGCCGACTGGGCTCCCCCTACGTCATCTCCTGACGCCGACAAGAGCTCTCGCCGAGTGGTGCCCCGTCCTCGGACTCCTGCGACCGTGTCCATCTTTCCTATCTCCTCTTTACTTCCGTCGCTCGCTGTCCCTGCGCCTCGCTCTCTCCTTCGTCTCTCTATATATACATTTTAATCCTATCCTTTCAATCCCTCCTCACCCCCATTCCATGTGAGCTACTGTTGAGGTGTCGCACTCTGATGCAGACAGTTACGGGGCTCACTTTTCTCTTCTTTTGCCTTTAAGAATCACATAAACAAAAAAAAAACTGTGCCAGTTTGTGGGAGACAAGTTGAACGCCTTCGTCCAACTCCCTCCAGGTTTCATCTCTGCGTGCATCTATCTTTCAAGCAAACTTCAGTGGCCGGCCTCGAAAACGTCCTTTACAAAACTGGGACCCTTTAGCGGTGGTGGCCGTGTCAGAATCACGCATCGCTTCGCACAAGCACGCACGCACGCACGGACGCACATGCACTCGTGAGCGTATATTACACGCACGGCACGTAAGCGTTCTTTCACTGAAAGAATTTCCTATCTTCCGCTCCACAGATTCCGCTTTAGGCTCTAGGCATTTCGTCCTCTCGCTGATCGAGCCCTACGGTATGAAATGGAAGTGTGCACATGTGGCTCGCTTGATTGTTGCCCGAGGCGCGTGCTTATATGTGCTTGCCGGCAATCGGTTCTCCTGCATCGGCGCCGTCCTTGGAAGGAGAAGTAGGGGTGAATACAACAGAACGGACGGGGCTCAGAATCAACCGAGGACGGCGCCTGTTTTTTTTTTTTATTCCTTATCAAACTTCGTTCAACCTAGTAGGGCTCTAACAATGCCGAGAAGTGTACATGTCGGCGAAGATGTTGGGAATCGCGCCGGCAGTCGAGGGTGTCTGTATACGCCGCTGCGATGTGTACTTAAGTGCGTCAGTTTTTTTTTTTTCTAGCCCCCCCCCCCCCCCCACCTCATACATACCTTTGTGCATCTATAGGTTTGGAGAATCTTTGGAATCTTCGTCAGCCATGACAATCCAAGCCGAACGAGTGCTGACACCATTCTTCGAGGGCGAATTTGCCGTCGCCATGCGAATTTCTTGTGTGCACAGACCACTCCGTGTACGAAATTGAAGCTCAGTTTGTAAACGCGAATGAGATGCTTTATTTCGACATTTAGGTCTATTTCCGCATGGCGCACCTATAAAATCAAACAGGGAACTTCAAATGCTAGAAGAAAAAAATTAAAATGCGTAGTTAGATTGAGGTGCGCGTTAACAAATCCCGGGCGGTCAAAATTAATACGCATATCTCCATCCCGGCGCGCCTCATAGTTTTTTCAAGATCAACGCACTAAAAGACGTGGACGTTAAGGAAGAGGCGTGCACACACCGACTGTTATTACTTTCGTTCCGTGTCCTTTTGTTCGCTCGTCTTGTACAAGTACGAATTGCCAACAACCCCGCCTCGCAACCCGCGCCTCATAACAGATAAATGAGAGAGGAGGGGGGGGGGGCACGTAATACCTCTAGAGCTCGATTTCAAATTAATTTAACTGTCTGACACTGCCGCCTCTGTCGTGCCTCTCGGCACGCAAGCTACGCCGGCTTCAAAGTTATCGCGCCGACGCAAGGCGCCACGCTGCCGGGATCGCGCTCGTGTAAGTGACCGGCTCTTTCGAGCTGTAGAGCAACGCCCCAATCTTTTTTTTTTCTTCAGTAGATCTCCCCCGATCTAACGGACTTTTTTGGTTGTTCGTTTATTTATTTCTTTATTCGCGTCCGGCAAAAAGCGGTCTCAGTGCGTGTTGTCGAGGTCAGACAACTTTACACTGGTATCTCGAATATCAGAAGCAAGCCTCCTCTGTCTTGTTCTTGATTCCTTTCCACCTAATGGTCCTTCTTATTCTGAAATCAAACTTCCTGTAAAGCGATGGCCTTGCTCACTCCGGCAGGTGTGCTGTTCGCCTTCTCTAGTGGATATTAACTGCGTTTCTTTTGTCGCTTGCTTTGTGTATGTTTGTTGTTCCCGTTATGTGGGCTCGTTGTAATATCCGTTGTTTCTCAATCATTACCCACTCTCTTGCCTGTTTCTTTTGTGTTTGTTTTATATCCTCGAGTATCTGCTTGGATGTCCTTCCGATATCAAATGTAAGCGCGAGGAATAGTTTATCTTTTAAAAATG